>NC_068918.1:11855672-12215672 GCF_023091745.1 Budorcas taxicolor | reverse complement strand
AAGTGACTTAGCAGCAGCAATGTATATATGTCAGTGCTACTCTCTCAGTTTGTCCCATCTCTCCTTCTGCTCCTGTGTCCATGTCTGTGACGCTATCGCTGCCCTGCAAATAGGTTCATCATTGCCATTTTTCTGGATTCCATATATATGCATTAATATAGGATATTTATTCTTCTCTTTCTGACTTACTTCACTCTATATTACAGACTCTAGGTTCATCCACATCGCTTTAAATGACCCAGTTTCACTCCTTTTTATGACTGAATAAAATCCCATTGTATATGTGTACCACATTCTCTTTATCCATTCATCGGTCAATGGACATTTAGGTTGCCTCCTTGAGCTGGCTGTTGTAAATAGTCCTGCAATGAAAGTTGAGGTTCATGAACCTTTTTGAATTAGGCTTTCTCAGGCTATATGCAGAGTTGTTGAATCATTGGATCATAGGATATTTTTATTTTTAGTTTTTAAAGAAACCTCCATAAAATAATGTCAGATATCTGATTTCTCCAATCAGAAATACCACCATCAGAATCTTTTTCTTCCTTATAATCATCACAGATGAACTTAATGACTGGATGGGCTTCCCTAGTGACTCAGATGGTAAAGAATTTGCCTGCAATGCAAGAGACACGTGTTCGATCCCTGGGTTGGGAAGATCCCCTGGAGAAGGGAATGGTTACCCACTCCAGTGATTAGGTATAGGTTGTTAGCTTCCATAGTCTCCAGTAACTTCTGGGCTTCCTCATCAAATGCCTATGCACAGCTCTAGAAGTCATAATTTACATTTGAGAGAGCTCAAGACTTCAATTTTCTTTATCTTTTTCAGCAGTAAGACTTTTTCTTCAAGTAAATTTTTATTTTAGGAAAACAAAATATGTGCTTATTTTTGTTTAGTCCTGGCTTATTAGAAAAACTTCTTATGAAATATTCCATTTTATAAATGCACTATACCTAAATGACATTTTAAAACCATTTTCAACCTTTTTTATTGAGGTAACATTTACATAAAATAATAACATCCCTCTTAAACAGATGAGTTTTGACAAAGATCAAAACAGTCTCACCATCACAACCAGGATATTACTCCAAAACGTAGTCAAGCACACCCTTCCTTTGATTCCTGCTCTTCCTTCTGTGCCACTCTAGATTAGTTTTACCTGTTCTGAAATTTCATAGAAATAGAATAACATAGTAGTATGCAGTTTAATCCCTGGCATGTTTTTGAGATTCATCTGGTTCTATATACACCATAGATTTGACTGAGTAACATTCCTCTTCATGGACATACCACATTTGTATAACAATTCGCCTATCGATAAACACTAAGTTGTTTCCATTTGGGGGAGATAATAAAATTGTTGAACATTTGTATTCAAGACTTTGTATCTACATACATTTAATTAGATTAATGTGCATTATTGGGTTCTATGGTAACTTCATGTTTAACTTTAAGAGAAACTTGCTGAATTTATTCCAAAAGGGTTGTGCCATTGTACATTCCCACTGGCAATAAATAAATACAAACTTTACTTGGTCCACTTGCTCAAAA
This sequence comes from Budorcas taxicolor, assembly GCF_023091745.1. Taxonomy (NCBI): domain Eukaryota; kingdom Metazoa; phylum Chordata; class Mammalia; order Artiodactyla; family Bovidae; genus Budorcas; species Budorcas taxicolor. The sequence goes on along the minus strand of NC_068918.1, from coordinate 12,214,120 downwards.
AGTTCTCTTGCATTTAGTGATTTTTTTTTTATTATGCTAACCATTCTGGTGGGTATGTAATTGTATCTCATTATGTTTTGATTTTCATTTTCTGATGATTAATTATTTTGTGTAATTTTCATATACTTATTGGCCATTTACGTATCTTCCTCTGTGAAGCATATATTCAATTTTTTGTCCATTTTTATTGGACCAGCTGAGGTCTAATTAATTTAAGAATTCTTTAGATAGAGTTCTCTAGACACAAATTCTTTGTCAAATACATGGATTGTACACACTTTTCACCACCTTTAGCTTGCTTTTTTACTTTTTAAATGGAGTCATTTAAGAAGCATTAATGTTTAGTTTTCATGAAATCTGAGTTATCAAATTTCCTCTAGAGCCAGTACTTTTTAAATTTTAAAACATTATCTACTTCAAGATTGTGAAGTTTTCTTCTACATTTTTTATTACTTTTATCATTACATAAAATACATAATTTTCTGCCAGGGTTTCTTTTATTGTATTTTTAGATTTTTTTGCATTTCTTTCCAATTGGTAAAGCTAGTATTCAGCAAATATTTTTAATGCAGCAAACATTTATAAATTTCAGACTATACATTTGTCATTTACATCCGATTGTCACACAAACATTTTACATGTGCTTCAAGCAGTAGACTTAAAGTCAGCAGTGATACACATCATAAGTAGTTATACTCTGTGATAATTATTTGCTAGATAATTTATAACTAGAAGTATGACTGACAGCAATTCTAATTAACCCAAGGCTGAAGTCTCAGGCCAAGTGAGGTGTGTTTGTATTTCAAAGGCCTAAGAGGTAATTTCAAGCTTTCTCTTAGGCAAATTTTTGTTCTCTCAGAGTCAGAATTCTGAAAACAGTGTTTTATGAAGTCATATTTTCTTAACTGAAGGTGCATAAAGAATCTATTCTGGAGTTTCAAAAGAGTTCCATCATTTTCTTCTTTTTTTTTTAATGAAGACTATCATTGCCAAAGAATGTTTAAAACAAATCTTTCTTTTTTTTTAAGTCATAGGTTCATAGCTAAAATTTTTCTAATGAACTGAACCTGAATTTCCAGTTTTACAAACGACTACAGAGATACTGGCCACATAAATGGAACACAACGTTCACACACCATAATAAGAATTGCCACAAATCCTCTGGTATGTTGATTGATAGGGAGTCCCATCAAAACACTTCCCCAACACAGATGGTCCTCAACAGCAGACAAACTTCATAACCAATTGGCAGAATGCCCAAATAGCACTTTGTGCTCAAAACAGAACTTTCCCCGGGTGCACACTGGTGGGCATACTCAGTCGTGGAGTTCTTCAGCTCATCCAGATGCATGCTTCTGTTCCAACAAGAAAAGGTGTAAGTTGGCAGCTAGGGCAGAGCAAGGAAGAAACAGGGAGGATGCTGAAACAAATAATTTTTGTAGCTGCTAGAAACATCTCCCCAAATTCCCCTTTCAGGGCCAGCTACCCAGGAGCAGTGGGCTCCTTGCAACCGTCTCAGCAAGTTGTCATGGCTGGAAGCACTGCTTGGGAAAGCCTCAGGGAGCCGGATGGCATGGAAGTGCAGCAACCCCCAGGGGAGGAGCCAAAAAACTGTTGTTAAAAGTGAGGTCAGTTGTTTGCTGCTCAAAAGGCAAAAAAGGGGTAAGATGGGCAGAAAGGCAAACAACCAGAGCGGGTGGGGCGGGGGGAGGGGAGGACACAGATTTCTCTCCAGAGGTCAACTTCTTCCAGCGACAATCAGTGAGCTGCAGAGAGGGGGCTCCATGCAGGAACAGCACTCTCAGCTTTGACTTTTTTCAAGTCGTCTTGAAATTAGTCATGCAGTGTTCTGATCAGTGTCATCTTGATTAAGTACAGCTCTAGTCTTTAGATACAAGACAAGATCAGTTTGTTCCCATGTCTTTGAGGCCTATTTTCAAAATTTTGGCAGCTTATATCACAGCTACAGTCTGGTCATCATGTAGTCAACTTTTTCCACCCAGTGGGGTTTCAGTATCAACCAGACAGCACACAGGATATGGCTCAGAATATTATCTATAGCCCTTGAAGAATTAAAGTTCCTTGACTTTCCTGAGTGACTAAATTACTATTATTTTGTCTTGTCTGTCTGTTTCCCTTTGCTTCTGCATTTTCTCACTTCTCTGATTGAACTAATTCTTTGACTAAAGCTTTTCTACAGACAAAAAAGCAGAAAGAGGACATGGGAGAAAAGACCATAGGGTCTGACTCTGTTTCACTACTGGCTATGAGGTCTTATGTAGTTATGTCTTTCTTGTTCAAATACAATAAAATTGCATTCTTTTATTCTATTCAGACTTAATTGATCAATATAAAGTATGTTCTACCCATGTGAAATTTCGCATACGTCATAAGTATGTACACGTAGGATTTCCCCTCCCTCAGTGGTTGAGAGGAAAATGGAGGTCCATAGCTTTTAGTCAAATTCCCATTTGTCTTGTAGTCCTACCTTGCTGAGATAACATCATTTCCTGACCCAAGTGCCTGGATACAAGTACTCTCAATCAATCCAGTCTGTGAAGGCTATCATTTTCATTAAACATTTCTTCAGGAATTTCTCTAGCTTTTAAGCTCCACCAATACTGTTTACTTATTGACTTGCAAAGTATGAATTTGCAGTCTCCCTCTCTCCACATGGACTGCTTAGTACCCAATTGTTTTCTGGAAATCTCTATCTGTGATGAATTGCATGAGGAAGATGAGGTAATATGAGGAACCAAATTCCAGCTATATGGAAACAAGAAAAAATCAAGGTAGAAGGACAGCTGCTCACACTTTAAGTCTCTGAGAATAAACAATGACTGAAAGGTATACACCTTTTCCCAAAAATTCCCAGGCATCTTATGTTGCATGAAGCAAAGCTCTAGTAAAATTTTCTCAATCCAATTCTAACTGTATAGATGTTTGTGTAGGAAGCTCAACAATGCATGCTCTGGAAATGTCATTAACTATTGTCGTTTGGTGATAATTGAATATCTGTTTCATGCAATTTGGATTCTTCATAAGTATTTCAGTGAGAGTTTAAAAGAACCATCATTGGGGTTACTCATCACACATCATTTAAAGTCAGAATTTTCTTAAGCTATTTCTTCTCAGTCTTAAAATTCAAAGATACTTTTTCTTTTCTTTTATCTTTGTATATTTTTATTTAAATGTAAGAAGGCTGAGCACCAAAGAATTGATGCTTTTGAACTGTGGTGTTGGAGAAGACTCTTGAGAGTCCCTTGGACTGCAAGCAGATCCAACAAGTCCATTCTGAAGATCAGCCCTGGGATTTCTTAGGAAGGAATGATGCTGAAGCTGAAACTCCAGTACTTTGACCACCTCATGCGAAGAGTTGACTCATTGGAAAAGACTCTGATGCTGGGAGGGATTGGGGGCAGGAGGAGAAGAGGACGACAGAGAATGAGATGGCTGGATGGCATCACTGACTCGAACTCCGGGAGTTGGTGATGGACAGGGAGGCCTGGCGTGCTGTGATTCATGGGGTCACAAAGAGTCGGACACGACTGAGTGACTAAACTGAACTGAACTGAACATTTTAATATTTTTTTAATCTTATGTTTATCTCACATTTCTTAATTCTTTCAGTTTGAATCTCATATCTAGTTTTCACACTTTATTTAGACAATTTTAATTTTATCAAAATCTCATTTTTTGGATTCTACTTCTAGCTTAGAATAATTCTTTCTCTTTTATCTACAATTAAATATCACTTTTCAAGCAAAATATCACTCTTCATTTTTGAAGGTCACTACAAGTTCTAATTTCAATTTTTTTTCAATGTAAAGGGAATCCATATTTTCTTTATTCCTTTTTTTTTCTTTTATAGATGAGAGAAGCATCTGGAAACACAACTAAAATGTGTCCAAATAATTTATGTAAATACTTCAAAGATATCTAGCTTTGTTCCCACATCTTCTTAAGTCACTAGGGTGCACATGGTGACTTCCTTCCAAAAAGTATAGTATGAGTAGGGGAAAATAATCATTTTAAAGTAGAGAAATATGACAAAATACCTCAGCCAGGTGATGAAGGTTAATCTCAACAGTGATAACTCATGTTGCTTTGCACACTTGATATGTGATGGAAATAGCACTTTACTTCTTCCTCCCAATTTTCCATACTCCCAGTCTTATGGTGGAAAAACATCAGACAAATTCCATTAGAAAGACATTCTACAAAATATATAACCAGTACTCCTCAAAATTCTCAGTATCATCTGTGACTGTGAAACTGTCACAGACAAGAGGAGTCTGAAGAGACATGATACTAAATGTAATGTCTCCTGGATGGGATCCTGGAACAGAAAAAGAAAATTAGGTGAAACTAGGGAAGTCTGAATTTTAGTTAATAATAACATGTTGATTTTGGTTCATCAATTACAACAAATGAACTACGCTAATATTAATAATAGAAGAAACTGGATGTGGAGTATATGAGAACTCATGTTTGCAACTTTTCTATAAATCTAAAACAGTGCAAAGTAAAAAGCATTTAAATAAAAGTATGTAGCATCAGTTAAGTGAATAGACAGGAGTCTCATGATATCAAAAATGTATCTGTACACAAAGTAGTCTCCAAAAAAAATAACTGTCAATTGTTTCAATTCAATGAAACAAATATTTAGACTGTGAAATGAAAATATCTCCTGCCATGTCAATAAACAAGAAATGTCACAGTCATCAGCAATTTCTGGCCTCCAAATGTAAATGAGGGCTCCCAAAACTGTGATCCAGCAGATGCTGCCCATTCCCCGAAGGTGATTGCTGAGGAGTTGGGGGAATATAAGAAGCAGACATCTGCCACTCCTTATGGTGAACTAAGAGACAGGATTTGACCCCAGATAGCTGAGATGCATATGAAAGGAATGAATTCAGTGAACCCAGAGGCTTGCATCTTTCGCTACATAGAATGCTAAATTCCTTAAATTGATACCTGATCTTTCTTAGAGCTAACTGAGGTGTCTCCTGGGCTGCTGTCCTCATTTTGCCCCCAGTAAAACTTAACTCCCAACCCTCAACCTGTGCATCAAAAGACCTGTCTGAGTGAACATGACACACACAGAACTCTGCTGTCTATGGGGGTTTCATAGCTAATGATAAACTATAGGCCAGTTCTCTAGGCATTCTGAATTCCACCAGACAATCTGACTGTATTTATACTTGTTACAGGCACATTACGAAATCTTTCTTGGTCACAGAAGTTTCTAGGAAGAAACTGAAAACTAAATAAAAACTTTTAAAATATTTATAATATACCAAGCAGGTGAGAAAGCTAATGCTATCTACCCAGTCCCAGTTAACACCCTTGTTGTAGCCACGCGTTCCGGGAAGCAAACTCATTCAAAAAGACAATACAGATAGTGGAGTGCAGTTTATTACACCAGCGGGCCCAAGGCAGAGTCTCCTCTTAGCCAAGGACCCCGACCAGCATTTGTGAAAATCTTTTATACCCCATGTGTACGTGTCTGAACCCACCACTCCAAATTCCTTGAGACTTACATAAACCAAAGAAAATACAATCCCAATAACCCCATCTCACATGCTATGTCCTCAAACAGTTAGCCAATAATCAATAAACCCAAGGTTACACTCCAATAGATATAGAAAAATTTATGGCCTGTCTGGAGGAAGGGGTGATTAGTGTATGTTTTCTCTTAGGAGATGAGTAACCTAGATACGATCTTCAAGGTTCCCCTGTCTGGAGGGGGTCTTAACCTTCTGTTGTTTTCATAGGCACTAAACACAGAGTTCAGAGTCCATTGGAAACGTGGCTGAGCATGATCAGCATGAACAGGCTTAAGATGGAGTCAGGCCCTATGAATTCCTTCTTCACCCTCACTGAAACTGTGAAGTTTGATTCCTAGTCAGGGTTACTTTCTCCTGACCTATTCAAGTGTTAGTTGCACAGTTATGTCTGATTCTTTGCGACCCCATGGACTCTAGCCTTCCAAACTTCTCTGTCTATAGGCTTCTCTAGGCAAGAATACTGGAGTAGGTAGCCATTCCCTTCTTCAGGGGATCTTCCCAACCCAGGGATTGAACCTGGGTCTCCTGCATTGCAGGCAGATTCTTTACCATTTGAGCCACCAGGAAAGATATGACTTATGACAATTATGCTATAAGGATGCATAAAGCATTATTCATGATGATTTCTGTAATCTACTTCTCTCAACCCTTTGCTTATATTAACCTCTCTCTATGTTTATATGTTTGTTTATATTTAACTTTATAATAAATGCTAGACATTATTCTTTAAGACATTTAAAAAGTTGCAAAAGTTTTATAAATATTGTCCATTTTTTTCTGCCTGAATGTTTACAATTATATTTTACTATTTTCAGTTTGACCATTTTTCCTAAGCATTCACTGATGGTGGTTAATGGTTGCCCAAGTTAGAGGCAAAAAGTTTAATCTGCTCTCTGTAGATAAAAAATTAAATGAAATTGATTTGGTAACAATTTTTTAAGTTAGTATTTAATATTTGACTAATATTTACTATATTGATATTAAATTAATGCATTCAATAATTTGATATTAAATTAACACATAAAACTGGGAACCATTCTCTTAATAAATAGCATTTTCTCTATTGTTTTTGTAACCTTACATTTATTGCCAAAATTAGTTTAGTTTATTGGACTTTAACTTAAAATGAAACATAATGCATATTTAACACTTTTGCATAGTTTATATAACTTATGATCCTTTGGAACACCTTAAAAATTGTAGCTGCAGAAACTCAGCCTGGAGAAATACCAATTAGCAAAGAGCTGTGAGAAAAGTTTATGATAAATCAAGAAAATATTTTGATTTCCAATGTAGATGGTTACACTTACATAAAAAATATTTTTTTCTAGCAAAGGACTGGTTTTGCATATGCCCAATTTTATTAATATGTGCTTATGTTAATTCTTATATATAAAACCAGTCCATTGCTCGAAAAAATATTTTTTATGTAAGCGTAACCATAAAAATTGGAAATTGGGATTTCCGAAGAGTGGAAATCAAAGTATTTTCTTGATTCATCATAAACTTTTCTCATAGTTGTTTGCAAACTAGTTTTTCTCCTCCAGGATGACATGAGAAATACTTTTTCTAGCAATGGGCTGGTTTTGCATATAAGAATTAACATAAGCATGTGAAAGTGTTAGTCACTCAGTCGTGTCCAACTCTTTGCAACGCCATGGACTGCAGCCCACTTGTCTCCTCTGTTCATGGAATTCTTCAGGCAAGAATACTGGAGTCAGTAGCCATTCCCTTCTCCAGGGAATCATCCTGACCCAGGGATTGAACCTAGGTCTCCTCCTTTGAAGACAGATTCTTTACTATTGTAGCCACATGTTCTGGGAAAGAAACTCACTCAGAAGGACAATGCAGATAGTGGAATGCAGTTTATTACACCAGCGGGCCCAAGGCAGAGTCTCCTCTTAGCCAAGGATCCCCAAACAGTTTTTGTGAAAACCGTATATACCCTAAGTGTACGTGTCCAAACCCACCTCCCCAAATTCCCTGAAATTAGTCTGAACAAAGGAAAAGAAAGATACAATCAAAGTTAACCTGTGATTCATATGCCTTAAGCCCAGGTAGTTAACAGTGGACAATTATCAATAGGCCTGTGGTCATACCACAATGAGCATAATAGAATTTATGATTCTATTTGGTTACACAGATAATTAGGGTATTCTTTTAGGCAACAGAGAGTCTAGATACAAGCCCTGGGGCTCTTCCATCCAGGGGTTCTGGTTTTCCAGTTGGTATGTCATTTCTATAGATATTGGGCATATAGCTCAAAGTCCACAGTCCAGCCCAAGATGGAGCCCTGCTTTCAAGATGGAGCCTCTCCTGTCTGTTTCCTCCTTTGCTATCTGAGCCATGAGGGAAGCATATATTAATAAAAACGGGCAGCACATATGATACTGAGTAAGTCTAAATTATCTATGAGACCAGTTTAACAGAAACAGGAGTTGTCAGTCCTTGTTTTCTTAGTGGGAGTTGGACCTCATGACTATCAGCAGGGTACAATTAACATCAGGATTCTAGCTACTTGGGAACATAAGAAACACTTAATATCTGAAACATTTTCTGGTGCTGAGTTCTTTTAGTTGTAAACTTCATAGGTATCTGACTCTACAGGATGAACAGAGATGTCTTAATGATGATCATCCAAGCTTAAGACTGACAAAGTGACTACAAGTAAAACTGGAACTCAGCTTCCTTAGAAGTTCACAGACCCACATGTGTATTGATATTTGTGCAGCATCTTTCAAAAATTTAATTAAGTAAAGAAATATTACATTAAAAGTGGGAAAACAGGCTAATAGGCCCATTTTTTCCCACCTTAATCAGGTGCAGATGTTGACACTGTTATGGATACAAGTTCCTCTTGGAGATAACAGGAAGAAGTACAGTTGTCCCATGATATCCACAAGCATTGGTTTTAGGACATGTGCTGATGCCAAAATCCTTGGATGCACGAGTCCCTTATTTTAAAAGGTGTAGGATAGTGACCCTCCATAGTGGAAGGTTCTGCATCTCTGGACCGGCTGAATTCACCAGCCATTGAGTCCCGCTCCTAGGGGCTAACCATCTCTATGCTTCTTAGCCACAGTCTTTTTACTTAATTATTTGCATTGATTTTTTTTTTTTCTTCTCCTTTTGGAAAGACACTATACAAAAGCTGGACTTTCTGGTAGCTCAGATGGAAAAGAATCTGCCTGCAACATGGGAGACCCCGGTTCAATCCCTGGGTCAGGAAGATCTCCTCGAGAAGGGATGGCTACCCTCTCCAGTATTCTTGCCTGGAGAATCCCATGGACAGAGAAGCCTGGTGGGCTACAGTTCACTGGGTCATAAAGAGTCAGACAGGACTGAAGAACTAAGACTTTCACTTTCACACAAAAGCAGGGCAGTAGTGGTAAAGAACCTACCTGCCAATGCAGGGGACATAAGAGACACATGTTGGATCCCTGGGCCAAGAGGATCTCCTGGAGGGCATGGCAACCTACTCCAGTATCCTTGCCTAGAGAATCCCATGGACAGAGAAGCCTGGCAGGCTACAGTCCATAGGCTCACAAGCCTGAGTGACTTAGCACACACATACAGAGAAGCATTTTCCAAGAGGTCTTTGTGTGTTAAACTTCTGATCCTTCATATGATTCCAGAATGCTCTTGTCACACACTTGCATTTAAATGTTAACAGTTTTCTATTTTGCTATCAAGAAAGCTGATGTATATTCAATTCTTGTTCTTTTGCAAGTCATCTGCTCTTTCCCTCAAGAAGCTTTTAGGCATTTTTTTTTCTTTGTCTTCATTGTGCTTGAATCTCAAGATGTGTTTGTTTCTCTTACCTAACTTAATTGGTGTGAAATATTTTCAGTAAACATAACCTCAATCAGTTATCCCTTCAGGTTTGCTACTTTGCAGAGTGATTTTAATGCTCCTCCTTTCCAGAGGAAGAGCTTATTTTTCCATCCTTAAATCTAGGCTTGACCATATGATTTATTTCATTAATATAGTATTAGCAGACTTGATGCAAGCTAAGCCTAGAGCAGCACATGCGCATTTGGTCTTGCCCTGTTCACGCTGCTTTGGGAATCCAGAGACTGGAGTTCAGGATGTGAAGGAAGCTGAGATAGCCCACTGGGAAGACCATGTGGAAGACAACCCAGGGGTCTTGGTTTACTGCCTGACATCTGCCAAAAATGTCCGTGAGGGCTTCCTGGGCTGAGTCTCAGCCAATCTGATGGTCAAGTGTAGGTCCACCAGGGAGCCCAGGAGAGTCCTGCAGTAAAACCACCATAGTAAATGTTTTGAGTGTCTTGGCTATTTTTTGCAAACGTCATTCAAGTCCTATGGAAAATGATGCATTTTTTACTTTTCCAGAAATTCCCATTAGACTCGTTTATGCATATCTCTATGTGAACTAGTTCTTTGTAACATTTATCACTATCTATATCTTTAAAATATTTTCCTTTATTTTACTGTTAGATGCTCCTGTAGAATATAAAGTCCATTTTTCTTGCTAATGGCTACATCCTCTGAGCCAAAACAAGTCTCTGATAGAGTAGATTCTCAACAACTGTGTTGAATTAATATTAAATTTCATTAAATATAGTAAGTAAATGAGATACAGCTGCATCTGGACTCTTTATTACTACTTTGAGTTGATTTTTTTGTGTCTTTTTTTTAAAAACAAGTTTCAGGTCAGCACTGAGTATACATTGGCATTTACAATTGTTTAGTTATTTTTTTTTTTTAATTTCTATTGCCATTATGTGAGATAAATATTATTTTCTCCTTTTGTAGATGAGGAAAATAAGGCTCATAGTTTTAGGCATGCCCTAATGTCACACAATTAAAAATTCATGCAGTATTTTGATAGGAGATCTGTCTGACTCCAGAGCTTTCTCTCAACAGATCATTTTACTTTTATGACAGCTTGAATTTAGTGTGTGACTACAAACGTCACTGTTTTATATATCAATTTCGCTCTATTTCCTGGCATAGGAAAAATCAGGAAAATGTTTTAGGAGAGTACCAATTGTAAAAATAGTGAAATAAGTCAGATGGAGAAAGAACAAATACTGTATGATATCACTTATATGTGGAATCTAAAAACTATGACAAACTGCTGACTATGACAAAAAGGGAGCAGAATCACAAGCATAGAGAAGAAAATATTGGTTACAAATGGGGAGAGAGGAGGTGAAGGGGCAATATAGGAGTGAGGAAGCAAGAAGTACAAACCACTGCATGTAAGATAGGCTATAAGGATATATTGTACAGTATGGGGAATATAGTTTTTGGTAATAACTGTAAATGGAAAGTAACCTTTAAAATTGCATACATTAAAAAAAATAAAATAAATAAAATAAAATAAAATAGCATATATTTTTAAATGGCATTTTGAGACAAAGAAAAATTACAGAAATATTTTCTGTCATAAGATTCAAGAAATTAAGATAACATTTCTTCGGTGTACTTAATTATTTGCTGCTTTTTTATGTAAAATATATACGCTTTTTATAAATGTGCATAAAATAAAACAGTGTCCTCCCCCCGGAATAAAATAGACTGTGGTGTCTCTGGCAGTTAATAAGGGTAGCACAATATTGAGAATTGTATTCTGTTACTGTGTTCAATATTCACACACACACACACAGCTAAAAATAAAATAATATTTAACTAAACTTATGCTAAATCTTGATGATTTTTAGCACATAAAATTCTGACATCTTTCTTATCTTTTACTTTTTCTCTCTGAAGCCCAGATAGTCATTTACCCTCTTCACCCAGTCAACCCCATTTAATGAAAGCTATAAACACTGAAACCATGACAAAAAGTGTCCCTCATTTTATTAATGTGCTGTGATGTGGATTTCTGCTTTATAAATTCTCCCCCAATTTTTTCCCTTCATGATGAAATAATATTGTAATTCCAATAAAAATATATGTCATTATTATCACAACTCTTAGGGCTTTGCCAATGTAGAGGTAAACAGGTTCCTCCTGAACATTTTCTAAATGTGTCCAGCTGTGTTTCTCAGAATAAGACCAGACAATGGCTAGACGGATAGACACATCAAAGTAGCGTCTTATACACAAAGAAGACTCCCTCCCTTAGCAGCCCCTAACAGAGAGCCTGTGAGAATGAGATCATACTGGCAAATTCTGTTTGCCTTGCTGTTTTTCTTTGTTTTCTTAACCGGGAGTGTGTTTGTCCATGAAATGGTTTGGCAAGGTCTACTATTCCAGAGGCTTTCTTAAACTAATAGTCCCAGTTTCAAGCCTCAGAAGAAAGCAGTTTTTATTTGAATGTACAGTATTCTTTATTGCGAATTATCAAATTAATTTTTTCAAGATTTCTAATGTTTTATTTTAATCCCTATTGCTGTTAAGGCCCAAGTATGATGCTCTCGGGCTTCTCTGGTAGCTCAGCTGGTAAAGAATCTGTCTGCAATGCGGAAGACCCCAGTTTGATTCCTGGGTTGGGCAGACCCCCTGGAAAATGGATAGGCTACCCACTCCAGTGTTCTTGGGCTTCCCTTGTGGCTCAGATGGTAAAGAATTCACCTGCAATGCAGGAGACCTGGGTTTGATCCCTGGGATGGCAAGATCCCCTGGAAGAGGGCATGGCAACCCACTCCAGTATTCTTGCCTGGAGAATCTCATGGATAGAGGAGTCTGTCAGGCTACAATCCATGGGTTTGCAGAGTTGGACATAACTGAGTGAATAAACACAGCACAGCACATGATGCTATCAAGGAGAAGGGAATGGCAATCCACTCCAGTATTCTTGCCTTGGAGAATTTCATGGCCTGAGGAGCCTGGTGGGCTACAGCCCAGGGGATCACAAAGAGTCAGACACAACTGAGAGACTAACACAACACATACACACACGATACTATCAGTGAAGAACCTATGGAGTTGGTTATTTTTCGTCAAAAATAAATGATTATTTGGGATATAATGGGTCCCTCAGTTCTCTGAAAGGCTCTTACACAGCCTGATTTCATTTGGGAACACCCTGGAGAGGCGACTCAACAGTGGATTTGTTTTCCTAAGCACATTACCTGTTAGGATCTGTCAAACATGCCTGTTCTCCATACAAGCCCATTTGGAATGTTCACTTCCAAAATAACCGGACTGAAATTAGGAAAAAATGTTCCCATCCCGTTTCGTCCTTTTTTCCTGATCCGACTCTCCCCGCAAAGTGACTAGGCTCTATGCCTAAGAAAATAGTAACACACTCACAAGCTGTGAAGGGTAAAGAAAATTACCACTCAAAATGCAACTCACTTGCCAACCACAATTCACTACTTGAACAACCAGCTACTGATTCATCTAATTTTATTCTCACATTCAGAAGAACATTTTTCAAAAGTCTGAAGTTTCTTGAGCAGGTCCTTCATAAACTTGTACTTGCCATTGGCAAATGAACCACAGTTGTTAGCCTACAGGGCTTTGTACATATTGGTCTTTTTTTCTGAAATACTCACTTTAATTCTCATGGTTGATTTCTGTTAGGTCTTAAACTTTCAACTTAGGTGACTCTTCCTCAGAAAACTTTCTCACTAACTCTTCACTCCAGTTATTCCTGGTAGATGCCACCTAGTTGTTCTCAGGTGGTTGTTACACTAATATTTAATATTATACTTGCATTTTAGTTGTTAATTCATTAGTCTCCCATTGTGAGCTCCTTGAGGATAAATGCTGGGTTTTACCCATATGATTAACCCTTAATACAGTGTGTAACACATTTTAAGGTCAATACATTTTTTGCTGCATGAGTAACTTAACACAAGAATTATTAACACACTAGTCAATTAAGGCAGAAATTATTTATTCCAGATGACATACTCATTTTTGGCAGATTTTCCAGTGTTAATTCTCTACCATCTACCTGACAGCAATTTTCCATATGGTAGCAGAGAATTAAACCCTCTTATATTTTCAGTCATCATAACCTCTTCAAGGAAAGCGTTAAAACAATGTGGAGTCTACCCAGAGCCAAAGAAATTACTCCAGGGATGTGCATGTGACCTAATCAGATCTACAGAGAGTTTGCAGCACTTCAAGAGAAGGGAAGAGCCTACTTTTTTAAAACAAAACTTATTGAAAGAGATCATTATTGTTCTGATGCATATGATCAGAGAAAAGTAAATGCAATCTAGGGAGATACTGGTGACCATTGTGTGACAAAAACAGGGGAACATACCCAAAAATGGAATGCAAAAGGAGGAAGTAGTCAGGAAGTGGCAAGATTAACCGGGTCCTGCTCACATTCCTTGAGCCTTGGAAAAGATGTCCCTATTTTAGATTGCCCCTGGGCAATTCAGTCAGGAAAGTTGAAACTACTTTCTAATTGTTTGAATCATTTTCTGCTCCTGCAACTTAAATAGCTCTTTTTACTTTAGTAGCTTGATTTTTTTTTCCATTCAAATCTTCAATTTAATTCAATTCAATTCAGTCACTCAGTCCTGTCCAACTCTTTGAGACCCCATGAACCGCAACACGCCAGGCCTCCCTGTCCATCACCAACTCCCAGAGTCCATCCAAACCCACATCCATTTTGAGTCGGTGATGCCATCCAACCATCTCATCCTCTGTCGTCCCCTTCTCATCCTGCATTCAATCTTTCCCAGCACCAGGGTCTTTTTAAATGAGTCAGTTCTTCACATCAGGTGGCCAAAGTATTGGAGTTTTAGCTTCAACATCAGTCCTTCCAATGAACACCCAGGACTGATCTTTAGGATGGACTGGTTGGATCTCCTTGCAGTCCAAGAGACTCTCAAGGGTCTTTTTCAACACTACAGCTCAAAAGCATCAATTCTTCAGCACTCAGCTTTCTTTATAGTCCAAATCTCACATCCATACATGACCACTGGAAAAACCATAGCCTTGACTAGATGGACATTTGTTGACAAAGTAATGTCTCTGCTTCTTAATATGCTATCTAGGTTGGTCATAACTTTCCTTCTAAGGAGTAAGCATCTTTTAATTTCATGGCTGTAATCACCATCTGCAGTGATTTTGGAGCCCAAAAAAATAAAGTCTGACACTGATTCCCCATCTATTTGCCATGAAGTGATGGGACCAGATGCCATGATCTTCGTTTCCTGAATGTTGAGCTTTAAGCCAACTTTTTCACTCTCCTCTTTCACTTTCATCAAGAGGCTCTTTAGTTCCTCTTCACTTTCTGCCATAAGGTGGTATCTTCTGCATATGTGAGGTTATTGATATTTCTCCCAGAAATCTTGATTCCAGCTTGTGTTTCTTCCAGCCCAGCGTTTCTCATGATGTACTCTGCATAGAAGTTAAATAAGCAGGGTGACAATATACAGCCTTGACATACTCCTTTTCCTATTTGGAACCAGGCTGTTGTTCCATGTCCACTTCTAACTGTTGCTTCCTGACCTGCATACAGGTTTCTCAAGGGGCAGGTCAGGTGGTCTGGTATTCCCATCTCTTTCAGAATTTTCTACAGTTTATTGTGATCCACACAGTCAAAGGTTTTGGCATAGTCAATAAAGCAGAAATAGATGTTTTTTTTTGGAACTCTCCTGCTTTTTCAATGATCCAGCAGATGTTGGCAATTTGATCTCTGGTTCCTCTGCCTTTTCTAAAACCAGCTTGAACATCTGGAAGTTCACAGTTCACATATTGCTGAAGTCTGGCTTGGAAAATTTTAAGCACCACTTTACTAGAGTGTGAGATGAGTGCAATTGTGCAGTAGTTTGAGCATTCTTTGGCATTGCCTTTCTTTGGGATTGGAATGAAAGCTGACCTTTTCCAGTCCTGTGGCCACTGCTGAGTTTTCCAAATTTCCTGGCATTTTGAGTGCAGCACTTCCACAGCATCATCTTTTAGGATTTGAAATAGCTCAACTGGAATTCCATCACCTCCACTAGCTTTGTTTGTAGTGATGCTTCCTAAGGCCCGCTTGACTTCACATTCCAGGATATATGGCTCTAAGTGAGTGATTACACCATTGTGATTATCTTGGTTGTGAAAATCTTTTTTGTACAGTTCTTCTGTGTATTCTTGCCACCTCCTCTGAATATCTTCTGCTTCTGTTAGGTCCCTAGCATTTCTGTCCTTTATTGAGCCCATCTTTGCATGACATATTCCCTTGGTATCTCTAATTTCTAATTGTTTGAATCATTTTCTGTTCCTGCAACTTAAATAGCTCTTTTTACTTAAGTAGCTTGATTTTTTTTCCATCCAAGTCCTACTTTAACTCAATGTCTCATTTGAAAAAACATCTCATCACCTGCTATAGTTCTCCCATAATAGTTTAACAGTAGCAGAGTGGAAACAATATGGGTTTTTAATTCAGATAAATAGACATTTTGTTTAAGCTTCATCTTTTATTATCTGTGGACACTGGGCAAGTCATTTTACCATTCTAGGGCCCCTTTTCCTCAACTGTACCTGTGTTCGAAGTTGATGGAGAATTTAATCAGATAAACATTTAGCATTTCTAACTTCATGACTGATTTCAAAGGTCATAAAATAATCTAAATCTTTTGGTTTTCCCCTTGTTAGTTATCCTCACTAACTTGAATGGCTTCATGGGAATTCTGACATCTTGTTCTGCCATCTCAAACTTATCAAGGATCAGCACCTTCCTCGTTCTACATCTACCGGTTACCATATCGGAAAACCCTGAAGTTATCACTCTTCAGAACAGCCCATCCTTTTCTGTCTCCCTTTCTCTTATGCCAACATCTTTGCCTCTGCTGTCACTCACATCTTCATGCCACAATTTCACCTTCTTTATAAATGCTAATTCATCAGCTTTCCCAAGTCTGCATCCACATTTATTGTTCTTGATCACGTGTCTTTGTTTAGTCCCACTTACACTTTTTAAGTACCTACTATATGCCAACTTTAGAGAGACATATAGCTGAGTAAGACTTGAGTTCCTGCCCTCAGGATCCTTACCATTTAGAAACACAGATAGGTTCTAAATTATTTACATTTAATGGACAGTCAAAAATGGAAGAGAGAGATGGGAGGATATAGGTGCACCCTGAAAAAGAAACTCATATGGAAGCAGACAATCAAAATAAGAGGCAATTGTAATGAAAGCTTCCCAGGTAGCACAGAGGTAAAGAATCCACCTGTCAATGCAGGAGACTTGGAGACTCAAGTTTTATCCCTGGGTAGGGAAGATCTTCTGGAGAAGGAAATGGAAACCCACTCCAGGATTCTTCCCTGGAGAATTCCATGGACAGAGGATCCTGGTGGGCTACTATCCATGGGGTGATAAACAGTCATACATGACTGAGTGACTAAACACACACAAACACAGGTGAGAGGTGACAGTGTTTGATTCCAGGTGTTGCCAGTGGAGGAAGTGAGAAACTGACAGAATTAATAATCTACTTTGCATGCCCTATTGGAAATTCTGCCTCATTTTGTTTCTTATAGCTCTCTTGCCCCTCATCACCAAGTAGGAGGATGTACCACCAGGTGCTTTATTCCCAAAATAAAACAAGTAGTCAGACTATTGGAGAAGGCAATGGCACCCCACTCCAGTACTCTTGCCTGGAAAATCCCATGGACAGAGGAGCCTAGTAGGATGCAGTCCATGGGGTCGTGAAGATTCGGACACGACTGAGTGACTTCACTTTCACTTTTCACTTTCATGCATTGGAGAAGGAAATGGCAACCCACTCCAGTATTCTTGCCTGGAAAATCCCAGAGACAGAGGAGCTTTGTGGGCTGCCATCTATGAGGTCGCACAGAGTCGGACACAACTGAAGTGACTTAGCAGCAGCAGCAGTCAGACTATGTTATCATTTTCTTTATTCCAACAGACTATTTGCCTGAAATACCTCTCTATTTTGACCAAATAATGTTTGTGCAATTTTCCTTAAATTGCAAGGCTGATTTATAAGGATAAAAATCAGAAAGATCAAAGTCATAGGTATATGTGCAAAGGTAGTGTTTGAATTGTCCATTTATTTGTAATAACTGCTAAAGGTTGCTACAACAGTTCTTTCA
This sequence comes from Budorcas taxicolor, assembly GCF_023091745.1. Classification (NCBI taxonomy): domain Eukaryota; kingdom Metazoa; phylum Chordata; class Mammalia; order Artiodactyla; family Bovidae; genus Budorcas; species Budorcas taxicolor. The sequence continues at coordinate 12,196,565 of NC_068918.1, read as the reverse complement.
AACTGCTTTTATCAAACATTGTCACTCACAGTAAAAATGCTTAATGAACGGATTTAGCTTAAAAGCATGAAAAATATGCTTTTATATAAAACCAAAATTTGATTGCTATCATATTTTTAAATCCTGGAAGTTATTTAGTTTTCCAAGTGGCAGAGCTATGTTTTATCCTATATACAATGAAACAACATATAGAGATTGCTTATATTAAATTTAGAGAGCATGTATTTTACCAATTACATTTTGAAATACATGTTCTCCTAAAACATAGACAAATATTATTAGGTGATGGCCTTCTTAATTTGATGCTCATACTTTACCAAAATTGTTAACTTTACTCAGATCCCACTATGTATCAGGCAAGGCAGGTAGAGTTAAATAATAGGGCCCTTCTTGAGTAATGCTTACAGATTAAAACATAAAATATATCCTGAATTCAATTAATTACATAGAATCCAATGCTTTATAGAGCCGATAAATGGGAAACAATATGCTTGGTTTTTATGACTTCCTAACTCCCACACTGAGTTAACAATTGAGCAATTTATTTTTCCATTTGAATTTCTTAAGTCGTGATATTTCAGATAGCAACAAACAAGGACTGAGTGGTGAATGAGGACAGAACAATAGATTAGCTCTATTATGCCCTTCCACTTCTGCAAGGTTTTAAGTACTTAATGAATCATAAATTATCTGAGCGTTATAATTATCCATTGTAAGAAAGATTGACTTTGCAAACTCTGTCTCTTATGATGTAACTTGTAAAGTTTAAGATGTAACTTAGCAAAGTCAACATCATTCATTCATTCATTTGTTAAAAAGAATTTAACTGGAAAAGAAATTCTTAAAGGAAGTGAGATGGTAAGCCTCCTTGAGGGAGATGGTTCTAAGCAGATACAACAACTAAAGCAAAGCAGTGGGCTGAAGTTCCCCTGGAGTGTTTGTAGAGGCTAAGGAGAGTAGCATGGCTTACAGAAGTCAGCAATGGAGGACTAGAAAATGGTAGGGCAGAGATGTACCTGGAGAGGGGCTGTTTTTTTGACCATGGGGAAAGACTAGGTTTATTTTGGGTAAATTAAAGAAACACAAAAGAGTTTTGAGCAGAATTACACGATTTGACCCATGTTTTAAATGTTTAAAGGATCTCTCTAATTGTTGTGTTGAGAAATGACTGAAGGGAAACGATACTGAAATCCAGTGAAAACTTCACTGCCATGATCCACAGGGAAATGGTGGCAGCCGTCGATGGTGTGAGGGTGGTCATTTTCTCAAAACATTTGGAATATGTTTGGAGAGCATTTGCTGGATACGTGGATGTAGGGACTAAAAGTAAACCGAAAGAAAGAAATCATTTCAGTCATTTACACCAGCATCTCCCCAGTTCTCAAGCCTTCAGCCGTGGACTAGTAGTTACACCGTCAGCTCCTCTGATTCTCCAGGTCTTTGGACTTAAATTGAATTATACGACAGACTTTTCTGGCTTTCTGGATTACAGACAGCAGGTTATCGAACTGTTTGGCCTCCGTAATTGGATGAGCCAGTTCCTTTAACATGAGAGAGACAGTTAGAGATACAGAGATAGAAAGAGAGACAGAGAGAGGTTCTGTTTCTCTAGAGGACCTTGGCAAATACAGTACCAAAAACCATGAGTTCATCCTCACTTCGTGAGAGAAGAGAGTGCAGAAGGTGACCTCTCAAGAGCAATAATGTTAAGAGGTCAGTCTGACTAGGTATCATCCAAAGGAACTGCAAAAAAGTGATCAGGGAGATGGATGGGAAACCAGGAGAGTATGATGTCATCATCATTACCATCTCTTTCAACATCATTGTCATCATATTCAATATTAATTGTGTATCTTGATTATTCATGAATTAAATGAACTAAGTACCTTATAAGGGAGGCATTATTATAGTCTACCTAGCTGTTAAATGACTTCTCCAAGGTCAACAGAGAAAAAGAATAGAAATGTCAAAATCTGAACACAGGTCATTTGACTCCAGAGTGCTTCACTGCTATAAGTGGCAATCAAACCAAGAGAAAAAGTTTACAGGACAATGAGAGCAATAGCAGAAGCATGTCTATCAATATGTTTTCACTAGTATTTATAATATTACACACTTGTGCTCAGTGGGTGAAGCATCTGCTTCCCATGCAGGAGACCCGAGTTTGATCACTGGGTCGGGAAGATCCCCTGGAGAAGGAAAAGGCAACCCACTCCAGTACTCTTGCCTGGAAAATCCCATGGACTGAGAAGCCTGGTAGGCTACAGTCCATGGGGTCACAAAGAGTCGGACACGACTGAGCGACTTCACTTCACTTCAATCACTAAAAGAACTTACAAGTCATGTTAATCAATGGATGCTCTTTTCCAGTGTTATTTCATGTTCATGCACACACTCTGAGCTGAGAAGAGAAAATGCTCATATTCTTATTCCAACAAGTCTGAATGCCATATTAAAGAGGTGATGTATGTGGCCTTGTTCAAAACATGCTGAGGTTTGAATACAGAAACCCAGATCAGACTATTGCCCCAAGGCAATCACCAATGAGAGCTTTAGCAAGTAATCTGATCTCTTGGAATCTACCTTGCTGAATCTGTAGAAGAGAAGTTTTACCAGAAGTTTAGCTCTAAAATTCTGTCTATAATTTTTATCTTCTCTTAAAAAATGACTATGCATTTTAAGCACTGAAAAATGTTATGCTATGGATAAAATATTTTTGTTGGGCCTCATAATGAAACATTTGACTATATGATAGTTTCTTCGTGGTTCCATATAAGATCAGGTTGCATATAAGAAACCCCATGTACAAACTGATACATAATTTCTAAACAAACATAGAAAGGGTATAATAGGTGTTTGCACTGTTCTCTGTGCTTAGTCTCTTAGTCATGTCCGACCCTCTGCACCTCCATGGCCTGTAGCCCACCAGGCTCTTCTGTCCATGGGGATTCTCTAGGCAAGAATACTAGAGTGGGCTGCCATGCCCTTCTCCAGGGGATCTTCCCAACCAAGGGATCAAACCCAGGTCTCCCACATTGCAGGTAGATTGTTTACCATCTGAGCCACCAGGGAAGCCCAATAGGTGTTTGCAATACTTTATTAAAATATACATTTTTTTCTAAATAAGGAAAACATCAGTGAAGATTTTTAAACTTCATAATCTCCTCAAAGCATCAAATACTTTAATATTATCATAGCAATAAATGAACGTTACTATCATCACCATCTCCCTATCATTAATACCTCTGGAACAGAATAAGAAACTCATATTTGGGGTTAAAAAACTAATAGGCTATGTTCCCACTGTTTAATTATATCTAATTAGATTGCTTTTTTGTTTCTAATTATGTTTGTGAAAACTTACCAAATACAATTTAAAGAAGGTCAGCTCTGTGTAAAACATCATTCTGGACTTATCCAGTTATTCATTTCATTATTATCAAGCCACATGTTTAAGTGCAGTTTATTAAAAACAGATCTTCACTTGCCATGGATAATATGAACTTTTGTAATTTAACCCAGAAATAAAATTATAGAGGCAAACTTCCCAGTTTCTGTAATTGTTCTGGGGGTCTCTAAGGATTTATTCAGTAGCTGCAACTCAGACATTTTTTATTAACTTCATACTGTTAAAAGAATTATTTAATTTATCTAAAACTAACAGTCATTCACAAAGAATTTAAAAATTCATACAGTAGGCAAATCCCTCCTCTCAAATAACAAGCAATATTCAAGGATATAAGCTAGAATGATCCCAGACCTTCTGGGTTATCCCAGGGACAGTTCAGAAAACTTCATTCTCAGTGAACTCTTTCTTTCAGGCTGGGGTCACCCAGTCCAGTTTTTGAATAGCTAGCATTATATTCTGCTCACAACTCCCTTTCCCTGAAAAATGTGAAAAAAGTTTTCTGAAGTTTAGTCCATTTGTTTGCCAATCCATTGTTCTATCATAAAACTCTCTAAGATTTATAGCACTGCCCATAACAGTATCTTATTTGAGTAAATGATTCATGTGCTGCACAGAAAGCTTGTGGCAGGCTTGAACTGGGATGGAACACAAGGAAGGGGGTGTAGGCAAGCGGCATTAAGATTGGCAAACCCAACCAGGAGCTTTGTCATGGCGTTTGCTCGAACATGGGTCCCCAGATCCAGGCCACAGACCCCCTACTGTTCTGTGGCCTGTTAGAAATCAGGCCACACAGCAGAAGGAGAGTGGCAGGTTAGTGATCGAATTTGTATTTGTATTTGAATGAATTTGTATTTAACACAGTTCCCCATCGCTCACATTACTGCCTGAGCTCAGGAAAATGAGCTCAGGGCTCCCACTGATTCTGCATTATGGTGAAGCTGTATAATTATTTCATTATATATGACAATGTAATAATAATAGAAATAAAGTGCACTGTGAATGTAATATATTTTAATCATCCCGAAACCATCCCCCACTCTGATTCATGGAAAAAATTGTCTTCCATGAAACCGGTCCCTGATGCCAAAATGGCTCAGGGCCAAAGTGCTAGAATTAACACACTAGTACACTTCATGTGTATATATAGGAATTGACTAGAATTTAAGGACACATATTAAGAAATGGTGGTCTAGAGGTGATAGGGAAAATGCTTGGAATCAAGAATCAGATTTATATCACCTAGGAATATAAAACATGTGTATTATACAATGAACCCATTATTACCTATTTTATTGAAGGGTGAGTGCTAAGATGATGCTCCAGAATCTCATAAAACCTCTTTCCAGCTTCAACTTTCTTTATTTTTATTGATTTAGCTTCAGTTCAGTTCAGTTTAGTCGCTCAGTCATGTCCGACTCTTTGCGACCCCATGAATCGCAGCACGCCATGCCTCCCTGTTCATCACTATCTCCCGGAGTTCACTCAGACTCATGTCCATCAAGTCCGTGATGTCATCTAGCCATCTCATCCCCTGTCATCCCCTTCTCCTCCTGCCCCCAATCCCTCCCAGCATCAGAGTCTTTTCCAATGAGTCAACTCTTCGCATGAGGTTCCCAAAGTACTGGAGTTTCAGCTTTAGCATCATTCCTTCCACAGAAATCCCAGGGCTGATCTCCTTCAGAATGCACTGGTTGGACCTCCTTGCATTCCAAGGGACTCTCAAGAGTCTTCTCCAACACCACAGTTCAAAAGCATCAATTCTTTGGTGATCAGCCTTCTTCACAGTCCAACTCTCACATCCATACATGACCACAGGAAAAACCATAGCCTTGACTAGATGGACCTTAGTTGGCAAAGTAATGTCTCTGCTTTTGAATATGCTATCTAGGTTGGTCATAACTTTTCTTCCAAGGAGTAAGCGTCTTTTCATTTCATGACTGCAGTCACCATCTGCAGTGATTTTGGAGCCCCAAAAAATAAAGTCTGACACTATTTCCACTGTTTCCCCATCTATTTGCCATGAAGTGATGGGACCAGATGCCATGATCTTCGTTTTCTGAATGTTGAGCTTTAAGCCAACTTTTTCACTCTCCTCTTTCACTTTCGTCAAGAATTTAGCTTACAGGTTACAAAATGGAAAAATTTTCTGCTGTCCTTCCACCCAAGAGAAATATTGAGAAATAGTGAAATTTCAGAAGAATACAACATATGAGGAAAGGAAGAAATAGCAGTACCACCTTAAATACTTAATAAATGTTTGAAATAAGTCATCAAAGATAGTAAACATTCAAAAAGAGAAATGCCAAAAGCATGATCTACAAAATAAGTTGAACTTCATTAAGTTTAAACCCTTTTGCTCTGCAAAAAACTATTAAAAGAATGAAAAGCCACAAACAGGGAGAAAATCTTTCCAAAAGATATCTAATTTTAAAAAAAACTTGGATGCAAAATAAACAAAGAACTCTTAAAATTCAACAATAAGAAAACAAACAATCATTTAAATATGGATTTTTCTAAAAAGTTGAACCAGCAGCTCAACAAAGAAAGTGTACAGAAAGCAAACGAGCATGTGAAAAGACAGTCAACATCATATGTTATTGGGGAATGCAAATTAAAACAATATGATAACACTTGTTAGAATGTCTAAAATTCAAACAGTGACAGCAGTAAATACTGATAAGAATGTGGAGGGATAAGAATTCTTACCATTGCTTATAGGAATATAAATGGCACAGCCATCTTTGAAGACACTTTGGCAGTTTTTTATAAAACTAACACTAGTATTACCATACGATCTATCCATTGTGCTCCCTGGTATTCATTTGAAGGCGTTGAAAACTCCTGCACAAAAGTCTGTATATAAATTTTTACAGCAGCTTTATTCATTGTCATTGTTTAGTTGCTAAGTGGTGTCTCACCCTTTTGCATCCCCATGGACTGGAGCCTACCTGACTCTCTCCATGGGATTTTTGAGGCAAAAATACTGGAATAGGTTGCCATTTTCTTCTCCAGAGTATCTTCCCAACCTAGGAATTGTCAGGTGAGTTCTTTACCACTGAGCCACCAGGGAATCCCAGCTTTATTCATAGTTGTCAAAATTTGGAAGGAACCAACAAGCCCTTGAATAGGTGAATGAATAAACAAACTGCTGTATTCTCAAATAATTGAATATTATTCAGTATTTAAAAATGAGCTATCAAGCCATGAAAAGATATGGGCAAAACTTAAATGCATATTGCTAAGTGAAAAAAGGCAATCTGGAAAGGCTACATGTTTTATGATTCCAACTATGTGACATTCCAGAAAAGGCAAAACTATGGAGACAGGAAAAAAAAAAATTTAATGGCTACAGGCAGAGAAAAAGGGAGAGAGGAAGGATAAATGCATGGCACACAGGAAATTTGGGGAGGCAGTGAAACTGTTCTGTATGATACTGTAATGGTGAATACTTGGCATTATACATTTGTCAAACTCATAGGTATCCAAAGCAAAGAGTGAACCTTAACATAAACTATGGAATTTAGTTCATAATAATATATTAATATTAGATCATCAATTATAATATAGAAATATGTTAATGTTAAAAATTGGAAGATTATTTGGGGGGGGTGGAATATGTGGGAACTCTCTGTGCCTTTAGCTCCATTATTCTATAAACCTTTGTTGTTGTTCAATTGCGAAGTTGTGTCCAACTCTGCCACCCCATGGACTGTAGCATACCAGGCTCCTCTGTCCTTCACTACCTCTCAGAGTTTGCTCAAATTCATGTCCATTGAGTAAATGATACTTTCTAACCATCTCATACTCTGCTATCCCTTCTCCTTTTGCCTTCAGTCTTTCCCAGCATCTGTGTCTTTTCCAATGAGTCAACTCTTCGCATCAGGTGGCCAAAGTATTGGAGCTTCAGCATCAGTCCTTTCAATGAATATTCAGGGTTGATTTCCTTTAGGATTGACTGGTTTTATCTCCTTTCTGTCCATGGACTCTCAAGAGTCTTCTCCAGCGCCGTAGTTAGAAAACATCCGGTATTTGGCACTCAGCCTTCTTTATCGACCAACTTGCACATCCATACATGACTAATGGAAAAACTGTAGCTTTAATTATACAGACTTTTGTTTTTAAAGTGAAGAAATGACCCAAAGCTGTTATAAGTATTCATGAGGACAAATGAACCCAGACTAACAGCGTTTGTATTGCTGTTTTGCTTCATTTTAGTGCTTGCTTAGAATACTTGTGCTAGTAAGGGATAGATTTTTAAAAAGCAAAATAAACAAAAGTGATAAATAATGAGTTTAATCTGTAATTCATAGAGATACAAAGATGAAAGTATTTTACTCATATTTGTTTTACTCATATTTAGCCATGTTCTTTCTGTGGCTAAATATATTTTTGCCAATAAATGCACATTACATTAATTGCCCAAGAATTCTAAAAAAAAAAGGAATAAATTAACAGAAGTGAATAATATTGCTTATAAATAAAGATGCTAGAAATAGCAGGTATTTGTTGATCTAAAACCAGTTTAGATAGTTATAATTTTCATTCACAATATGAAAATTGTGTTTCTGAAATTTACCCACATAGAAAAAATTAAAAATTCTACAAACTCTTTCATAGTGTATTATTGATCTCATTCCAGATTTAACACTTAAGTTTAGGTCAAATGTAATTTTAATGACGAAGACAGTTCATTGGTTAATGATTAAACAACACCTTGAGCATCTTTTCATCATCATTGGGATTCAGCAAAGTAAATAAATATAATATAATCTTGATAATTATATCCAGGATTTGATGGAATTGAGGAAGCAGATCATAAAAAAAAAATCCACAAAGATTTCTTTGAGAGAAGGAAGGAAGGAAAGAAGGAAAGGAAAGAAAACTCTGAGACCTCTGGGGGAGTTTGTCAAGATTGAGAACCCCTGAAATTTTACATTGTAATGAACAAAAGTTTCTAAGTGTAACATATATTTGCCAGTACTTAAAACAGCTATAAATCAATGATAGTCAGAATTTAACCTAAAATTATGGAGAATATATTCTATTGGTAGAATTTTCTTATTAATTTGCATAATTAATAGACTACAAACCAGTTTCCATTATAGAGTTCAAGTTCTCTTTATATCATGTTATCACTAAAGTGTTAATAGAAGAAAAAAGGAGGAGAAAGAGGCAATAAGGACTAGAGAGAAATACACTTGACAAATTACATTGTACTAAACTCTTAGATTCACTAGGCAGAAACTCAGCAGATCTTGTTTAAATGGTTTTAGTAACTGTTGGTGTAACTGGTCTTGCAATATTGTCTTCCTAAAACAAATTCTTCCCTGGTGGTAAAGAATTTGCCTGCAATGCGGAAGACCCAGTTTCAATATCTGGGTTAAGAAAATCCCCAGCAGAAAGAAATAGCTACCTACTCCAGTATTCTTGCCTGAAGAATCCCATGGTCAAAGGAGCCTGGTGGGCTGGTCCATGAGGTCACAGAGAGTTGGACACAACTAAGCGGTAAACACATATACAAACACAAAAAGCAAGTTGTGTGTGTGTGTGTGTGTTCTTAGTTACTCAGTCATGTCCGACTCTGCAAACCCATGGACTGTAGCCCATCAGGCTCCTGTGTCCAAGGGATTTTCCAGGCAAGAACACTGGAGTGTGTTGCCATTTCCTCCTCCAGATCTTTCCCACCCAGGAATCAAACCTGAGCCCCCTGCATTGCAAGTGGATTCCTTACCACTGAGCCACTGGGGAGCCCCAAACCAAGCCCTAGATTCCATTTATTCACTCTAATCTACCTGCTGAGGGCTTCCCTGGTGACTCAGCTGGTCAAGAATCTGCCTGCAATGCACGAGACCTGGGTTCAGTCCCTGAACTGGGAAGATCCCCTGGAGAATGGAATAGCTACTCACTGCAGAATTCTGGCCTGGAGAATTCCATGGACAGTATAGTCGCAAAGAGTCAGACACAGCTGAGTGCCTTTCACTTTCTATCTGCTTACTGAGAATATTTGGAAAAACTAAATTAAAAACATTTACCTTACATCATCCCAACTCATGGCTTAACACATGCACACACATTCAGATTTTTATAAAGGAAGGAGAACAGCCAATTGTTCCACATTAAAAGGAAGAAATCTTAAAATCCTAGGCCTCAAGGTCAAGGCAGGTGAAATCAAAATATGAAATTACAAACGTAGGAGCAGATATATACTTGGTATGAACACTGGGGACTCTAGCAGCTGGAGTACCCATACCTATTGATGCAATCACTGCTCATTTTAGCCCACTCAGAATGTGCGACCATTTATTGTTTAGGTTTGTTTTAGTTTTCCTTAAGAAGCAAGACATTTGACTTTCTAAGGGAAATGTCTCATTTTTGAATATTGGAGAAATTTAATAAAAATACCATAAGAGCCAAACAAAATACTCTATAGGCCAAGTTCAACCCAAATGGTGATAATGTGTGACTTCTACTCTAAATAATAGAATTGAGGTATTTCATGTTTGTATGTAGATATAAATAGTTGAAATCATAAAAAAGTGATTTTGGGTATAAAATTTGGAGAAAAAAGTCAAAATTAGATCCATATTACCAGCCTAATATTTTTACTACAAAGCAGTAGAAATGATGGTCAGAACTTAAAAAAATGCTTTCCATCACTGTATACATCTTAGCCAAGTTTTTAATTCGTATCTAAAAGACCCCGTTTAATCCAGTATATTTTTAAGGTATTTTATTTAGCACAATCAGTCTTTTAAGACACTAATCTGTGTGTACCCACCACCTAGATTCATAAAACCTTAGCCTTTGCCACATTCTCCTCACTTTTTTAAAGGAAACAAAACATTATAGATACAGTATGTATCCTTTGAATAATCCCCCAACAACTATTCTCCTTTACTTCCCAGAAATACAACTATTCTGAAGTTGGTATTTGTCAGTTTCTTTTTATTGCATAGGTCTACATCCATAGACAATACATAGTACTGTTTGTATTGATTTAAACTTCACTATATTTGTCTTGAGAACTTCTGTGTTAAGTCAATAGTTTATTTTGAGTTATGCCTATATTATACATGTAATCTTTAATTTTTTCTAGTTCTAGCCTTTATAACTGATACTTTAACCATTTAGTTTTAAGATAATTTGGACCTACAGAAGAGTGAAAAATAGTAGAGAAATTTCATATACAAATTTTTTAGTTTTTTTCTAATGTAACAATAGTACAATTACCAAACCAAGATGTCAAATGTTGGTAAAATATTATTGACTAAAGACTTTATTTGAATTTCATCTATTTTTCCCTTAATGTCATTTTCTGTTTCTGGATTCAATCCAGGATCTCATAACGCATTTAGTTGCTGTCTCTCCTAGTCTCCTCCAATCTGTGACAATTCTTCAATTGTTCTTTTTTTATTTTCTCATGACCTTCACAATTGTAACTTTTGATCAACTATTTTGGAGAATGGGTTCCCCTTTTGGTTCATCCAATGTTTTCTCATAATGAGGTTGAGATTCTGTGTTTTCAGTGAGAAAGTTGCAGAAATATTGTTCTTTTCAGTGTAACATACTTATTACTGAAGAGGTTGACCTTGGTCACTTGATTAAGAGAGTTCAGCTCAGTTCAGTCTCTCAGTCGTGTCTGACTCTTTGCAACCCCATGAATCACAGCACACCAGGCCTCCCTGTCCATCACCATCTCCTGGAATTCACTCAGACTCACGTCCATCGAGTCCGTGATGCCATCCAGCCATCTCATCCTCGGTCGTCCCCTTCTCCTCCTGCCCCCAATCCCTCCCAGCATCAGAGTCTTTTCCAATGAGTCAACTCTTCGCATGAGGTGGCCAAAGTACTGGAGTTTCAGCTTTAGCATCGTTCCCTCCAAAGAAATCCCAGGGTTGATCTCCTTTAGAATGGAATGGTTGGATCTCCTTGCAGTCCAAGGGACTCTCAAGAGTCTTCTCCAACACCACACTTCAAAAGCATCAATTCTTCAGCGCTCTGCCTTCTTCACAGTCCAACTCTCACATCCATATATGGCCACAGGAAAAACCATAGCCTTGACTAGACGGACCTTAGTCGGCAAAGTAATATCTCTGCTTTTGAATATACTATCTAGGTTGGTCATAACTTTTCTTCCAAGGAGTAAGCGTCTTTTAATTTCATGGCTGCAATCACCATCTGCAGTGATTTTGGACCCCCAAAAATTAAGTCTGACACTATTTCCACTGTTTCCCCATCTATTTGTCATGAAGTGATGGGACCGGATGCCATGATCTTCATTTTCTGAATGTTGAGCTTTAAGCCAACTTTTTCGCTCTCCTCTTTCACTTTCATCAAGAGGCTTTTGAGTTCCTCTTCACTTTCTGCCATAAGGGTGGTGTCATCTGCATATCTGAGGTGACTGATATTTCTCCCGGCAATCTTGATTCCAGCTTGTGTTTCTTCCAGTCCAGCGTTTCTCATGATGTACTCTGCATAGGAGTTAAATAAGCAGGGTGACAATATACAGCCTTGACGTACTCCTTTTCCTATTTGGAACCAGTCTGTTGTTCCATGTCCAGTTCCATGTTCCACTTCCTTCCAAAGAAGACCCAGGACTGATCTCCTTCAGAATGGAATGGTTGGATCTCCTTGCAGTCCAAGGGACTCTCAAGAATCTTCTCCAACACCACAGTTCAAAACCATCAATTCTTTGGCTTTACTTGTCATCAAAAATATTCCAGACCCATCTTATATTTTCCATGCCTCAGTCTTGGAATCAACCACTTCTCCAAGAAACCCTTGCAGTTTGTGTTTCTTTAATCAGACTATAGTACATTGTATGTATTAAATGTGGTCCAGATTTCTCATGGTCAGATAAAGCAATTTCAACAAAGAAAGAGGGAAGACTAGGATAAAACGTGTTCAATTGGAATCAGAATTAGTATTATGTATTCACATATATATGGGCTTCGCCAGTGGTTGGTTCAGTGGTAAAGAATCCATTTGCACTGCAGAAGACACAGGAGACGTGGGTTCAATCCCTAGGTCAGGAAGATCCTCTGGAGAAGGAAATGGCAACCTGTTCCAGCATTCTTGCCTAGGAAATCCAATGGACAGCAGAGCCTGGTGGGTTACAGTCCACTGGGTCTCAAAGAGTCAGACAACTGAGCGACTAAGCATATGTATTAAATATGTATGTATTTATTTCTATTTATTAGTATTATTCGTTTTAGTAGGCAATCTGTTTCAATAATTCAATTTTATTAATATGAAAACAAGGCTTAGAGAAAAAAAAATAGGTTCCCAATCTCACAGAAATAAGTAAAGAACTATAATTGAATTCCAAGTCTGCATAATCCAAATCTGGAATGTTCTGCTCCAGGGCTCATACAGGAGACAAAACAACAAAATATATATCTATATTGATTCATGAAAATACACACCTATCATTATTTCTATATCTATGTGTCTGTGTATCTACAGATATATATATATATGTATATACAATAATGCACGCATGTGTACAGAGTTGCTTCAGTCATGTCCGATTCTTTGTGACCCTATGAGCTGTAGCCTGCCAGGATCCTCTGTCCATGGGATTCTGTAGGCAAGAATAGTGGGGAGGGTGGTCATGCCCTCCTCCAAGAAAACTTCCTGACCCAAGGATTGAACCTGTGTCTCCTGTGCCTTCTGCATTGCAAGTGGATTCTTTACCATTATATATATATATATTTTATATATACATACATACTTTATATATATATACATTATAAATACATTATATATATATACATACATACATATATATATATATATCACTACATACTACTAACTCTGATTACAATCTAATACAAGTTTTATCCTAGTCTTACATTTTTACTGAAGTTGCTTTACCTGACCATGAGAAATCTGGATAACCTCATGTAAAATATATTATTTGTCCAAACCTGGCAAACATGTGAATTTATTTCAATATTGTTAACCTATAACCATGTGAGACATAAAGATGATAACTATAGTGTAGTATTTAAGCTTTATTTTGTCTTTGTCTTAAAATATATAGACAAATTTTTATTTTGCAAAGTTACTACTAATTTCACTCTTTCCTATTCCCCTCGGTGTGTTTATATTATTCATTTCAGACACAGTTGTTTGTATTCAGTATGAAGCTCCATCTGTATACAGGTTAATTTTTTTTAATTTAATTTTTTTTTAATTGAAGGATAATTGCTTTACAGAATTCTTTTATTTTCTGTTAAACCTCAACATGAATCAGTTCAGCTCAGTCACTCAGTCATGTCCGACTCTTTGTGACCCCATGAATCGCAGCACACCAGGCCTCCCTGTCCATCACCAACTCCCGGAGTCCACTCAAACCCGTGTCCATTGATTCAGTGATGGCATCCAATCTCTGTCATGCCCTTCTCCACCTGCCCTCAATCTTTCCCAGCATCAGGGTCTTTTAAAATGAGTCAGCTCTTCACATCAGGTGGCCAAAGTATTGGAGTTTCAGCTTCAACATCAGTCCTTCCAAAGATATCCCAGGACTGATCTCCTTTAGGATGGACTGGTTGGATCTCCTTGCAGTCCAAGGGACTCTCAAGAGTCTTCTCCAACACCAGGTTCAAAAGCATCAATTCTTTGGTGCTCAGCTTTCTTTATAGTCCAACTCTCACATCTATACATGACCTCTGGAAAAACCATAGCCTTCACTAGAGAGACCTTTGTTGGGAAAGTAATGTCTCTGCTTTTCAATATCCTGTCTAGGTTGGTCATAACTTTCCTTCCAAGGAGTAAGCTTCTTTTAATTTCATGGCTGCAATTACCATCTGCAGTGATTTTGGAGCCCAGAAAAATGAAGTCAGTCACTGTTTCCACTGTTTCCCTATCTATTTCCCATGAAGTGATGGGACCAGATGCCATGATCTTAAGTTTTCTGAATGTTGAGCTTTAAGCCAACTTTTTCACTCTCCTCTTTCACTTTCATCAAGAGGCTTTTTAGTTCTTCTTCACTTTCTGTCATAAGGGTGGTTTCATCTGCATATCTGAGGTTATTGATATTTCTCCCAGAAATCTTGATTCCAGCTTGTGTTTCCTCCAGCCCAGTGTTTCTCATGAATCAGCCATAGGTAAACATATATTCCTCACTTTTGAACCTCCCTCCACTCTCCCTCCCCATCCTATCCCTCTAGGTTGATGCAGAGCCCCTCTTTGGATTTCCTGAGACATACAAAAAATTCCGATTGGCTATCTATTTTACATATGGTAATGTAAGTTTCCATGTTACTCTCTTCATACACCTCACCCTCTCCTCCCCGTATCCATAAGTCTATTCTCTATGTCTGTTTCTCCATTCAGTTCAGTTCAGTCACTCAGTCATGTCTGACTCTTTGAGACCCCATGGAGTGCAGCACACCAGGCTTCCATGTCCATCACCAACTCCCAGAGTTTACTCAAACTCATGTCCAACGAGTGGGTGATGCATTCCAACCATCTCATCCTCTGTTGTCCCCTTCTCCTCCTTCCTTCAATCTTTCCCAGCATAAGGGTCTTTTCAAATGAGTCAGTTCTTCACATCAGGTGGCCAAAGTATCAGAGTTTCAGCTTCAGCATCAGTCCTGCCAATGAATATTCAGGACTAATTTCCTCCAGGATGGACTGGTTGGATCTCCTTGCTGTCCAAGGGACTCTCAAGAGTCTTCTCCAACACCACAGTTCAAAAGCATCAATATTTTGGCACTCAGCTTTCTTTATAGTCCAACTTTCACACCCATACATGACTGCTGGAAAATCCATAGCTTTGGCTAGATGGACATTTTTTGGTAAAGTTATGTCTATGCGTTTTAATATGCTGTCTAGGTTGGACACAGCTTTTCTTCCAAGGAGCAAGCATGTTTTAATTTCACGGCTGCAATCACCATCTGCAGTGATTTTAGAGCCCCCCAAAATAAAGTCTCTGACTCTTTCCATTGTTTCTCCATCTATTTGCCATGAAGTGATGGGACTTGGATGCCATGATCTTTATTTTTTGAATGTTGAGTTTTAAGCCAGTTTTTTCACTCTCCTCTTCCATTTTCATCAAGAAGCTCTTTAGTTCTTCTTCACTTTCTTCTGTAAGTGTGGTGTCATCTGTGTATCTTAGGTTATTGATATTATTCCTGGCAATCTTGATTCCAGCTTGTGCTTCTTCCAGCCCAGCGTTTCTCATGATGTACTCTGCATAGAAGTTAAATAAGCAGGGTGACAATATACAGCCTTGACATACTCCTTTTCCTATTTGGAACCAGTCTGTTGTTCCATGTCCAGTTCTAACTGTTGCTTCCTGACCTGCATATAGGTTTCTCGAGAAGCAGGTCAGGTGGTCTGGTATTCCCATATCTTTCAGAATTTTCCACAGTTTGTTGTGATCCACACAGCCAAAGGCTTTGGCATAGTCAATAAAGCAGAAATAGATGTTTTTCTGGAACTCTCTTGCTTTTTGGATGATCCAACAGATATTGGCAATTTGATCTCTGATTCTTCTGCCTTTTTTAAATCCAGCTTGAACATCTGGAAGTTCACCTTCACGTACTGTTGAAGCATGGCTTGGAGAATTTGTTTCTCCATTGTTACCCTGCAAATAAATTCTTCAGTAACATTTTTCTACATTCTGCATATATGTGTTAGAATACAATATTTATCTTTCTCTTTCTTTTTTAATTTTAATTTTTACTTTATTTTACTTTACTATACTGTATTGGTTTTGCCATACATTACATACTAGGCTCTAGGTTTATCCAACTCATTCAGTTCAGTTCAGTCACTCAGTCGTGTCCAACTCTTTGTGACCCCATGAATTGCAGCACGCCAGGCCTCCCTGTCCATCACCAACTCCCGGAGTTCACCCAGACTCACATCCATTGAGTCTGTGATGCCATCCAGCCATCTCATCCTCGGTCGTCCCCTTCTCCTCCTGCCCCCAATCCCTTCCAGCATCAGTGTCTTTTCCAATGAGTCAACACTTTGCATGAGGTGGCCAAAGTACTGGAGTTTCAGCTTTAGCGTCATTCCTTCCAAAGAAATCCCAGGACTGATCTCCTTCAGAAGGGACTGGTTGGATCTCCTTGCAGTCCAAGGGACTCTCAAGAGTCTTCTCCAACACCACAGTTCAAAAGCATCAATTCTTCAGCGCTCAGCCTTCTTCACACTCCAACTCTCACATCCATACATGACCACAGGAAAAACCATAGCCTTGACTAGACGGACCTTAGTCGGCAAAGTAATATCTCTGCTTTTGAATATGCTATCTAGATTGGCCATAACTTTTCTTCCAAGGAGTAAGCGTCTTTTAATTTCATGGCTGCAATCACCATCTGCAGTGATTTTGGAGCCCCAAAAAATAAAGTCTGACACTGTTTCTACTGTTTCCCCATCTATTTCCCATGAAGTGATGGGACCAGATGCCATGATCTTCGTTTTCTGAATGTTGAGCTTTAAGCCAACTTTTTCACTCTCCTCTTTCACTTTCATCAAGAGGCTTTTTAGTTCCTCTTCACTCTCTGCCATAAGGGTGGTGCCATCTGCATATCTGAGGTGATTGATATTTCTCCCGGCAATCTTGATTCCAGCTTGTGTTTCTTCCAGTCCAGCGTTTCTCATGATGTACTCTGCATAGAAGTTAAATAAGCAGGGTGACAAGATACAGCCTTGATGTACTCCTTTTCCTATTTGGAGCCAGGCTGTTGTTCCATGTCCAGTTCTAACTGTTGCTTCCTGACCTGCATACAGATTTCTCAAGAGGGAGGTCAGGCGGTCTGGTATTCCCATCTCTTTCAGAACTTTCCACAGTTTATTGTGATCCACACATGAGAAATGAGTAAAATGCTTTCGTTTTAATAGCTGACTAATATTCCACTCTGTATATATACCACTACTTCTTTATCCATTCATCTGTCGATGGACATCTAGGTTACTTCCATGTTCTGGTTATTGTAAACAGTGCTGCGATGAACAATGGGATACATGTGTCTTTTTAAATTTTGGTGTCCTCAGGGTATATGCCTAGGAGTGGGATTTCTGAGTCATATGGTGGTTTTATTCCTAGTTTTTTAAGGAATCTCCATCTCATCTTCCATAGTGGCTGTATCAATTTACATTCCCACCAACAATGCAAGAGTGTTTCCTTTTGTCCACACTCTCTGCAGCATTTATTGTTTGTAGATGTTTTCATAATGGCCATTATGTCCAGTGTGAGGTGATATCTCATTGTGGTTTTGATAAGTATTTCTCTAATAATGCAATGTTGAGCATCTTTTCCTGTGTTTATTACCCATCTGTATGTCTTTGGAGAAATGTCTGTTTAGGTCTTTTCCCCACTTTTTGATCAGGTTGTTTGTTTTTCTGGTTTTGAGTTGTATGAGTTGCCTGTATATTTTGGAAATTAATCCTTTGTCAGTTGTTTCATTTGCTGTTATTTTATCCCATTCTGAGGGTTGTCTTTACATCTTGCTTATAGTTTTCCTTTGCTGTGCAAAAGATTTTAAGTTTAGTCAGGTTCCACTTTTTTTTATTTCCATTACTCTGGGAGGTGGGTGATAGAGGATCTTGCTTTGATTTATGTCATCAACTATTCTGCCTATGTTTTCCTCTAAGAGTTTTATATTTTCTGGTCTTAAATTTAGGTCTTTAATCCATTTGAGTTTATCTTCGTGTGTGGTGTTAAGAAGTGTTCTAATTTCATTTTTTTGCATGTAGCTGTCCAGTTTTATCAGCATCATTTATTGAAGAGGCTGTCTTTGCTTCATTGTATATTCTTGCCTCCTTTGTCTAAAATAAGGTCCACATAAGTGTTTCTGGGCTTTGTATCTTGTTCCACTGGTCTATATTTCTGCTTTTGTGCCAGTATCATACTGTCTTGATTACTGTAGCTTTGTAGTATAACCTGAAGTCAAGAAGGCTGATTCCTCCAGCTCCATTTTTCTTGCTCAAGATTGCTTTGGCTATTTGGAATCTTTTGCATTTTCATATGAATTATGAAATGTTTTCTTCTAGTTCTGTGAAAAATGACATTGGTAATTTGATAGGAATCACATTGAATCTGTAGATTGTGTTTGGGAGTATAGTCATTTTTACAATATTGATTCTTCCTACCCAGGAACATGGAATACCTCTCCATCTGTTTATGTCATCTTTGATTTCTTTCATCAGTGTCTTATAATTTTCTGTGTACAGTTTCTTTTGTCTCTTTAGGTAAGTTTATTCCTACGTATTTAATTCTTTGTGCTGCAATGGTGAATGGGATTGATTCCTTAATTTCTCTTTCTGATTTTTCACTGTTAATATATAGAAATGCAAGTGATTTCTATGTATTGATTTTGTATCCTGCAACTTTGCTAAATTCACTGATTAGCTTTAGTAATATACTGACAGTATCTTTAAGGTTTTCTATGTACAGTATCATGTCATCTGCAAACAGTGACAGCTTTACTTCTTTTCCAATCTGGATTCTCTTTATTTCTTTTTCTTCTCTGATTGTGGTAGCTAGGACTACCAAACCTATGTTGAACAATAGTGGTGAAAGTGGACACCCTTATCTTGTTCCTGATCTTAGGGGGAATGCTTTCAGCTTTTCATCATTGAGAATAATGTTTGCTATAGGCTTATCATATATGGTCTTTACTATGTTGAAGTAGGTTTCTTCTATGGCCATTTTTTGATGAGTTTTAATCCTAAATGGGTGCTGAATTTTGTCAAAGGCTTTTAATGAATCTATTGAGATTATCATATGGTTTTTATCTTTCAATTTGTTAATATGGTATATCACATTGATTGATTTGTGTATACTGAAGAATCCTTACATGCCTGGAATAAACCCAACTTGATCATGGTGTATGAGCTTCTTAATGTGTTGTTGAATTCTGTTTGCTAAAATTTTGTTGTGGATTTTTGCATCTATATTCATCAGTGATACTGGCCTGCAGTTTTATTTTTTTTGTGTTGTCTTTGTCTGGTCTTGGTATCAGGGTGATGGTGGCCTTGTAGAATGAGTTTGGAAGTGTTTCTTCCTCTGCAATTTTTTGAAAGTTTTAGAAGCATAGGCATTAGCTCTTCTCTAAATGTTTGATAGAATTCTGTGAGGCTGTCTGGTCCTGGGCCTTTGTTTTTTGGGAGATTTTTGATTACGACTTCAATTTCAGTGCTTGTAATTGAAAAGTGAAAGTTAGTCACTCAGTCGTGTCTCACTCTTTGTGACCCCATGGACTGTAGCCCACCAGGCTCCTCTGTCCATGGAATTCTCCAGGCAAGAATTCTGGAGTGGGTTGACAGTTTCTTCTTCAGCTAGTAATTGCATTGTTCATAATTTCTATTTCTTCTTGGATCAGTCTTGGAAGGTAGAACTTTTCTAAGAATCTGTCCATTTCTTCTAGGTTATCCATTTTGTTATCATATGGTTGTTCATAATAGTCTCCTATAATCTTTGTATTTCTTCATTGTCTGTTGTAACCTCTCCTTTTTCAGTTCTAATTTTGTCGATTTGATTCTTCCCTCTTTTTTTCTTGATGAGTCTGGCTAAATGTTTATCAATTTTGTTATCTTCTCAAAAAACCTGCTTTTCATTTTATTAACCTTTACTATTGTTACTTTCATTTCTTTTTTCAGTTATTTCCACTCTGATCTTCATGATTTCTTTCCTTCTGCTAATTTGGGGCAGGGGGGAGGTTGTTCTTTTTCCAGTTGTTTTAGATGTAAAGTTAGGTTGTCTATTCAACGTTTTTATTGTTTCTTGAGGTAGGGTTGTATTGCTATAAACTTCTGTCTTAGAACTACTTTTGCTGCATCCCATAGGTTTTGAGTTGTCATGTTTTCATTGTCATTTGTTTCTAGAAATTGTTTGATTTCCCTTTTGATTTATTCCCTGTTGGTTATTTAGAAACTTATTGTTTAATCTCCACGTGTTTGTGTTTTTTTAAGTTTTTATCTTGTAATTGATATCTAGTCTCATAGTGCTGTGATAGGAAAAGATGCTTGAAACAATTTCAATTTTCTTAAATTTACTGAGGTTTGATTTGTGATCCAAGATGTTGTCTATCCTGGAGAATGTTCCATGTGCACTTGAGAAGGTATATTCTTCTGCATTTGGATGGAATGTCCTGAAGATATCAGTGAGATTCATCTCATCAAGGTATCATTTAAGACATGTGTTTCCTTATTAATTTTCTGTCTTGATGATCTGTCCGTTGGTGTGAAAGGGGTGTTAATGTCTCCTCCTATTATTGTGCCACTGTCAATTTCTCCTGTAATGTTTCCTTTTATGTCTGTTATGTCTCCTTTTTGTCTTATGTATTGAGTTGCTCCTATGTTGGGTGCATAGATATTTACAATTTTTGTGTCTTCCTCTTGGTTTGATCCCTTGATCATTATGTAACATCCTTCCTTATCTCTTGTAATATTCTTTATTTTAAAGTCTAATTTGTCTGATATGAGGATTGCTACTCCACCTTTCTTTTGCTTTCCATTTGCATGGAATATATTTTTCCATCCTCTCATTTTCAGTCTACATGTGTCTTTAGGTATGAAGGGTATTTCTTGTAGAGAGCATATATATGGGTCTGGCTTTTGTATCCATTCAGCTAATCTGTGTCTTTTGGTTGAGGCATTTAATCAGTCCACATTTAATTTCTGATATATATTATTCTATTGCCATTTTCTTAATTTCTTGGGGTTTGATTTTGTAGATCTTTTTCTCCTTTTGTATTTTTTTGACTATATAAGTCTCTTTAACATTTGTCATTGGTTTGGTGGCACTGAATTCTCTTAATTTTGCTTGTCTGAAAAGCTTTTTATTTCTCCATCAATTTTGAATGAGATCCTTGCCAGGTACACTAATCTTGGTTGTAGATTTTCACCTTTCAGTACTTTAAATACATCCTGCCATTCCCTTCTGGCTGGCAGAATTTCTGCTGAAAGATCAGCTGTTAAACCTATGGTGTTTCCCTTGTACATTATTTGTTGCCTTCCCCTTTCTGCTTTTAATATTCTTAGTATGTGTCTTGGTATGTTTCTCCTTGGATTTGTCTTGTCAGGGACTCGTTGCACCTCTTGGAATTGATGGACTATTTCCTTTTCCATGTTGGGGAAATTTTCAACTATAATCTCTTCAAAAATTTTCTCATACCCTTTATTTTTTCTGTTCTTCTCCTGGGACCCCTATAATTTGAAAATTCGAATGTTGGTGTGTTTGATATTGTCCCAGAGGTTTCTAAGACTATCCTCAGTTTTTTTTTTTCATTCTTTTTACTTTATTCTACTCTTCGGAAGTTATTTCTGCCCTTTTATCTTCCAGTTTTGATTATTTGTCTGCTTCAGATATTCTACTATTGATTCCTTCTAGATTATTTTTAATTTCAATGGTTGTATTGTTTTCTCTATATGTTTATTCTTTAATTCTTCAGGTCTTTGCTAATTGATTCTTGCATTTTCTCCATTTTGTTTTCAAGGGTTTTGATCATCTTTACTATCATTATTTTGAATTCTTTTTTAGGTAGTTTGCCTATTTCCTCTTCATTTATTTGGACTTCTGTGTTTCTAGTTAGTTCCTTCATTTGTGGCATATTTCTCTGCCTTTTCATTACTTTTTTTTTTTTTTTTAATTTATGGTGTTTGAGGCTTCCTTTTCCCAGGCTGAATTCTTTCTTCCTTTTGGTTTCTGCCCACCTAAGTTTGGTCCAGTGGTTTGTGTAAGCTTCATGTAGAGTGTGATTTATGCAGAGGTTTTTGTTTGTTTTTTTGTTTGTTTGTTTGTTGTCTTCTGATAGTCAAGGCTGAGTGAAGTGGTAATCCTGTCTGTTGATGACTGGTTTTGTGTTTTTGTTTTGTTTGTTGTTTGGATGAAGCATCCTGCACAAGGTGCTGCTGGTGGTTGGGTGATTCCAGGTCTTGTATTCAAGTGGTTTCCTTTGTGGAAGTTCTCACTGTTTGATACTCTCTAGGGACACAACTGAAGTGACTTAGCAGCAGTAGCAGCAGCAGGGTTAGTTCTCTGGTAGTCTAGGGTCTTGGAGTCAATGCTTCCACTCCAAATTCTCAGGGCTTGATCTCTGGTCAGGAACAAAGTTTCCACACGTCGTTTGTTATGGCATTAAATGATAGGTTGATTTTTTAATTATTTATTTGGGGAGTGAGGACAAATAAACATTACTTCCATTTTAATAGTCAATATAAAATGATATACTCTGAGTAGCATTACTCCATCCTCATCCCTACTCACCTGGTTTCATTTTCTGCTGTTTCTATTTCTTTTCCACCAGTATCTGCAACTACTTGTTTTGCAAAAATGAACTAATTCATGTGTATTCCTTTAAACTCACTTCTTTATTACATACATACAGTATAGCTATTGCAGGGCTTCCATGGTGGCTCAAATTTTAACGAATCTGCCTGCAATATAGGAGACCAGTGTTTGGTTCCTGGGTCAGGAAGATCCCCTGGAAAAGGGAATGACAACCCACTCCAGTATTCATGCCTGAAGAATTGTATGGACAGAGGAGCCTGGCAGGTGACCATTCATGGGGTTACAAAGAGTCAGACACAACTGAGAGACCAATACTACAGTATATTTTAGGTAACATTTCTACTTTAATATTTCACTTAATCAGGGTATTTTGAGAAGTAATCTAAACCAGTTCATAAGACATAAACCATTTTTTTGACAGAGCATAATATCTCATTCTGTAGATATATCATAACTTATTGAAATATTCTTGCAATTATAAACAATGCTGTAATCAATAGTGAATCTTCCTGGTGTTTTTTTTTTTATTTGTGTTTTGTTGATTTTTTTCTATAGTAGAATATTTTGTTATGATTTGTTGATTTTTTTTTCTATAATCGCACTCTCTTTTCTCTGTTACTAACTTTCCCAGGTTCCCAAAGGATGCTGTTTCCTTCAGGTCTCCATATGCAGATAGAAAGACACCGACTCTCCAGGACAGCATTGAAAGGCTCAGGAGGTTGGAGCCGTGGTCTTCTCCTCACTTCCTCCTGCGGGGGGAAACTTCAGTTCTACGCTTTTTTCCAATCTTACACGGCCATGCCAGCTAAACTGTCCAAGCTCTTTCTTTGTTCCTAGTTTTCCCACGCTTCCAGCCTATGGATGCTTCCTTAGCACTCTGTATGGCAAGATAGAAACTGGTACCCCAGGCAATACACTAAGAGACTGGGAGTGCTGTACTTTCACTCAGGTCTTGGTTCCCTCCCACAGAGAAGTTTCAGGCAAAGGTGATTGCTCTATTCATTGGGCTGTTCTGACTTCAGAGAAGTAGTGGTGCTGTGAAAAAAGTGAAATTCCTCTTTTCTCATTTCAATGCACCCATTTCCAGTTTTGTGCTCATCTGGGGTATTACAATTTCTTTAACTGGAATATGGACCTCTCAAAGAGAAGCCATGCTCTTTATATCATTACTAAACTAGTGTTGCTATGGGGAAATTAGGGCTGAGACTTCCTATTCTGTCATCTTTTTAACATGATTCCTTATATAAACAGCATAATCACCTCACTGATTTTGGACTGAGTACAGTTGTTAAACAATGCAGAGCCTGTACAGATTAATATGACATTGTCACTATCTTTCATAGATCTAGCAATAGAGACAAATAAAGTCATAGGTAACTAAAATTTTAGATTATAGGATTATTTGTGTGATGAAAGAGATATAAAAACAAGGGTGTGGCACCCTGATGAGGATAAAGGTTAATTAGGCTTTGCTCTGATGAATACAAGATGGTGTCATCGAGGGGAAAGCATGCATTGAAATTAACTTGGAAACCAAACTAACAAAAAAGTCAAAACCCTGTGGTACTCAAAATTCCTTACCCACCACTTCAAACCTTAAGAAATGCCACTCTGGATTATAGAATGGTCCTTTCATTTCTGCTAATGAAATCAGGTTACTTTATATTTTATGAGAGGTCATGATAGCATTTCCCTCAATACTTATCTCATATATTGAAAAATCTTACCTCTCCTTTAATGCCTCTCATTATAAGTTTCACAATGGATCTTAAACATATCAGTAGTATTCATTACAAATTATATTATCAATTATCTGCTGCCTATAAAACAAGATATTTTAAATTGTCTTCTTTAAGCTTCATGGTGTCCAAGATTGTGCAATTTCCTCAGTTCTGTCTCACCACAGGAAAGATTTAAAATGGCAGACCACTGGTACAGCTTGATTACAGCTCAGAGGTTTATTTGACAAGCAAAGGAAAGTACTCCCTTGAGGCATGAGGGCAGACTGAGCCCAAAGGAGAGGACTCAATCCATCTTGGCTTCCTCCTTTTATACATTAGTCTCCCCTTCTTGAGCCTGCCCTATTCAAACTGAGCTAGCCAGGAGGGTTGATTGTTTCACCTGAGGTTTTCACTTCAGTTCTCAGATTTTCTTTTGTTCCTCTGGCTTTTAACCACCACCATTTTAGACCCCTTTTTCTTTTTCTAACTACCTAACATCAACTTCCCCCCACCCCTAGAGATCAGAGGCCCAATGCTTTGGGAACAGGGGTGTTGAGGTCTCTCTGGCTATTTCCTGCTGAGCTGGGATGGCAAGGGGCATTGGGCCTCCCCCTCTTGCTAGTCTCAAACCTCAGAGTCCTTATAGCAGTGACTATCTAAGGGTGAGTGATATTTTCTGTCGTCAGGTGTAGTTATATATCCTTGTTGAACTAGCACTGCATTTTGTAGCTTGTTGACCTGGGCAGAGAAAAAATGGGTTAAACAATTAATAATACATGGAGCAATCATAAGAAATATCAATATGGTGATAACAGGGGTTACTTCAGTTCAGTTCAGTCGCTCAGTCATGTTCGACTCTTTGCGACCCCATGAATCGCAGCATGCCAGGCCTCCCTGTCCATCACCAACTCCCGGAGTTCACCCAGACTCACATCCATCGAGTCAGTGATGCCATCCAGCCATCTCATCCTCAATCGTCCCCTTCTTTTCCTGCCCCCAATCCCTCCCAGCATCAGAGTCTTTTCCAATGAGTCAACTCTTCGCATGAGGTTCCCAAAGTACTGGAGTTTCAGCTTTAGCATCATTCCCTCCAAAGAAATCCCAGGGCTGATCTCCTTCAGAATGGACTGGTTGGATCTCCTTGCAGTCCAAGGGACTCTCAAGAGTCTTCCCCAACACCACAGTTCAAAAGCATCAATTCTTTGGCGCTCAGCCTTCTTCACAGTCCAACTCTCACATCCATACATGACCACAGGAAAAACCATAGCCTTGACTAGACGGACTTTAGTTGGCAAAGTAATGTCTCTGCTTTTGAATATACTATCTAGGTTGGTCATAACTTTTCTTCCAAGGAGTAAGCGTCTTTTAATTTCATGGCTGCAGTCACCATCTCTAGTGATTTTGGAGCCCAAATAAATAAAGTCTGACACTGTTTCCACTGTTTCTCCATCTATTTCCCATGAAGTGATGGGACTTGGATGCCATGATCTTCATTTTCTGAATGTTGAGCTTTAAGCCAACTTTTCCACTCTCCTCTTTTACTTTCATCAAGAGGCTTTTTAGTTCCTCTTTACTTTCTGCCATAAGGGTGGTGTCATCTGCATATCTGAGGTGATTGATATTTCTCCCGGCAATCTTGATTCCAGCTTGTGCTTCTTCCAGCCCAGCGTTTCTCATGATGTACTCTGCATAGAAGTGAAATAAGCAGGGTGACAATATACAGCCTTGATGTACTCCTTTTCCTATTTGGAACCAGTCTGTTGTTCCATGTCCACTTCTAACTGTTGTTTCCTGACCTGCATACAGATTTCTCAAGAGGCAGGTTAGGTGGTCTGGTATTCCCATCTCTTGAAGAATTTTCCACATTTTCTTGTGATCCACACAGTCAAAGGCTTTGACATAGTCAATAAAGCAGAAATAGGTGTTTTTCTGGAACTCTCTTGCTTTTTTGATGATCCAGCAGATGTTGGCAATTTGATCTCCGGTTCTTCTGCCTTTTCTTAAACCAGCTTGAACATCAGGAAGTTCACGGTTCATGTATTGCTGAAGCCTAGCTTGGAGAATTTTAAGCATTACTTTACTAGCGTGTGAGATGAGTGCAATTGTGCAGTAGTTTGAGCATTCTTTGGCATTGCCTTTCTTTGGGATTGGAATGAAAACTGACCTTTTCCAGTCCTGTGGCCACTGCTGAGTTTTCCAAATTTGCTGGCATATTGAGTGCAGCACTTTCAGAGCATCATCTTTCAGGATTTGAAATAGCTCTACTGGAATTCCATCACTTCCACTAGCTTTGACACTCAGTTCAGTTCAGTTCAGTCACTCAGTCGTGTCCGATTCTTTGCGAGCCCATGAATTGCAGCATGCCAGGCCTCCCTGTCCATCACCATCTCCCAGAGTTTGCTCAAACTCACGTCCATTGAGTCAGTGATGCCATCCAGCCACCTCATCCTCTGTCATCCCCTTCTCTTCCTACCCCTAATCCCTCCCAGCATCAGAGTCTTTTCCAATGAGTCAACTCTTCACATGAGATGGCCAAAGTACTGGAGTTTCAGCTTTAGCATCATTCCTTCCAAAGAACACCCAGGGCTGATCTCCTTTAGAATGGACTGGTTGGATCTCCTTGCAGTCCAAGGGACTCTCAAGAGTCTTCTCCAACACCACAGTTCAAAAGCATCAATTCTTTGGCGCTCAGCTTTCTTCACAGTCCAACTCCAAATTCCCTTTCGCCCAGAGAAGGATCCCCCAAAGAGAGACTGTAGCCACCCTGAGGACTCTCCAGCTTATTCTTCAAGATCTTGTAGGATCTGAATGTTTTTCTTGAGGGCTGTGAAACTTTCTTCAACTTAGTTGGAGGTATTTACCCAGAAGCAGCATGCTGTTCAAAATGGCTCAAGTCCCTCCTTGTTCAGGGATCAGGAGATCTATCTCCCGCCTATTTTGGAGTACAACCTCCACCAAGATGTGCTGGCTCTTTATATCTATCCTGAGAAATCTTATTTCCAGAAATTTAGTTTTGGGGTGTTCATTAGAACAGCACTCATTTGTAGTCCTGAATATGTATCTGAGATGTCCCAGGGGCTCACAGGTGTGTTGAGTGTGCTCTTCTTTTTTCTTCCATGGTTTGACTTGTGATTAGTGAATCCAGGAATCATGCCCTGGTTCCTTGACTGCTGTGGTGGTAAAAAGTATTACAGGGTAGGAGCCCTTCCACGTCGGCTGGAGTTGAGCCTTTGGGGACCCATTTTTCCAGACTTTAACTAGGACTTGAATCCCTGGAGCATATAGTTAATGACTCCTTAGAATATTCTGGGTCCTGGTTGATACCCCACAAGCTATTTCTTGTTGCAATTGCCCAATGGCCATAGTATAAGACTGGAGGGTCTGAGCCTCTGGATCCAGGAAGAGGTCAATAACAAACAAAATTTCTCCCATATAGAATCTCATAAAGGCTAAAATGAATATATTCCTTAGGAGCAATACAGGTGCAAAGGAGAGCTATTGGTAAAGCCTCCTTCCATCCAAGGGAGGTCTCCTGGGTTATCTTTTTATTGCTAATTTTAAGAATTGGGCTTCCCTCATAGCTCAGTTGGTAAAGAATCCTGCAATACAGGAGACCCTGGTTCTATTCCTGGGTTGGGAAGATCCCCTGGAGAAGGGATAGGCTGCCCACTCTAGTATTCTTGGGCTTCCCTTGTGGCTCAGCTGGTAAAGAATCCTCCTGCAATGAGGGAGACCTGGGTTTGATCCCTGGGTTGGGAAGATTCCCTGGAGAAGGGAAAGGCTATCCACTCCAGTATTTTGGCCTGGAGAATTCCATGGACAGTATAGTCCATGGGGTTGCAAAGAGTCAGACACAATTGAGCAACTTTCACTTTCACTTTTCTACTTTTCCTGAAGAATGAGGCCTCCAGGTGCAGTTGAGGTAATAAGTAATGCCCAATGCTTTAGAGACCCCTTGGGTGACCTTAGAAGTAAATGATGTCCCATTGTCACTTTGTAATGACCTGGGCAGGCCAAATCTTGGAATGATTTCTTGGAGTCGTTTTCTTTCTTTTTATTACTGCCTTTATCCTCTGCTTCTCAGTCCAGGTGGGAAAACCTTCAGTCTATTCTGTAAATGTATCTGTCATGACAAGTAGGTATTTATACCCTGGAGAAACTGGCATCTGGGTGAAGTTCATCTGCCAACTCTCTCCTGGGTAGGTCCAGCGCCATTGGATGGGCTGGGACATTTGGCGTCTTTGAGCACCTTGGGAGTTGTTTAATTGGCAAGTGGGACACGAGGAGACCACTTGCCTTATAGTCGTTTGGAGGCCTGATCCTCTGAAGGACCTTTCCAGTAATCTTTGGAAGGCCCTCTCCCCTAACTGAGTGGTGCATGTAAAGCAAAGTGAAAGTGAAGTCGTTCTGTCTTTTTGTGACCCCACGGACTGTAGCCTACCGGGCTCCTCCATCCATGGGACTTTCCAGGCAAGAATAATGAAGTGGATTGCCATTTCCTTCTCCAGGAGATCTTCCCAACCCAGTGATTAAATCCGGGCCTCCCGCATTGTAGACAGACTTTTTACCATCTGAGCCACCAGGGAAGTGGTGCATGTAAGGAGCTAACCTTACCATTGAAAGTTCCCAGGTAGATAAAAGGAGTCCCTCCTTTTGGAATCACCCTATATGATCATCTTGAAAGCTCTCACTCTTAGCTTTAGGAGTCTCACCTTCAGTATATGAAGGAGTTTCTGGCAAATTAGTCTGTGGAGCTAAGGTGATGGCCCCCGTTAGTTCATGGCTCTGTAATGCTGCTCTCTTAGCTGCCTGATCGGCTGCTTGGTTCCCTCGTGCCACTTCTGTGCTTCCTTTTTGGTGTCCTTTACAATGGGAGACTGAAACCTCAGCGGGCAGATTACCGCCTCCAAGGGCCTAAGGATTTGATCACCATACCTGATTGACAACCCTCGGGTGGTCAAGTGGCCTCTTTCTTTCCAAATAGCAGCACATGCACGTAACACCAAAAAGATATACTTGGAGTCAGTGTAAATGTCTGCTCTTTTTCCTTTTCCCAGCTCTAAAGGTGGAGTCAAGGCTATGAACTCAGCCAACTGAGCTGAAGAAACTGGTGACAAACGTTTAGCCTCTATGGTCTCAAAACTGGAGACTACTCCATATCCGGCTCTTCTTTTTCCAACCAGGACAAAGCGGCTTCCATCAATGTACAAGATTTCCTCAGGATTGGTCAGAGGATCTTCTGACAATCCCTCTCGGGGTTTTCTCTGGTGGTACAAAGTTTCTAGGCAAGAGTGAAAGGGGAGAGAGCCTTCGGGGGTAGTCAGGATGGTAGCTGGCTTAAGAACCTCACAAGGGGATATAGTCAGGCCTGGATTTTCCATCACCATGACTTGATGTCTGAGGATCCTTTGATCAGACATCCATAACGGTCTTTCCCATTCAGGAGTTGTTTCATTTGGTGGCTGGTAAAAATAGTTAGTCCCCGCCCCCCCCCCCCCCAAAGAGAGTTTTAAAACATCTATTAGGACTGCAGCAGCTGCAAGATTTCAGAGGCAGGGAAAGATCTCTTCCTAATTAGGGAGTAGGATGCTCAGGGACCTGGTGGGAAAATATTTGTCCATCCCAGCAACAAAGAAGTGCTCAGGTGAATCTTTTTGTAATTGTCTTCCTTTAGCACCCAAAATGGTACAGGTTTGGGAGGAGAAGGCTCTGGCAGAGGAGATTGGGACAGAGTAGGTAGCCCCTGTGTCAACCAAGAAATTCTCGGACCTGCCTGCCACATCCAGTTGCACCCTTGGCTCCAGCCCTGTGATGGTTATCTGTGACAGGCAGGCTGGCCAGAACAGGCCACTTCAGTCCTGCTGAACCATCACAAGGGGAGTCTTGGCACTTGACCTTGAATCTCTTGAGTCCCTAGGGCAGAGTGTCACCTAATGTCCCAATTGATGGCACGTGCAGCAAGCCATTTTAGGAGACATGCCATGGTTTGGACACTCTTTGGCCCATTGTCCTGCCTGTCTACAGACTAGGCATTTGCCTGGTGCCTTGTTCTTCAAGGACTTGGGGTTTGCTATAGGGCTTCCCTGGAGGGTGGCCAGCATCTGGGCATGCCTTGTCTCTTTCCTTCTCTCCCTTTCCTGGGCTTTGGCCTTCCTCTCCTGTTCTCTGTTATAAAAGGTATTGGTGACTGTCTGGAGCATCTCATCTAAAAGGGATCAGGGTCCTGCTGCTGTAGCTCTTGTATCTTTATCCTGATGTCCGATACACATTGGGACAGCAATTTGTCCTTTAATATCACCTAGCTCTCGTAAGAGTCTAAGTCCAGATTCGTAAGCTTTTGGAGGGCCTCTTTTAGACTTTCCAGAAAGGCAATGGGGTTCTCATGGGACTCCTGAATTATTGCTGAAGCCAGGCACAGTCCAACAACTAATAGGCTTCCTTTTATTTCCATGGACATGCTTCCTTAAGGGTGGGTGTTTCTGAAGCTTATCCTAACCAGTACTGTTGCAACCTGAGAGCCTGGCATCCCCAGGTCAGGGTGCAGATCCCCAGACAGGTTGAGGCATGCAAACATCCTGGAGATTGAATCCCTGGGCAGGTTAAGGCAGGTCAGCCTCCTGAGAATTGGGTCCCTGGGCAGGTTGAGGCATGTCAATCTCCTGGGACCCCTGGACTGATGTATCCCCAAGCAAGTTGAGCCATGACAACCTTCTGAGGACCAGATCTCTAGACAGGTCAACCTCCTGGGATTCCCAGACTGGAGCTGGGTGTCTCCAAGGTTTCCAGTGTGACTAATGCTAGGTAGGATTAATGGGTTGTAATCTTAACTCTTTGCTGATGGGAATAGATACCATGATGTAAAGTAATCCAAGCCTGTGTCCTGAGACTGGGAACCTAGGGAAATAACCATAGGCCTTGTCCTTTATTGCTCTGAGGGTATGTAAGTTACTGATTTCCTCCCCTAGTCCTCCATAACAGCAGCTTAGGATGTCTCCAGCGGTAAAAATTTCATTGTCATAGACCCACTCTAAGTAATACCAGAAGTAATGACAAAGGAGTGGGTTGTCTGGTCCTGTTAAAAGCATTGAGAGTATTTTAATAATAAGCTGGGTGGAGTGATATTGCCTACATTGTAGGAGTTAGTAAGTGGCTTAAGAACAAGATGATAAGATGCAACAGACTAGTAAAAGTGGAGTGGAGATTTGATCCAAGGGTAAGTTTGTAGCTTTAGAAGAAGGGTGGTAGGGTTTGGGCCTAAACAGTCTGCAGGCCTAACTCCCAAAGTGGCAACCATTGTCCCTGGAAGCCCAATTGCCCTTGAAGGGATGCCACCAGCAGATGGACTTCTGGCAGGCGTTGTGGGCCTGTCACCCACCCTAGCGGGTTCACTGAGAGGTGCTGTTGACACACATGTTATGGGAAACATGGAAGGTGAAGGCCTGAATCTCTAGAGGGATTGGATATTATACAGTATTTCCCTCCCAAGGGCCAGCTATTTTCTGGTTGTCCTGAAAGAAGAATGTAGAGCAGCATTGTGGAACCAGACAGGGCTCACAAAAAGAGCATGAAATAGTTTGGAAGGGGGCAGGACACAACTTTTGAAAGAATGACATAGCCCAAGGGCATTACATTAACCAAAAATCAAATGGGTCCAAGAAGATAGACAAGTCAAATTCAACTAAACTTTTATGCTCAACCTGCAAGCTAAATGATACACCCAGAGGCGCCATGACAGTTCCAGTTCAGTTCAGTTCAGTTCAGTCGCTCAGTCATGTCTGACTCTTTGCGACCCCATGAATCGCAGCACACCAGGCCTCCCTGTTAATCACCATCTCCTGGAGTTCACTCAGACTCAAGTCCATTGAGTCAGTGATGCCATCCAGCCATCTCATCCTCGGTCGACCCCTTTTCCTCCTGCCCCCAATCCCTCCCAGAATCAGAGTCTTTTCCAATGAGACAACTCTTTGCATGAGGTGGCCAAAGTACTGGAGTTTCAGCTTTAGCATCATTCTCTCCAAAGAAATCCCAGGGTTGATCTCCTTCAGAATGGACTGGTGGGATCTCCTTGCAGTCAAGGGACTCTCAAGAGTCTTCTCCAACACCACAGTTCCAAAGAATCAATTTTTCGGCGTTCAGCTTTCTTCACAGTCCAACTCTCACATCTATATATCACCACAGACTAAACGGACCTTTGTTGCAAAGTAATGTCTCTGCTTTTGAATATGCTATCTAGGTTGGTCATAACTTTTCTTCCAAGGAGTAAGCGTCTTTTAATTTCATGGCTGTAATCATCATCTGCAGTGATTTTGGAGCCAAAAAAAATAAAATCTGACACTGTTTCTACTGTTTCTCCATCTATTTCCCATGAAGTGATGGGACTTGGATGCCATGATCTTCATTTTCCGAATGTTGAGCTTTAAGCCACTTTTTCACTCTCCTCTTTTACTTTCATCAAGAGGCTTTTTAGTTCCTCTTCACTTTCTGCCATAAGGGTGGTGTCATCTGCATATCTGAGGTGATTAATATTTCTCCCGGCAATCTTGATTCCAGCTTGTGCTTCTTCCAGCCCAGCGTTTCTCATGATGTACTCTGCATAGAAGTGAAATAAGCAGGGTGACAATATACAGCCTTGATGTACTCCTTTTCCTATTTGGAACCAGTCTGTTGTTCCATGTCCAGTTCTAACTGTTGCTTCCTGACCTGCATACAGGTTTCTCAAGAGCCAGGTCAGGTGGTCTGGTATTCCCATCTCTTTCAGAATTTTCCACAGTTTCTTGTGATCCACACAGTCAAAGGCTTTGGCATAGTCAATAAAGCAGAAATAGATGTTTTTCTGGAACTCTTTTGCTTTTTCCATGATCCAGCAGATGTTGGCAATTTGATCTCTGATTCTTCTGCCTTTTCTAAAACCAGCTTGAATATCTGGAAGTTCACGGTTCACGTGTTGCTGAAGCCTGTCTTGGAGAATTGTGAGCATTACTTTACTAGCGTGTGAGATGAGTGCAATTGTGCAGTAGTTTGAGCATTCTTTGGCATTGCCTTTCTTTGGGATTGGAATGAAAACTGACCTTTTCCAGTCCTGTGGCCACTGCTGAGTTTTCCAAATTTCCTGGCATTTTGCATGCAGCACTTTCACAGCATCATCTTTCAGGATTTGAAACAGCTCCACTGGAATTCCATCACCTCCACTAGCTTTGTTCGTGGTGATGCTTTCTAAGGCCCACGTGACTTCACATTCCAGGATGTCTGGCTCTAGGTGAATGATCACACCACTGTGATTATCCTGGTCTTGGAGATCTTTTTTGTATAGTTCTGTGTATTCTTGCCACCTTTTCTTAATATCTTCTGCTTCTGTTAGGTCCATACCATTTCTGTCCTTTATCAAGCCCAAGGCACTATCAAAAGACCAAGGAGTGAGTGGTTCCCCAATTGTTGGAATAATCCTCACACTCGTTAGTGTATGAAATCATCCACCTCATAAAAACTAACCACACCACATTCCATGGTTGCCGCACTGACCCTCTGTGATGGCCCATACTCTGTAGAGTGTGCTTCTCTCTTAATCTGAATCAATCTACTTCCTATTCATTGCTGTGTCTTTCAGTGAATTATTTCTTCAATGAAACATCAAGAACCTGAGCTTCATTAGGTCCTGAAATCAGGCACCATGGATTTTGGCCAGGCTCAAGTCCCCAGGACATGAGGATTCAAATCTCAATCTTAGGTAAATGGTTTCAAACACAACTTTCAGAAATGGAAAGATGATGACCTCCCCAATACTTTGTAAACAGCAGCATAAATGGAGAGAGGACCTGAAGGACAGGAGGAAAAAGCAGTGGGAAAAATGTGTCAAGGAACCCCTTTCATAACTTTCTGGAAAGATTGCTAAATGCCTGACCTGTGCCCACAATTTTCGTTGGCCTGATCCTTGGCACAGAGGAAGTTAAGGACCGAAGAACTCTCACCTGCTTGGGCAACAGCTAATAGGCACAGAGGATAGTGGAGCCTTTGGGACACACTGGAGAGTGGCCCCTGTCAGAGTCCCTCAGTTGCACCCACTGACTGCTGCTTGCCTCTTAACAGGGGTTTCAAGGAAACAAGATATGAGATATTGTAAAGGAATTAAGATTTTGTTAGCCGTTTTGTCTTTCCAGCGATAGGGGTGAGAACCTCTTACCTTAACCAGAGGTCTTCTGGAATCTGAGACTGAGCCGCATGAGCTTTTTGCCAAGTTTTTATTGCTGTCCCAGTTTCCAGCATGCTGGGCCTCTTGTCACTTCCACTGTGCTCGGTTTCCTTCACGTTTAGCTTCCACAGTGTGTGCTTTCAGCATTTTGGGCTTCTGTTGTGCTTGGCCTCTGCCTTGTGGGGGCCTAGCCGAGGTTGCTTCAGCCAGTTACATCCAAGTCACGGCACCAGATATGTCAGGGGAGTGTGTCATTTCCTCGGTTCTGTCTTTCCACAGCAAAGATTTGAAACGGTGGACCAGTGTTACAGTTCAGTTACAGCTCAAGAGTTTTATTTGGCGAGCTAAAGGAAAGCACACCTTTGAGGCATGAGGGTGAACCGACCCCAAAGGAGAGCCCTCAGTCCGTCTTGGCTTCCTCTTTTACACATTTGTCGCCTCCCCCTCTTGAGCCCGCCCTATGCAAACTGGTCTAGCCAGGAGGGCTGTTTGTTTCACCTGAGGTTCTCACTCTGGTCCTCAGATTTTCTTTTGTTCCATTTTCGCTGGCTTTTTCCTTTGTCTTTTAGCCACCGCAGTTTTGGATTCCTTTTTCCTAGTCTAAATACCTAATAAAGAGAACACTGATAGTAGAAAAGGTTGTTTGAAAATGTTCTTTTTTGGCCAAGAAGTACAAGAGAAGGGATGAAGTACACATTGTGGAAGTTATTGACTAACAATGATACAGCTTTACTGTAAATCTTACTTTCTCTATATACATCTATTCATACACAAAGTCATCTTTCTTTGTGATTGTAATGCAAACTCAGTGAAGCATTTTATAACATCTGCTAAATATATTTCAACTGATATGCTTCTAAACTCCTGATTTGGGGATTTCCTTCCTTTTTTAGCAAGATTCTTGCCTTGGATTTGCCACTATCCTGAAATTTTGCCATGTATATAAGCCATGGGGACAAGAAGTTCAAAGAAATAGTTTCTTGATCATATTTAAAAGAAAACTCTCATGTCATATGTTTCAATGTTTTGTGATCTAAAAATAACACTATTGTTATTATATGTATTAATCTATATATGTATATATAGATTAATTACACAGGGTACTACAAAAATTATTAAAAGCAACATATTCTTTTTTTGAGAGTTTAAAATTATATAGGGCATCTTCATCTAAAAGTAGTTTGATATATACATTATTTTCATGTAAAATCCATTAAATTACTTTCTAATTTCAGTGTTATAATGACTTGACTTAGCATTTTAATCATATTACATTACATAGCTAGAAGTTACTTATGTAGAGAAAAAATATATTAATATATCAAAGGTATATAACTAAAATTCTATTGTCCTTATGTTTTTTCTTTTAAATTTTCCTAATTATGTTTCAAATATAAGGCAAATAGCTCCATATTTAAAAAATAAATTTTAATAATAAATTTTATCTTTAAACATACTGCTCCTAAGTTACAGTAGAACCAACCTTAAGATAGCTTTATCTTCCGTTTTCTCCTAATTAAATAGTGATAGGTTAAAAATGACATTGAGCAGTCAATTTGAAGCAATTTAACCTAATCCCTCACTTTTCAGATAAGTTTTTCATAAAGTTCCATTTCATTTGCATTGACATTATCAATCAAAATTTCCTCATCTATGTTTGAATTTTCCCAGTGTTATTATCATTAGTGCTATTCCCTCAGTATAAAATTGTAAGCTGAAATTATATCATTTGGGATGCATTACAGAAAATTAACACTGTTGTTTGCCATTGATGGGTCTCTGGGGAGTCTCAGCAAACAGCATTTCTGTCTCCACTTGTTTCCACTCAAGTTCTAAACCAACGGGGAAATAAGAAAATCAAGTAAAATGCCTGGGGGCAAGAACTTCACCAATCATTAAAATCATATTGGAGAATGAGACTTATTTCCAAGGACAAATGGATTTCCTAATCTGGAGCACCGGAATTAACCGAATTTACTCTCTGAATTATAGCTGCACTGGCAGAATTGTAGTAGTAATGGTACAGAGAGGGTTGCCCTGGGGGACAATGTCTGGGTTCCAGAAAAAAAGGGGAAAGGAAAGGGCTGAATTACATATGCCCAGTTAATATTACCAAACTCAGCAATCAGCTTGTCCTTCCACCGCATCTCTTTGTCCTTCAACTCCCCCATCCCAGGGAAAGGGAGTCTGAAGACAGAATTCTCTTGCTAATAGCTCTGCATCCAGTGAAAGGAAACATCAGGAGAAAAGAAATCACTGCTTGGAGAAACAGACATAGAGAATAGGCTTATGGACATGGGGAGAGGGGAGGAGAGGGTGAGATGTATGGAAAGAGTAACGTGGGAGCTTCCACTACCATATGCAGACTAGATAGCCAATGGAATTTGCTGTGTGGCTTAGGAAACTCAAACAGGGGCTCTGTATCAACTAGAGGGGTGGGATGGGGAGGGAGATGGGAGGGAGGTGCAAAAGGGAGGGGATATATGTATATCTATGGCTGATTCAGGCTGAGGTTTGACAGAAAACAACAAAATTCTGTAAAGCAATTATCTTTTAATAAAAAAATTTTTTTAAAGAACAACAACAACAAAAACTCTTAGGAGAAAACATGGACAGTAAAAAAAAAAAGAAATTACTATTTCAGCTTTCCTTGTGCAATGTATTTTTAAATATGAAAATTGAAATTATGAGCAGTCAAAGAAGTAAACAAACCACTAACCTATATCTGGTAGGCCACAAAAAACATGAGGAAATATTTGGAAAAGTTCAAGATGATAAGGCAGTTCAAAGTGCTACTAATTGTGGTGGAACAGTAAATAGAAGTATAAGCTAAGAAAAGTTGACTTTTTATAGTCTCTAAACATAAAAAGACAGGGACAAGTCTGGCATATTTGATAAGTAAAACATCTCATTTTTAAAGAGCTCCCTCTTCTATACAACAAAATTATTTTCAGTAATAAATAAATGATAATATGAACTAAATAATATCAATGGGAAGAAAATAAATGCAGACTTCAAAACTTTATTTTTATTTAACTTTGTATATCTATATTTATCTATATCATATATATGTATACATCTTTTATATATACATAAACCATTCCAGTAATAAAAGTAAAATTTAAAATTATAGTAGAAAGGGATTTTTTAAATTAAAATTTTAAAAATATAAATTAAAATTAAAATTTTAAAAATTTAAATTAAATTAAAAATTAAAGTAGCAAAGGACTTTTTAATTCATACATTTTTGACAGAGTAGGAAAAAACTTATACCTATATATTGAGCTGTCATAGTAATGAATAGTAACAATATTGTGATAATCAGTGATGTCATGAATATGGATTTTCTTTACACGTTCAATAGGCAATATATAAGGAGATTTTTGTCCATCTATATTCATTCACAGATGATGGAAAAAACTTTTTATTAATGTTTATTTAATTAACTGATGAATGACCTGACACATAAATAGGTTAGAAAAGTGTTAAAAACAAGCTGGGTAGAAATTACTGAAAACCCCATTTTACACTGAATTTCAGAATCTACAATGTTATTGAAGGCCTTATTTCATCAGGATTGGTTCTAGCAGCTTTCAAATGCCTTGTACTTGAACAAGTTTCGCTAAAATGTCTTCACCAGAAAAACTCATCATAAATCTTGATTACATCTTGTAAAAACTTTCAAATTTTCTTCTCCTCCTGTAAAAATCAGAGGAAAAGATTCAATGATGACAAACACTGACATTATTTGGTCCACGTTTTTAGGAAAAAACATTCTACTTTTGGTAAAAACAATGACTACATTCAACTTAGATGTCTTTATTTCTTCTGGCAGTGTAAGATCATCTTTCATCATTTATAAGAGTTTTCTTTAATATTTGTGTCCTTTTACTCTGCAAATACCAATTTCCTTACATTTTATTGTTGTATGGCTAATATTCTTCAAAGATTTTGTCCATCATCAATCATTGGGGAATAATCTTAGATTTTTGTATTTCACTCTTGAAAGTTAATTGTTGCTTGCAAATATTTTTGTGGTTACAGAGAATGGCACAATTGAAATAACTGTAGTTCTGTTTGTATTTACAATCAGTGTGCTATCACTGTTTACTTAAAATGCTTAAATGTAAGAATGTGTAGTACCACAGGATTAGAGGTACTGACAGGACCCAAAGGTAGTTCAGATGGTTCCAAATCATTATGAACTTACTCAAAACTACTTTAAGCTTGAGTGTTGGGAGCCTTCTTTACAATTTCTTCCCAAAGTAGATATGCTATTAAAAGATAAATAATCAAAATGCGCTGATTTCAACCTTCTAAATCTGAAGTTTATTATATATTACATATATAGAAATGAAACATTAAGCACAACAATTGTTTAAACTAAGGGTTAACAAACTGTTTCTTTTAAGAGCCAAACAGTAAAACTTTTAGGCTTTTTTGCAGGCCAAAAGCAAAACTGAGAATAGTTTGTAGGTAATTTGCAGGGTTGGTCTTTGTAAACCCATGGACTGTAGCCCACCAGGCTCCTCTGTCCATGGAATTTTCCAGGCAAGAATGTTGGAATGGGTTGTCATTTCCTTCTTCTGGGGATCTTCTCAACCCGGGGATCAAACCCAGGTCTTCAGCATCTCCTGCACTGGCTGGCTGATTCTTTACCACTGAGCCACCTGGAAAGCCTGGGTAGTTATATAAAAGGAGAAAAAAAATTCACAATTGTTGGTTAACCAACATAACACAATATCATTTTATATATATATATATATATATATATATATATATATATATATATTTGTATATATGTTATATATATGTTATATTCTGGATATGGCCCATAGGGCATAGTTTGGTAATTCCTCCCTATTTAGAGCTTAGGCAAACAAAAAATTGGGAGTAATGAATACTTTAATCATTGACATTATTTAGGATGGCAGGACAATGTAGTGTTTAAAAATATAGAGTCAGTTTCATTATTTTGTTTTAATTTATCTATAGAAAATGCTTCCTAGGTGGTACTACTGGTAAAGAACTTACCTGCCAATGCAGGAGATAAAAGAGACGCAAGTTCAATCCCTGGGTCGGGAAGATTCCATGGAGAAGTCCATGGCAAGCACTCCAGTGTTCTTGCTTGGAGAATCCCACAGACAGAGACTGGTGGGTTACAGTTCATAGTATTTCAAAAAGCTGGACATGACTGAAGCTACTTAGCACACACAGAAAATGCAATCCCTGTATTGTGTGCAGTTAAATTACTCCTATTGGGCTACCACTGGATATCAGTAAAAGGACAATGAAAATTGACTCTTTTTAAAGCATTTAAACCATATAGTATGATTTCTTATCCTCTCTTTCTTTCTGTCCCTTGGTAGGTCCTTGTTTTGTTTTAATTAACAGAGTATATAGTAGACTACTAACAAAAGATGCAAAGCACACTGAAAAAGTCAGAAAAACCACAGCTTAGCAAGTGATAAGTTTCATGGATTTTTCTGCCTCTTATTAACATTCTCTGAAAAAAAAAATCCTTATGCTGTGCTTAAATTCAATAAACTCAGAATGTGGATGCATGTCACTCTGAATATTCCATATCACTATACAAAAAGAATGGAAGTCGAATATTCAGTGGTTATAGAGAGCCTACTTTCAGAAGTAATCTCTTTAAATTGTTTTAATATAGGACTTACTATGTGCTAAATCTGTTAGCCAAGTAACAGTTCTCTGCCTATTGTTTGCTGGCAATAATATGAGTGTAAAATGCCCATGAGTCTCCAATAGAAAAAAAAAAAAATGTATAAAACTATGTATAGCATGCTTGGGGCTGGTGCATGGGGATGACCCACAGAGATGTTATGGGAAGGGAGGTGGGAGGGGGGTTCATGTTTGGGAACACATGTAAGAATTAAAGATTTTAAAATTAAAAAAATAAAAAACTAAAAAAAAAACAAAAAAAAAACTATGTATAGGGGACTTCCCTAGCAGTCCAGTGGCTAAGACTCTGCCTTCCAGTGCAGGGGTGCAGGTTCCGTCCCTGGTCAGAAAGCTAAGATCCCATTGGCCAAAAACAAAAAAACAAACAAACAAAAAAACACAGAAGCAATATTGTAATTAATTCAATAAAAGGCTTTAAAAAAAGATCCACGTCAAAAAAACCTTTTGAAAAAAATCTATGGATAATATTTACAACCTGCAGTGAATGATGAGAGAAAACACATGTCTTTTAAGTCTTTTCTCCTCTGACATTCTAGGATATTGTCAAATAATGTCAATTGGCAAATTTTAAAAAAGTATTTGATTATGAGCCATTTATATTGTAACGAGAGGAAATTAAAAGTAGATTAAATAACAGAAGTCTGACAGGTGAAACCAAGGAAACTTATTGGTCTACTTGCCTTTTGAATATATAAAAAAGCAAAGATGGCAAACATGCACTTTAGGGCAAAGTATATGAATTGATTTATTTTGTATATTAACATCTAATATTGAAAGAGCTATGAGTAGAGGATGAATGGCCCAGGAAACCACCTTTGCCGAGTTTCTCCTCCAAGTTAGCCTATGAAAATTCCTAATTATCTATTGTTTAGGAAGTTTCCTCACTGTGATTCCGGAATAATTCAGACATTGTATGAACATGTTCGGTAGAGACCTTAACAAACAACTTCCTATATGAAACTCAGGTTTGATGTAGTAACAGAGAAAATGTGACGGTGTTTAGATACCTCATAGGAGAGTATTTGCAGGATATAGAATATATTAAAATTATATAAAATTATAAAATAATATTAGAATATTTTATATTAATAAATGAAATGTCAAATTACTTATATGTTAACCAAAACCAGAGTTGAGTCTTAAGACACCTCAAAATGTTTCACAAGTGGACAATCTTTATAATTAATCTGCTGCAGGTTTTACACAGGTGAGTCAAGTCATACAAAAACATAATTCCATATGATTCTAAGGTTCTAGTATATTTTAAAAAATATAACAAAGATTAAGAATCTTACGGAATTGATCTCTGGCCTTTTGTCAAAATTGGAAATAACCGTAAACCAGAGGTGTAAAGCAGGCCACCTTCATTCACTTCCTTGTCTGGGACATAAAAAATAGGGAAACACAAGCACATACATCCACTTACACAACGTTTCTGGCTGCTTTTAAGCTACTGCAGCAAATTCTGAGTTTTTGTAACAGATTGTGCAGCCAAAAAATCTAAAATATTTACTTACCTGGCCCTCTATGGGAAAAGTTTGTTAACCCTTGACCTATACTAATAAATTCAACTTTTGAAAAAAGGAATATATACTACAAGGACATAAAAAATGAAGTGGAATATGTTACTTTAGAATTAGTCATCATTGTACTATAAGTATAGGACATTCGTGACACACGTGTTAACTACCAACATGATATTTGCATCCTAATGGGAAAAGGAAACTGGAGTCTCTCAATCCATGTACAGGTTGGGTACTCCCTTTTTATATTCTTAGATTCAGACTATTCTGTTTTCTTCTAAGAATCAACTTTCCCGATCAAAAAAATAATTAGTATGTCAAATCCAAGTCTCCATTCAACATAGTCCCTTCCCGGTAAAAGCAGAGATGGCTACACCACTGTTTTACGGTTTTCCATTTTATAAGATGTTGGAAATTTCTTAAATCTGAAGTTCCCTCTGTGTGGTGAATCATAATAATAATATGCTCTGAATAATCTGTTTGCTGCAATATAGCAGTGTGGTAGCCAGGGTCTAAACTGTTCCAAAGAGTTGAGAAAATATAACTCAAGTCTCAGAGTACCCAGAGGGACAGACATGTTAGCTGCAGCTGTCTTCAAAACAATTGAGAGATAAGAATTTTGGTTTTATAAGGTAAGTAAATATGACTAATAAGCTTTAGTGTCTTGCAAAAATCCTACTTCACACTCACAAGCCCCCTCATGGGGCACTAAGAAGTGACATCTTGCCAAACTCGTTGGATATTAACAAACCTTACTCATAACACAATTTTGCTATTCAGAACTCTTCTGGATCACACCAGAAAGACATTTCCCTTGGTTGAGAATTCAAATGCAATTTGTTTTCGTCCATGTGTGGGACTGGATTCAACCCGGGAACTAAAGTGACTGGGTTAAGAGGCAGATTACTTGGCTAGCTTTACATTTCATAGCTAGAAAATGATAGCAAATAACTGGAAAGCAAGGAGCGACTAAAGTAATGCCAAATTGATCAATTCCTTAGTTGGTGCCAAAGTTCATTGGGTCTAATAAATCAAAAACAACAACAAGTAGACCCCAAGGGAGAATATGACCTACTTTATTGGGTGGGGGTGGAAGTCATATTAATTTTTACCTGGCACTGGAAAATAACATAAATGAATATTATCTTTAGAGAAGAACTAAGAGTGGGTAAATTGAATTTTCTTTATTTACCTGTGTTTACCCATTGCCCATCAATTTAAAGCAGTGACGGCACTGGGCTTCAATAACTACATGCCCTTCTAAATTTAAATTTAGACTATGTTATCTTTTATCTCAACTTCTTTTTCCTTCCTCTGTTATTTAGTTTCAAGAGAAGCTTCATGAAAGACAAGCTATGAAGGTTGACAGAGCTATTATAATATAATGTATTATATTATAACATATATATATAATGTAATATAATATATAATATAATGTCTTACTCTTTGTGACCCAGCGGACTGTAGCCTGCCAGGCTCCCCAGTTCATGGGATTCTCCAGGCAAGAATATTGGAGTGGGTTGCTATTTCCTTCTCCAGGGGTTCTTCCCAACCCAAGGATCAAACCCAGGTCTCCTGCATTGCAGGCAGACTTTTTACTGAGTCATCTGTGTGAGCCATCAAGGAAGCCCAATATAATGTATACTTAGAATTATCAATGATATAAATTTTATATACATATATTTTATCTCTCCTGAATTTACACTAACTTATTGTAGTGCAGCCATCTTTCAGTGGGAGGTCTGTTTCAGAAACTGCCATAATACCAAAATCCATGTATACTCAAGTCCCATAATCTGAACCTGCAAATTCTGCATCCACAGATTCAACCAAGCATAATAGTATACGATCTGAGGTTTGTTGAATCTGTAGTTGCAGAATGCATATGTGAGATAGCTCTGGAAGATGAATAGGATTTTGTACATGAAGACACCCCATTATTATAATCCCATTGTATTAAAATAGCAAAAATAAGACACCATTTTTTTCTTTTTTTAATTGAAGTATAATTGGTTTACCATGTTGTGTTAATTTGAGGTGTACAACTCAGTGATTCAGTTATACATGCATGCTCAGTCACTCAGTCATGTCTGACTCTTTGCAACTCCATGGACTACAGCCCACTAGACTCCTCTGTCTATGGGATTTTCCAGGCAAGAATACTGGAGTGGGTTGTCATTTTCTACTCCAGGGGATATTTCTGACCCAGGGATCAAATCTGAGTCTCTTGATTCTCCTACATTATGGATTCTTTACCACTGTGCCTCTTGCTGCTACTGCTACTGCTGCTAAGTCACTTCAGTCGTGTCCAACTCTGTGCGACCCCATAGATGCCTCTTATAGGTTATTAAAAGTATTGAGCAGAGTTCTCTCAATTAAGGATTAAGTCCTTCTTGTCACTAATGTGTCTTCTGGCCTAAAGTAGTGAGGTATACGGGAGAAGGTGATGGCACCCCACTCCAGTACTCTTGCCTGGAAAATCCCATGGATGGAGGAGCCTTGGTAGGCTGCAGTCCATGGGGTTGCAAAGAGTCGGACACGACTGAACAACTTCAGTTTAGCTTTTCACTTTCTACATTGGAGAAGGAAATGGCAACCCACTCCAGTGTTCTTGCCTGGAGAATCCCAGGGATGGGGGAGCCTGGTGGGCTGCCATCTATGGGGTCGCACAGAGTCAGACATGACTGAAGCGACTTAGCAGCAGCAACAGCAGCAGTGAGATATGCATTCATCCACAACAACAGAAAAGATGGACAAAAGTTAAGGTAGCCACCATCTATCTGATGGAAATGAAAGGGCAGAGTGACAGAGAATAAGCCAGCACAATCTTTTACTTCCTTGCACTTGTATCTCTTTTCTATCTCGTTTTCCAATTAACTTTTCATGCAGGAATATAGGCTGCTCAGCCTTTCAGTTGAGAAGATCATGGTATCTGGTCCCATCACTTCATGACAAATAGATGGGGAAACAATGGAAACAGTGACAGACTTTATTTTCTTACCCTCCAAAATCACTGAGGATGGTAACTGCAGCCATGAAATTAAAAGATGCTTGCTCCTCAGAAG
Organism: Budorcas taxicolor; assembly: GCF_023091745.1. Classification (NCBI taxonomy): domain Eukaryota; kingdom Metazoa; phylum Chordata; class Mammalia; order Artiodactyla; family Bovidae; genus Budorcas; species Budorcas taxicolor. Next base: position 12,151,703 of record NC_068918.1, on the reverse strand, counting down.
AAAAGCTATAACAAACTTAGAGTATTAAAAAGCAGAGACATTATTTGCTGACAAAGGTCTATATAGTCAAAGTGATGATTTTTCCAGTAGTCATGTATGGATGTGAGAGTTGGACCATAAAGAAGGCTGAGTGCCAAAGAATTGGTGCTTTTGAATTGTGGTATTGAGAAGACTCTTGAGAGTCCCTTGGACTGCAAGGAGATCAACATCCCAGTCAATCCTAAAGGAAATCAACCCTGAATATTCACTGGAAGGACTGATGCTGAAGCTGAAGCTCCAATACTTTGGCCACCTGATGCAAAGAGCTGACTCTTTGGAAAAATCCCTAATGCTGGGAAAGAGAAGGCAGGAGGAGAAGGGGACGACAGAGGATGAAATGGTTGGATGGCATCACTGACTCGATGGACATGAGTTTGAGCAAGCTCCGGGAGATGGTGAAGGACCAGGAAGCCTGGCGTGCTGCAGTCCATGGGGTTGCAAACAGTCAGACAGGACTGAGAGTCTGAACAACAACAATAACCTCCCAGGACTTCTAGAAGTTGACTGCGGCCTGAACCAGCAGTAGTAATTGATCTTTTTCAACCAGCTTATGGTGTTTCAGTCCTAACTGGCATTTGAGTAGAACTGAAGAAACCGAAGTCATTTTCTTAGCTCCACTAAGCAATTAATCTTTGTTTCTTTTTAGATAAAGGATGGGAGGAGGGGGTTATTAACTGCCCTCTCGGTTTCCTTCCAGTTCCAACTTTCTGTGACTGTCTGTTTCAGAAAAGGGATGGGAAAAAAGACACAACATTGTTATCATTCTGCAGATTAGCTGAATTTTCTCTCACCCTCTTATTTTAGTTTCTAATAAAAATGGAAATTATTGACTCTACCATGCCATTTAGGAAAAGTTACATAAAGTTGAAGCTCCACCAATGCACAGGAAAATAATGCAACTGAATTAAAATTATCTAGCCTCTATTTTTAACTATAATGTTCTTTATTTTCTTAATCCCTGATTATTATTTTTTCCAACTTCAAAAAAAGAATAGGCAACATGTAAGTTCTGCAAAATATACCCTCTGAATAAGATGTGAATTCCCAGAGTAAAGTCTCATAATAACTGAAAACTTAATGAACTTTCCATAAAGCATATATATATATAAATATATTGATGTGATATATCAATGATATATGATATATTGATAAAAAGAATAATCATTAAAAATTGTGAAACTATCTGAACCATTGCTGTTATAATAACATATATTTTACCTGGCCACCATACAGCCTACAGGTGTTTCTTGATTTATTTCCTTCCATTAAGATATATGGCGTTAGTGGTAAACAACCCATCTGTCAATGCAGGTTAGATGTAAGAAACGTGGGTTTGATCTCTGGGTTGGGAAGATTCCCCTGGAGGAGCATGGCAATTATTCTTGCCTGGAGAATCTCATGGACAGAGGAGCCTGGCAGGCTACAGTACATAGAGTCACACAGAGTCAGATATGATTGAAGCAACTTAGCACTCACATTAAAATATAAAAGTTACTAACTCAGTATTTTATTTTTATATACAAATATAAGAAAAGTTTTTCTAGAAATGTGTTTAAATTATTTTTATTGATTTACAAACTGTTATCCACCATGCATTTTAACACCATGCGTTTTAACCCAAGGGCAGATTTTCCTTATTTCTCATTAAGTACCGCTGCTTCTTTCTTTAAAATAGTCAACATAGGAGCGATGTCCTTTTCAGTGTTAGTTGTCTGTAGTCAAAGATGAAGTAGCAACTATCCATAGATAAGATGCCAGTGTGAAAATCCCAGAACTTGAAGGTAATGCTAAAGCACATGTCTGGATATCAGGGACCAAGGAGGACCCCATAGGAAGAGTAACAGAAGTGGCTACACTTTGATGGTGTCACCGCTTCTTCAAAATGGCACAGCTGCTGCACCAAGGAGGGCTTTTTCAGGCTTAGAGTTTCTCCAGTGTATATATGGAGAAATGAGCCTCCCCTCACCCCCCGCCACCCCCACACAAGGTGGACATCTAGCTTCCTCAGCATAGTGAGATGTTTTGTGGGAGTCCTACTCTGGATCTCATCTCAGAGGGATCACTAGGAGAATCTTCAGAATTCAGCTTATGGGAATCAGATACAGAGAAGGGAGTTGGGGTACAGATGGAGGCACTATTTGACTAGAAAAAGAACAAAAGAGGTGAGGTTAGCTGAAGGAAGGAACTAAACATGAACAGGTATAAACAGAGATTAGAAAAATAATGGAACATATTAATAAAGCCAAGAGTTGGTTCTTTGAAAAGCTTTAAAAAAAATGATGAAACTTTACCTAGAAGAATCAAGAAAAAAAGTGAAAAAAATCAATAATATTACAAATTGAAAAAGTAGAAATTAAAAATAATATCACACAATACAAAGAATCACGTGAATACTATGAACATTTGTACACCAACAAATTGTACATCTAGAAGAAATAAACCTATTCCTAGAAATATACATCCTGCTGCCGCTGCTGCTATGTCGCTTCAGTCGTGTCCGACTCTGTGCGACCTCAGAGACGGCAGCCCACCAGGGCTCCTGTCCCTGAGATTCTCCAGGCAAGAACACTGGAGTGGGTTGCCATTTCCTTCTTCAATGCATGAAAGTGAAAAGAGAAAGTGAAGTCGCTCAGTCGTGTCTGACTCTTCGAGACCCCATGGACTGCAGCCCACCAGGCTCCTCCGTCCATGGGATTTTCCAGGTGAGAGCACTGGAGTGGGTTGCCATTGCCTTCTCCAAAAACCAAGACTAAATCATGAAAGGTAGAAGAGATGTCAACCAGAAATGGTCTTTTCATAATCATGATACAAAGCCATATAATAGAAAGAGCACTGAATCTGGAGTTAGTTTTTTTTGGTGCAGTGGGGGGAGGGGTAATTTTACTTTAAAATTACCTCCAAGAACTAGAAAAGTCAGTTATATTGTTTGAATTTTAGTCTTATAAAAGACAGAGATAATATTTCTTTTATGGGCTTGCTGTGAGCATTAAATGAAATTAAAGCAGTTTGAGAACAAATACCACAAAACAACATAATTTGAGTCTTATATTCCATTGATTACTTAAAAGTAGTTACCTATTTCCAAGAATATAAGCAAAAGGGCAATTCATCTAAATAAAGAAAATAATAATAATGAGGCTAACCCAAATTTCTGCGTAGCAACATACAATGCCCAAAGACAAGTAGGAATGCTTATGCTATGAGTGAAAATATTACAAGTAGCCACTCTGGCTGTTAGTCATAAAAGCAATGAATAGATACAGGCATACATACCTTGAAGATATTGTGCATTTGGCCCCAGACCACCAAAAATGATGAATACTGCAGTAAAAATGAGTCAGACAAATAATGTTTCCCTAAGGCATGTAAAAGTTATGTTTACACTGTACTGAAGCGCTTCATGTGTGCAATAGAATTATGTCTAAAAAATATATGGTGTTCTAGTGTGTTAGTCAGTTGTGTCTGACTGTGTGCGACCCTGTGGACGGTAACTCACCAGGCTCCTCTGTCCATGTGATTTCCCAGGCAAGAATACTGGAGTGGGTTGCCATGCCCTTCTCCAGGGGATCTTCCTGACCCAAGTATCAATCCCAGGTCTCCTACGTTGCAAGTGGATTCTTTACCATCTAATTTATTGATGTAAAATACTAACTATCCTCTGAGCCTTTAGGAAGTCATAATCTTTTTGCTGGTGGAGGGTCTTGCCTCAGTGTTGATGGCTGCTGACTGATCAGGGTGAGGATGACTGCGGCAATTTCTTAAAATATCAAAGGCTAAGTAACTTGGAGAATTCAACACCTAAGAATGTGTAAATTTTTTTTTTAAAGTTCCATGAAGTAATCAAGGTAATTAAGAGTCAAAGGTAAATAAATGTGAGGGAAAAGTCATCATACAATGTCTGGATAAACCATTGATCAATTTGAACATGGAACTGTGGGAGTTACAATTATAAAAAGAATGTAAATTTTCAATATCTTAACAATGTAAAGCTGCCAATTAATATAAATTTACAAATCAAGCTATGAGTGACATAAACTTATGGTAATTTATTTTACATCATAAGTTAATCAGTTCAGTAAAAAAATTAAATATGGTGTTTAAAAAATATAATGATATAAACCTGTCAATAGCTTTCATTGACTTTTTCTAACCCTACAAGTACATTTTAAAAAATAATAAGAATTTTAGTGAAAATATATTTATGAAAAAGTTCAATATTTCCTTGACTTTTACTCTCTGGGTTTTTCCTTCTGTAAAACTAAATTTAAAATATTTTACTTTAAAATAGCAAGATTAAATATGATTTCATTTTTAAGGATTTTTTATTAAAAATATTTCTACCTTAAAATCTTTTCTTATAAAGGCTACAGCTAATTCCTCACTTTTTCAGCTTCATTTCCATTTAGGAATGGAATTGTTGCATAGTTCTGGTTCATGGGTCACAAATAGAAACCTGCTGGAGATGAGATTTGCCTGGAAAAGTGTTTGCTTCTTTGATACTAAAGGAGATTCACACCTCTGGCCGCATTCCCTTTTGTTCATGCCTTGAATAGATGCCGGGATGTAAAATAGCCGTTTTACCACCACAAGGCAAAAAAAGCACATACTAATAATAACACAGCAAAAAGATACAGCTTTTACTTCATCACTGAAGCACTGTACCGCCTCTAACTTGTTATGTGGGGTGTATTTACTTAAACCACTATTGATTTAGCTTTCAGTAACTTGCAGTTGAAAACAATCTTAATCAAAACCCTATCCATACATACAAAAAATACGCATGCACACATAGGGAAAAATGTAGTATGGTGCACCACTAATTATATATCCTATCTGGGTAATGAAATTCTGAATGTACTTTTCCCTTTTTGTACTTTGATGAATTGCTTGGCCTTTTTTCAAAATGAGACTATATCAATTTTTAAAAATAATCACTCTTCTAGTGTTTGAATGCTTTTGCGATTTGACAAGGTTATTAATGCAGAACATATACAATATTGTATATATTTCTTAATATTTTAGGAAAAATGATTTAGGATACAATATTTTCAAACAGCTATTTTATAGTGGAGAAAACCCTTGGATAAGTTCAGATTGACAAAAAAAAAAAATATTCCTCATGATTAATTTAATTAAGTGAGCAAAACCAAGATTGTGTTAGTTCTAAATTTGACATGCACAATGCTAACTTTCTTTTATTTAATCACTGTTGCTCAGTAACAATGATCATTTTCAGCAACAACCTTAAACTGGTAACACAGAAATATGTTTCATTGACTTTATAACTTTTAAAATTAAAATTATTAGTATTGTTGCACTGAAATATTATGTTAGCTTCAGGTGTAAAACATACTGACTCAAATGTTTATAGATTATACTCCATTTGTATTTATTATAAAATAATAGCAATACTCCTTATACTGTACAATATATCTTTGTATTATGTATTTATACATAATAGTTTGTACTCCTATATTGCCTACCCTTTTCTTGCCCCTCCCCTATACCCTCTCCTCACTGGTAACCACTAATTTGTTCTCTGTATCTGTGAATCTATTACATTTCTGTGTTATTCACTAATTTGATTTTTTAGATCCTGCATATGAGTGACAACATACAGCATCTGGCTTTCTCTGACTTAAAACATATATATATATATATTTATATATATAATATAACATATAAGTATATATAAACTTTCTCTGATATAAACATAATATTTTCCAGGTCCATCCATTTTGTTGCAAATGGCAAAATTTCATTCTTTCATTGTGTGTGTATTTATTACATCTCATGTGTCCATTCATCTATTGATAGACACTTAGATTGCTTCCGTGCATTGGCTATTGTAAATAATGCTGCTATGGCATTGGTGTGCATGTATTTTTTCATCAGCGTTTTCTTCCCATATACGTCCAGCCATGGAATTGCTGGTTCATATGATTGTGCTATTTTTAGTTTTTTGAGAAACCTCTATACGGTTTTCCACAGAGGCTACACCAATTTGCATTCCCACCACCAGTGTACAAAGTTCTCTTTTCTCCACGTTATCATCAACATTTATTATTGTGGTCATTTTGGTGATAGCCATTCTGACAGGTGTTAGGGGATATTTTATTGTTCTTTTGATTTGCATTTCTCTAATAATTAGTGATGTTGAGCATCGTTTCAGGTTTGTGTCTGCTATCTTTGCAAAACTGTCTACTCAGGTCTTCTGTGCATTTGTCCATTTTTAATTGGATTTTTTATATTGAGTTATATGAGGTTTTCATATATTTTGAAAATCCCTTACACATCATGAAATTTACAAGTATTTTTTCCCCATTCATTAAGCATTCTTTTCATTTTGTCAATGGTATCCTTGGCTGTGCAAAACCTTTTGAATTTAATCAAGTCATATAAATATATGATTATTATTATTTTAAGTTGCTAACTTGTTTTTTCTTTCTTTTTCTCTGTGCATGTATGGCACAGCATGCAAGATCTTAGCTCCAACAAAGGATCAAACCTGTGTTTCCTGAAGTGGAAGCACAGTGTCCTAACCACGGACTGCCAAGGAAGTCCCAGTTGCTGAGCTGTCAATTTCAAACACAGTTTAACCGCTCTGCATTCTTAATTTCCTCGCCTCATGATTGGGCTTCCCTGGTAGCTCAGCTGGCAAAGAATCTGCCAGCAACACAGGAGACCCCAGTTCAATTCCTGTGTCAGGAAGATCCCCTGGAGAAGGGATAGGCTACCCACTCCAGGATTCTTGGGCTTCCCTTGTGGCTCAGCTGGTAAAGAATCCACCTGCAATGCAGGAGATCTGGGTTTGATCCCTGGGTTGGAAAGATCCTCTGGAGAAGGGAAAGGCTACCCGCTCCAGTATTCTGGCCTGGAGATTTCCATGTACTGTAGTCCATGGAGTCACAAACAGTCAGACAAGACTGAATGACTTTCACTTTCATTTTCCTCACAGTTACTATATTTGACATCATGATTTATTAATATTGATTTTTGTGTGTATCCCTCAACTGCTTAACAGATAATTTCTCTACTTTTGTCTTTTAACCTTTCTACTAGCTTTTTATGTGGTTAATTTCTTGCCTTTACTATATGTTTGCCTTTACCAATGAGCTTTTTTCTTTCATAATTTACACATTTCTAATTGTGGCCTTTTCTTTTTCTCTTAAAGTCCCTTTAACATTTCTTATAAAACTGTTTTGGTGGTACTTACCTCTTTTAGCTTTTTGCTCATCTGCAAAATGTTTGGTCTCCCCATCGAAGTTGAATGAGAACCTTGCCAAATATTTTTGGTTTCAGGTTTTTTCTTTTCATCAGTCTGAATATATCATGCCTTTTTGGCCAGCAGAGTTTCTGCTGAAAAGTCAGCTGATAGGCTTTTGGGAGTTCCCTTATATGTAACTTGTTGCTATTTTTAATATTCTCTTTAATATTTGGCATTTTAACTACAATTTGTCTTGGTGTGGTCCTCCACGGGTTGACCTTGTTTGAGACGTTGTGCTTCCTATGCTTATATATGTGTTTCCTTTCCCAGCTTAGGAAAGTTTTCAGCTATGAGTCTTCAAATATGTTCTCTGTCTCTTTTGCTCTTTCTTCTCCGTCTGGGACCCCTGTAATGAAAATGTCAGTATGCTTGATGTTGTCTCAGAGGTCTGTCAAACTGCCCTTTCTTTTTATTCTTTTTTCTGCTGAGTTTTCATGATTCCTGTTACTCTGTCTTTCAGCTCAGTGATCCATCTGTGCCAATGAATCTACTTTTAACTCGATCTAGTATATATTTCATTTCACTTGCTGCTTTCTTCATCTCTATTTGGTTAATGTTTTCTTTCTGTTAAAAACTTTTAACTTCTGGGGTAGGCTGGAGATACCAGTGCCAGATACAGAGAAAGGAGCTGTGACCAGCCTTTGAGAAGTTGCAGAGCCAGCCACTCTGGCTGGTGACTATAGCCATGACCGTGACCAATCAGCCAAGCTGCCCAGGTGGAGTGGGAAGGGTAATCCTGACTTCTCATTCTGTTTCCCCATCCTTTCTCTGAGTCTTACGATCATTTTTATCATGATTGCCTTGAACTCTTTCTCAGGTAGATTGCCTATTTTCACTTCACTAACTTTTATGGGGTTTTATCTTGTCCCTTCATTATGAACATGTTCCTCTGTCCCTTCATTTTTTCAATCAAGCTGTTTTAATTTCTGTGTCTCTAGTAAGTTGCTTTTGTTTCTTGACCTTGGGGAAATGGTTTTTTTTTGTAGGATTCCCCTTATGTGTCACAGTGGCACCATCCTCTCTGGTCATCAGAGTGATATGCTCCAGGGGTGCCCCCTTTTTGGACTGCATGGACTTTTCAACCATGGCAGGTTGACTATTGTGTGCAGTATGGTAGGCATGGCTGGCTCTTGCTCTGTTTGGTTGCCAGGCCCTGCCTTGCACAGAAGCTGCCTGTCACTGATTGGTGGGGTAACTAGTTTCAGGTCTTTGGGGAGCCCCAGGGCTTGTGCTGTCTCACTGATGGGTGGAATTGGAGCCCAGGACGTCTCAGGGCTGGTGTCTGCCCAGGAACGGGTGAAGACAGGTCCTAGGGTTAATGGCTGGCCCACTGGTGGGCAGAGCTGTGTGATGGACTTAAGTGTCCAAAGGCTGTGTCGGCCAACTGATGGGTTGGGGCCCTGCCAGTTCCAGAGCTGGTTCTGGCCTTCTGGTCAGTGGGCTGTATCCTGCCATAACAGGTTGTGGGTCTGTAGTTGCCCTGGGGCTGGTGCCTGCCCATTGGTGGGTAGACCTGGGTCCCTGAGTCTCTGGCTACAGGCCTCTAGGCTTCCCAGATCTAGTTCCCACACACTGTCATGTGGTGTCAGTTCCTGAGCCCTCTGGTTGGTAAGGCCATGTCCAGGGGCAACTGTGAGCTCAGTGGTTTTAATGCAGCCTGTCTGCTGGTGAGGAAAGCTCTGTGTCCATGCAATTATTTCCTTGGCCTGAGGTGTCCAAGCAGTGGTGTCTGCAGGCTGGTGGGTGGGGGCAGGGCTGGGTCCCAAGGTTAATAAGCTAGAGGTAGGACTCCAAAGAAGCTCTCACTAGTACCAGTGTCCTCATGGTAGATCAAGCCCCCTGAAGTACCTTCTGCCAGTGCCTATGTCCCTAGCATGAGCTCCAGTTGCCTCTTGCCTCTCTAGGAAACCCTCTAAGATCAGGAAGTATGGCTGACCCCAGCTCCCTTCAAATTAAGGCTTTTGCCCTAGGTCTTGGATCTTGTAGGATTTTATGTGAGTTCTTCAAGAGGAGTCTCTGCTAGCCACAGCCCTCTGGCTCCCCTAAAAATAAACTGTACTGGCTTTCAAAGCCAAATGTTCTGAGGGGCTCATCTTATCAGTACAGGACTCCCAGACTGGGGAGCCAAATGTCAGCTCAAACCCCTTTGCCTCTTAGGAGAACTGTGCCTTTATAATTATTCTCCTATTTGGGAATTCTACCTAGAGCTATGGGTCTTGACTATACTGTGACTCCACCCATCCTACCTTTTGTTTCCTTCTTTATAGCTTTACTTGTGCATGCCAAGTCGTTTCAGGCATGTTTGACTCTTTGTGACCCTATGGACTGTAGCCCACCAGGCTCCTCTGTCCATGGGATTCTCTAGGCATGAATACTGGAGAGGGTTGCCACGTCCTCCTCCAGGGGATCATCCCAACCCAGGGAATGAACCTGCATCTCTTATGTCTCCTGCATTGACAGGTGGGTTCTTTACCACTAGCGCCACTTGGAAAGCCCATCTTTACTTGCAAAACACCTGTTATGGTAGGTTCTGGTCTTTTTCTTCGGTAACTGTTCTGTAAATAGTTGCAATTTTGGTGTGCCCATGACAGCAAGTGAACTCAAGGTCTTTCTATTCTGTGATCTTGGGAACTTCTCCGACTTTCATATCCTAAGCTGTGCTTTATAATCTGCTCACAGATACAAATGCTTTTGCACTATTTATGTGAATAGATATACTAAAACAAATTAATGGTGTAAAACACTCTAAAGACTCGCTTTAACCGTTTTAAAAGAAGATTAAAAGAATGTTAGAAATTTCCATTTATTTAATAACAATTGACTATAAATTATCTGTATTTATGATAGAACTGCATATTTTAATCAATAATATGTTTTTAATGTAGCTCATGTTAACATAAAGGCAACATGTTTTTCTGTAATTCAATTAAGAATTTCTCCACATAAGTCTACATTTTAAAATTTAGCTTTATAATAAGTGGCACATTATATTAAGACCTGAGCACTTTTAGAATCATATAATTCAATCAACTATAAACACTTGAGTATTTAATGCTGATTTGGGGTTTGGTTATTGCTTTTGCCTCATAATTTAATTTATGATATTCTATTTCATGTTTAAAAAGATAATGTAGTTTTATTATAGATGAAACATATTAGTGAAGTAGAAATAGCTCAGGAAGGAAGTCAGAATACTTAACTTCACCTGCTTCGAGTGAATTTATATTCTATAAGCATCAGTTAACATATCTATAAATTAGACCAAAAATTTCTTCTCTCTTGCAAGGATTAAATGAAGTAAAGCAGATTGGTTTTATTAGTACTATTGCCCAATTGTAGTAAAGGTTCCAAACTAAAATCAAGATATTTTAGACTACTCAAAATATGTGGGATTTTAATTTTTCCTTAAAATGTCGTTCCATGAGATTCTTGATCTGGTTTTGTTATTTTTTCCCACTATTTCAAAGTTGCTTCACTGGATTCTCTCCTGAATGTGATAAGGAACAGATACAAGAGTCTGTCAATATGATTATAGAACAGAATAAAAGATGGATAGCACACATCTGGTTTAGCAGGGACCTCAAAGAAGAGAGAGTTTGAAGTCCACACATTATTCTTGCTTTATTCTTTGGTAATCCTTTCTTGTTTGGGGGTTTGGAAAAACATATGTACAGAAACTTAATCAATTAGGGGGAAATTTTTGAGGCAAAACAGCTACTATGTGTATATGAAAAGAAAAAGTGGCAGCATTTTTTCCCCAGAAAAATAGAAAAGATGAATCTGGCATTTTTCTCTTATTAGTCCTACTCACAGATGAACCAACAAAATGACCTTTTTATCTACAAAAGTAATCAGAAGGTCAGAATCAGCATTTATAAACAAAATGTACATATATATGTATATATGTATATATAATATGGCTAGATTGCTCATTGTAGTTCTGTGAAGAAAAGTAACCTGTATTTTAGAGCAAATGTATGATTGCATCATATCTTTGGCTGAACTAAGCAAAGCACAAAAGAAACCAATTATACCCCATGTTGTTAAATTACTTTAAATTTCTGCTTTTAATCCTTGTTGGTTAAACTCCCAATTAACTGTTCAAATTGTGGTACTATAACTCTGTCAGAGCTTCTGGGGTCATTAGATATCTGTATAATACCTTACTAGCTAAAGACTTCTGTTTTCCTCTTCAAATGGATGATATGTATGTTGGGTTGCAGAGGGGTACTGGAGAAAACTGAAGAGAAAGCATCCTCATCACAGGTACTATACTGGCATATTTGCCTCCATATATACACCTTCTGCCCTTTCATTATAGCATTTTCTGAAATAAATGTTGATGAGTAAATTACTAAATGAAGTTGACTGAGCCTCTTTAATATCCAGAGATATTTAATATGGAAGGGTGAAAGGTAGAAGGCAAACTCTAGCAGGTAGTTGGAAAGCTCTGAGAATAAAAGACCTAAGGAGGCCTTGAACTTCATCTGGGAACTGTACCCTGGGAGCTATCCAAGGTACTAACCAGCTATAGCTTAAGCGTTGTTCCAATTCTGATAGCTTTGTCCTTGGAAAGCAAGGTCGGGGAAAGGGAGGAGAGAGAAGGGAGAGCTGTTATTCTCCTTACTATAAACTTAAAGCCTGCTATTGTTCCAAGTCATGTGCACCTGGGAAAATTATTTAACTTCTTTTAAGTCTGGATTTCTGCACCTGGAAATGAGTATGATAACCACCTATCTCATAATACCATAAAATATTGTAAGAATTTAATTGCATAACAAATGTAAAGTAATGAACAACACAGTATCTAGCACAGAATAGGCACTTTATAAATGCTAACTCACTATTATTCATCCAAAATGTAACAAGTTTACATTGAACCAACTCCTAGAAATACCAAATATTGCATTTTTTACATGATCCCCAGATTTAATGTCTATCTCTCTTACTAGAATTTTATACTCCATAGAGACAGAAAGCATGATTGTTTTTATCCATTTCTTGCACAGTACCTGTCCAAAATAGGCTCTCAGTACATATGCGCTGAAAATTAATAAGTGAAGTGAGAAAACAGTGCAGTAGCCACGAAGGAAAGAGAGCGGGCTGCATCACTAAAGCCATTTGAAAAAGGAGGAAATGAACACAGTAGGCCAGCTTTACCCCCAAAATGGCCCTGCATTGGTTTCTACCTATTAGAAGCCCTTATTAGGCATCCTTGAAGTTTAAAGAAATACTATAAATAACTGAGACAATTTTCACAGGAAAATGTTTTGGGAACTAAGGTATTTTTCAGCTTTGTCTTACAGCCATCTAATCCTACAATTTTCTCTAAGTTTATGGACGCACCCCAGCACCACAAAGGCAGCACAGTATAAAAACAAGCCACGTACACCCTCCTGATGTTGATAGTTTTCATCCTAACCTCCAACTGTAACCTATTTTAAATTTGGAATCCAAATCTCTTTCTGGATTTTCTTGTATTCAGACTGCAAAAACCATCTCCCAATAGATTGTGCTTCCTCATACTCAGGACACATCCATCATGCTTCTCCAGCTCTAATATCTATTTCTTCTTTTTGAAGTAATTTTGTTTATTTGTTTATTTTTGGCTGTGCTGGATTGTCATTGCTCCGCGGGCTTTTCCGTAGTTGCGGCGAGCAGGGGCTACTCTCCAGATGTGGTGCGCGGCCTTCTCACTGTGCTGGCTTCCCTTGTTGCGGAGCACGGGCTCTGGGGCAGGGGCTTCCGTCCCTCAGAAGCTGCAGCACAGGGTTCCGTCGCTGCAGTTCTCCGGCTCTAGAGCCCAGGCTCAGCAGTTGTGGTGCACAGGGCTTTGCTGCTCTGCGGCAAGTAGGATCCTCCTGGATCAGGGATGGAACTCACATCGCCTGCATTGGCAGGCAGACTCTGTCACTGAGCCAGGGAAACTATCATTACCAGGGAAACCTCACTATTTTCTTTTTAAGACTACAATTTTATTTTTTTTTTTCCTCCTGATATTTCCCATATCTGGATAACCATGACAAATAGCCAGTCCTCCCTGGAAAAGACCTCAACTCTGGAGCCAAAAACAAGTTAACTCTCCAACTCTCATTCAAAATGAAACCAATAGAACTCTGGAAAATGAGTGCCTGAAAGAAGTTCAGTGTATAGATAATTTGACTTATGATCATTCCATCCTCATCAAACACCAAAACAACAAAGAAAGTTTGATGTGAATGAAATTCTTAAAACCTATTTTTCTGTATTTCCTAAAAGCTACATGGATTTTGTGTAATTATATCAATCTCATTGTGTTCAAAATACTATATTTTAAGAACAATAAAACTCATATTGAAAATCTAGGTCTACTTTTTCCTAATTAAAATGGTTCTTATTCTGTAGAATGAACCCCTAAGTGAAGCAACAAAAGGATAATTACTGAACAGTTAAACACATTGAATAAAGAATAATCCAATATATTTGAAATGATGGACAGGATGATCTGCTGGATTTGACTCTTAACAGGTTTTTTATGATTATGAGAGATGTACAGGGTGCATACATGTCTATTTTTTTCTCTTTAATTTTTATTTGTTCTTCTTTGAGGATGTCAGCCAAAAGAGGCAATAGTTCATTTATGATAATCAAAGGTGAAGATTCTGCTTGAAAATAAATATATACACACTCATAATTGCAGGTTGTTGACTCTGAAATCCTTCAGAGACCATATTCTTTCTTAATAATGACTATAAAATCTGCATAGGAGGCTACAGAATTCTCTTCATACATGAAATTGTTGCATAAGTATATTGATTTTCACTTTAGTAGCAGGGAAATTTCCACTGCTAGAGAAAGAATTTAAGTTTTTAACTTAAGCTTTTGAAAGTTGATTGGATTGGTTGTAGGGGTCAGTAAAAAGGGAAGTGTGGGTGCTGTAAGGTGCCATTAAAGCCATTAAGGATAATTTCCAAAGTCTTCATTCAAACTAGAATGAGTCATATTATAAAGATCACCATTATGAAAAATCATATTCATGTTCTGTGAGTTGCCTCTGCTTTTTAATGCCCTTTTAAAGTGAAATATAAATTAATGCTTTACAGGTTTATTTGGAAAACTCTGTCCTACTTATTGCCTTCATTGGACTTTTAGTAAAAGTACCTTCATGAGACTCCATGTAATTACAAATATACCACCCTTCTCAAAAAAGATTTAATTGGCTTCCAGAGTATTGGGAATTTGAATATTGAATCAATGGTATGAACTAGGAGATAAGATATATTCAAAATCATCTTAAAGAGATAGAAGGGTTTTCAGGTATAAAGAAAGATCTTATGATAATAGAACTAATGTGAGTAGGATATTTTTAAGAATGTATGCATCTCTCAAAATTTAAGGATCAGCATAAAACAGAAAAAAATATCAACAGTGAAACAAAATTTTTAGTGATTCTCCTTGGTATGTAAAGAAGTAGCAGCCAGTTAATTAAATTCAATATTTTGTACTGTACAGATGACCATACCTCTTATGGGAATGAATAGTTTATCACAGTCCAATTTCATTAGCTATTTAAATCAGACAACTCTCATTCCACTTTCATGGTGTCTGAAAAATACAACTTCCTGAATAGAGATTTCTGAACAGAGATGATAGGCAGAACCCTATGTGAGTATCTAAGTTCATACTATGTTTTAAATCACTGTGAGTTAAAAAGTAGGCAACCTAAGATTGGTGCAAAAGTAATTGCAGCTCTGGACTGTGAATTTTAAATCATTATAATCTAGACTCAAATACAGCTTTATTAATCAAAATAGAAACCATTACAATCAACATATTTTTGCCAACAAGAAATGTTTGTTTATTCCTGTAGCATAAACTCCATGCTTCAGCATCCAACAAGTTCTTGGAAAGCATTTTCTGCCTCCTGCTGACTGTGGAAGCATTTTCCCTGCAAAAAGTTATTAAGATGCTTGAAGAAGTGGTAGCCAGTTGGCTTGAGGTCAGATGAATATGGTGGATGAAGCAAAAATTCATAGCCCAATTCATTCAACCTTTGAAGCATTGGTTGTGAGATATGAGGTCAGCACTTTCCTGGAGAATTGGACTTTTTCTGTTAACCAATGCTAGCTGTAAGCATTGTAGTTTTGGGGGCATCTCATTGATCTGCTGTGCATACTTCTCAAATGTAATGGTTTTGTCAGGATTCAGAAAGCTGTAGTGGATCAGACCAGCACCACCACCAAACAGTGACCATAACCTTTTTTTAGTACAAGTTTGGCTTTGGGAAGTGCCTTGGAGCTTCTTCTTGGTGCAGCCACTAAACTGGTCATCACCAGTTGCATAAAATCCACTTTTTGTCAAAGTCACAATCTAACAGAGAAATTGTTTATTGGTATTGCATAGAGTAAGAGAAGACGACACTTCAAAATGACAAAATTTTTTATTTTTGGTCAGCTCCATGAAGCACCCACTTATCAAGCTTTTTCACCTTTCCAATCTGCTTCAAATACCTAATGACTATAGAACAGTTAGAGTTGAGTTCTTTGGCAACTTCCCATGGAGTTATAAGAGGATCTGATTTGATGATCCTCTCAATTGGTCACTGTCAACTTCCAATGGCTGCCCACTACACTTTTCATCTTCAAGGCTCTCATCTCCTTTACAAAACTTCTTGAACCACCACTGCACTGTACATTTATTAGCGGTTCCTGGGCCAAGTGTGCTGTTGATTCTGACTTGTCTCCATTGCTTTATGACCCATTTTGAACTCAAATAAGAAAATCACTAGAATTGCCTTTTGTTTAACATTATTTCCCTAGCTTAAAATAAATAGCAAGTAATAAGGTCATTAGCAAAAACCATGAATGTACATTAAAATTATGTATAACATAACCACATTTATTTAAGAATGTATTCCAATAGTAAATGGCAAAGTTCAACAGTGCAAAACCACAATTACCTTTGCACCAACCTATATCAGTCTCTCTTGGTGCTTGTTATTAAGAAGCCCTTAAAGGTAGATTCACTTTTAAGTTTTGGGTCCCCAAGTCATTGATAGTTGACACAAAAGCAAGGCATAACTTTTCAGTTACCCTTGCCATGGCATAAAACAACTAAGCTTTTCTTAGATGACATCTAACCTCATAATTGCCACTTAAACTGGGCAACAAGTGACATATAAGTGCCTTTTAAAGTAAATCATGGCCATTTTCCCAGATGTGACCTTAAGGAATAGAGATATGACCCTTGTTACAAATTTTACTGCTCTTAAATAAACCACTCTTCATGGCATAGAAACAATGGAAACAGTGAGGGACTTTATTTTCTTAGGCTCCAAAATCACTGCAGATGGTGACTGCAGACATGAAATTAAGAGATCCTTGCTCACTGGAAGAAAAGCTATGACAAACCTAGACAGCATATTCAAAAGCAGAGACATTGCTTTGCCCACAAACGTCCATCTAGTCAAAGACATGGTTTTTTTCAATAGTCATGTATGGATGTGAGAGTTGGACCATAAAGAAGACTGAGCGCCAAAGGAATGATGTTTTTGAACTGCAGTGTTGGAGAAGACTCTTGAGAGTCCCTTGGACTGCAAGGAGATCAAACCAGTCAATCCTAAAGGAAATAAATCCTGAATATCTATTGGAAGGACTGATGCTGAAGCTGAAGCTCCAATACTTTGGCCAACTGATGCAAAGAAGTGACTCGTTAGAAAAGACCCTGATCTGGGGAAAGACTGAAGTCAGGGGGAAAAGGGGACAATAGAGGACGAGATGTTTGGATAGCATCACTAACTCCATGGATATGAGTTTGAGCAAGTTCCAGGAAATGGTGAAGGACAGGGAAGCCTGGCGTGCTGCGGTCCATGGGGTCACAAAGAGTCGGACACGACTGAGCAACTAAAGAACAGCAACATGGCACAGAACAAAAACCATGTCATGCTCGAGGATTCTGTACGTCAGGAATTGGCAGAGCACAGTAGGGATGGCTTATTTACTTTTTCTGGAGCATCCATTAGGAAGTTCCAAATAGCAGGGAGTAACTTGCATACCTGAGCCCTGAAGTTATATGGGGGCATTTTCACTGACATGTTGGATACTTGGGCTGAAATGATTCAAAGACTGAGACAACTGTAACTGTTAATCAGAGCACGTACATGTGACTTCTTGTGACTTGGAATATCCAGAGTAGGGGTTTCCAGAGGAAACATCCTGTAAGAAAGCAACCAGAGAGTGACCGTTCAAAGAGAATCAAATAAAGCAGTGTGGTCTTTTATTATCTAGCCTCAGAAATCAGTTTCACTGCCACTAAATTCTAATATTAGAAACTTATTTATAACAAATCTCTAAATTTAATCCAGAATTGTATCTTTACTTTTCTCCATAGCACATATTTATATGTTATTATTTGCTTATTATCTATCCCTGGCACTAATATATAAAGTTTCATGAGGGAACAAATTTTTTTATTGTTAATATATTTATTCATTGACACATTCACAACACTTAGCACCATCCTAGCACATAAAAAGTGCTATAATCCTTATTGAATGATTTAACAAACAAATAAATGTTCATACTTCCCTAGATAGATTAAAATAAGCAGGATCATTTATAAAGCACAGATATAGTGAATTTTCAAAGTTGGCTGCTATAATACTGTGCTTGCAATCTGCGATTATCATAAAATCTTTCATGATACACTATGATATATTGAATAAATGGATTGCATGGTCAAGTATGCTTGGGAAACACTTAACGCTAGTTAACTCCTGAAAAATCACTCTGCTCTTTAGCACATTAAAGTATCAGAAATCTCATCATTAAAAAAAAAAAAGCTTCATTTAAAAAAGTTTTAAGTTTATTGTTAATTGGAGGGTAATTACTTTACAATATTGTACTGGTTTTTGCCATATATCAACATGAGTCAGCCATAGGCAAATGTATGCCCCCTTCTTCTTGGACCTTCTTTTCAACTCCCAGCCCAACCCACCCCTCTAGGTTGTCACAGAGCATCAGATTTGAACTCCCTGCATCATACAGCAAATTCCCACTGGCTGTCTAATTTTACATATGGTAACATATATGTTTCAATGCTTCTCTCTCAATTTGTCCCACTTTGTCCTTTCCCCGCCAACCCTGGGGTCATAAAATGGTACTGATGAACCTATCCTCAGGGGAGCAATGGCGATGTAGACATAGAGAACAGATTTGTGGATATGGACAGAAAAAGCTTAATTTTTTTCTACTTACTTACTCAACTTATTACATAACACTGTCAGAGAGGTAGTTGATTCCCATGGCTCTAGCTTTCTGCTGAACACATTTCACTCCAACCTCATCAGTAAAGAATCTGCCTGCAATGCAGGAGACCCCGGTTCAATTCCTGGGTCAGGAAGACCTGCTGGAGAAGGGATAGGCTACCCACTCCAGTATTCTTGGGCTTCCCTTGTGGCTCAGCTGGTAAAGAATCCAACTGCAACGTGAGAGACCTGGGTTCGATCCCTGGGTTGGGAAGATACTCTGGAGAAGGGAATGGCTACCCACTCCAGTATTCTGGCCTGGAAAATTCCATGGACTGAATAGTCCTTGGGGGTCACAAAGAGTCAGACATGACTGAGTGACTTTCACAGCACTGTTAAAAGACATCATAATTAGTTAGAGTTGACTTTTGGATACCCAGGATAGTATACCTAGGTGCCAGAAGATCTAAAGGTGAGGACCCACTCTCTGGATGTTGTGACATGGTGACAGAATTCAAGATAGTTGCCTAAGGTCACAAGGAGGGTTACTGGAAATCTGAGAACCAAAGCCTAGGTCTCCTTCCTATTAGTGAAATCTTTCTTTTACAGCACAGTGGCCTTTACAGATTCATAGACACAACTCTACCTTGTGTTTATCATGGACAGATGATTATTCTCTTTTGAAAACACTTTGAGAGATAGCATTTGTAATCTCCCTCAGTAGCCTGTCCCTTTATTTATCAAGTCAGACACAGATTGCAATAGGGTGGGATTCCATTCCAGAGGGAAAACATTTTCTTTGTCTGATTTAAAATGTTCCATTAAAAAATAATTTATAATAAATTCACAAGTACAGTTTGCACTTGTGCCTTGGCCAATAGGGTGGTGGAGCTTGGAGTTGTGTCTCCAGCATGCACTCAGTCCTTGGCACCAGGCCCCAGTTTAATGACAGTCTGAGTCCTCACACTCACAGGCCCCGCCCAGCAAGGCTGCCAAGCATTTGTCATAGTCATGCACATCAGTCAGTCACAGGAACGGAATGTGAAATGGTCCAGAGTGCCGCAGACCCCGAGGCAGAGGGTTTTCCAGCTCCAAAATGCTGAACACTTAAAATACAACCTCTATAGTGTTTACCAAATTAGTAAAATGTGTATTTAAATATGCAGATCCTCTCTTCAATTCCTAAAAGATTTTCATCCTTCCATTCATTTAGAGATATAACTTCATTTATATGTTTGTGTGTGTATATATAAAACTTTCCTCTAAGGAGATATTTACCCATTTGTCACGTTATGATAATAAGCAGAATCTTAGGAGGCTGCAGGTAAAATATTAGGCAAGAAAGAGCATAGACTTTGCATTCCCACAGGTGTAGTTTAGTATCAATATTGGCTTCATCAGTTGCTATGGAAAACCTTTAACAGTTTACTCAACACAGCCAAGTTTCCCAAATTTGAAAAACAGGGACAGTAAGTACAGCTCCACTCTACTTTTATAAGAACTAAAGAAGAAAACATATCTGAAAATAGCTGAGAAAATGCCTGGAACATTATTGGCTTTTAATATATATTCTTTGCTGTTTCATATTAAATTAGAATTGTATTTTAAGTCTACTGGGGTACTTAATAGTTAAAGGAATCTCAGGATGATGGAAATGGGAAGTTTTTCTTCAATGGTTATGCTATTTCAGTTTTGCAAAAAGTTCCGATCATCTGTTACACAATAATGTGAATATAGATAATTACTGAACTATATACTCAAATACAGTTTAAATGGGAGAGGACATCAGCAAGATGGTAAAATATGAGGTCCTCTGCTCATACTCCCCCTCAGAAACAATAATTTGACAACCACCCATGGACAAAAGTGCCTTTGGGGGAGTTCTGGAATTCAGGTAGGAGAGTCTGAAGCACTGATGGGACCCAAGACAAAAAGGGCTGTTTCAAAAGGTAGGCCTATGCCCAGGTAGCAAGCTTGCTGACGCTGATCACAGATACAGTCCTAGAACAACCCTGTCCCCATGTGGAATTGACTACAGCCTCTTTTGGCCACCAAACTGCCACCAGCACCATCTGCCAAGAAAATCAGAAGTCATGCCTGCTTTGGGCAACAGGTCCATTGGTCTTGGTTCTGGCTGTGGACCGTAAGGGTCCTATAAACCTGCTCCAAGTCCTCTTAGCCACCAGTCCTTTCCATCCATGTCCCAAGGTAAGCACTTCAACTTCAATTCTGTAGATTCTGAAATGTCTATCTAACTCAGTTCCAGCCTCTCTCAGCCATGCACCATAAACACTCATTCCCTTCCAGGACTCACCAAGCCCACAGACCATGGTCCAACTGTGGATCTTCAAGTGGTCCTGTAAACAAACTCCAACCCCTCACAGCTAAATTTAGGGCCAGTCTTAACCACACAGGGACCTGCTGGGAGTCATGCCTGACTATGCCTATGGAGGTAGAGCTGCCAACATCACCCCAACTGTAGATCCTGAAGCAGCCCTGTGACCCAGTCCCAGCCTCACTTGGCCATATTCCTGGGCAAGACATTCCCAACCAAAAACCTAGTCGAAGGCACACCTCTTTATGCCCCTAGAGACAGAATGCAAACATTTACCCAAGCCATAGACCATGAAGCAGCCCTGTGACTTGGTTCTCACCCCTCTCAACTGTAGTCAAAGGTCAATCCTGCCTACTCTGAGACCTGCCAGTGATCTATCAAGAGCCATCCTAGGGACCCCGAAAGAGCCATACTCATCTGCACGCCTGGTAACAGACCCATCCACTGACCTCACTTTGGGCCCAGTAGCAGCCATGTGACCCAGCTCCAACTGTGATCCTGAAGAGAATATCATAATCCCAGATATCCAACAGAAGATATGTACATGCTGAAATCAATCTGTAAAAACTTGAATAGGTGTTTGCTTCTTTAAAAGCACAGACATCAGCACAAAGCTACATGGAACACAAAGAATCAGGTAAACATGGCACCAATGAAAGAAACTGATAAAGCTCCAGTAACCAACCCCAAACAAATGGAGACTAATGCATTACCTAAAAAAGAATCCAAAATGATAAGCTTAAAGAATCTCAACAAAATGAAAGAGAACAGAGATAGAGAGCTAAATGAACCCAGGAAAACTTCAAGGACAGAAGAAGAAGTTTAATAAAAAAATAAAAATAAAAAACGTAACAAAGAACCAAGCATGAATCCTGGAGGTGAAGAATGTAATACAAGACTGAAAAATTTATATAGAGAGTTCAACAGCAGCCTCAATCAAGTAGAAGAAATGATTAGCTGATTCAAAGACAGTTCAGTTCAGTCATTCAGTCATGTCCAACTCTTTGTGACCCCGTGGACTGCAACACGCCAGGCTTCCCTGTCCATCATCTACTCCCAGAGCTTACTCCAACTCATGTCCATGGAGTTGGTGATGCCATCCAACCATCTCATCCTCCATCATCCCCTTCTCCTCCTGCCTTCAATCTTTCCCAGTATCAGGGTCTTTTCCAATGAATCAGTTTTTCACATCAGGTGGCCAAAGTATTGTAGTTTCAGCTTCAGCATCAGTCCTTCCAATGAATATTCAGGACTGATTTCCTTTAGGATTGACTGGTTTGATCTCCTTGCAGTCCAAGGGACTCTCAAGAATCTTCTCCAAAACCACAGGTCAAAAGAATCAATTCTTCTGCAGTCAGATTTCTTTATTGTCCAGCTCTCACATCCATACATGACTACTGAAAAAACCATAGCTTTCACTAGCTGGACCTTTATTGGCAAAGTAATGTCTCTGCTTTTTAATATGCTGTCTAGGTTGATTATAGCTTTTCTTCCAAGGAGCAAGTGTCTTTTGATTTCATGGCTGCAATCACCATCTGCAGTGATTTTGAAACCCCAGAAAATAAATTACTCACTGTTTCCATTCAAAAACAAGTCATTTGAAATTAGTCAGCTGGGAGAACAAAAAGAAAACAAAATAAGAAAGAGTGAAGAAAAAAAAAAATGGGACCTATGGGACTCCATCAAGCATTATGGGAGTCCAAGAAGAGAGAGAAAAAATAGTGACTGAAAACTTCCCCAATCATGGGAAGGATATAGGCATTAAGATACATGAAGCTCAAAAGACCCAACACAAGATCAATGCAAAGAAGTTTACCCTTAGAAACATTATAACTTAATTCTTAAAATTCCAATAGAAAATTTTGAAAGCAGGAAGAGGAAAGAGCTTTATCACATAGAAAGTTATCAGTGTACTTCTCAGAATAAAGCTTGCAGTCCAGGAGGGAGTGACATGATATAGCCAAAATGCTCAAAGGAAGAAAATAATATTATATCCAGTAGAGCTATACTCTCAAGAAACAAAAACAGGGTGTCTATCATCACTAGACATGCCTTATAAAAATTTTTAAAAGTTTTTCAAATTGAAATGGAAAGACAGTAATAACATAAAAATATGAAAGTATAAAACTCCTAGTAAAGATAAATATATAGTCAAACACAGAATATTCTAATACTATAATTGTGGTATACAAATCACTTTTAACACTAGTATAAAAATTAAAAGATAAAAGCTTTTAGAATTACTATAGCTAAAGTGATATGCTAATGGATAAACAATATACGAAGATGTAGAATAGGACATCAACGGCATAAAATGTGGGGAAAGGAGTAAAACTGTAGAGTTTTTGCAAGCAATTGAAGTTAAGTTGCTATCAACTCACTATAGACCTATGAATTGTTTTAGGTAAACTTATGGCAACCATGGAGAAGGAAATGGCAACCCACTCTACTATTCTTGCCTAGAGAATCCCAGGGATGGGGGAGCCTGGTGGGCTGCTGTCTACGGGGTCGCACAGAGTCGGACACAACTGAAGCGACTTAGCAGCAGCATGACAACCATAAAAAAATGAAATACCTACTAGGTACAAAAAGATAAAAGAGTAAGGAATCAAAATAGATTACTACAAAAAATAACAAATCACAAAGTAAGTAAACAAGATAGAAAAAAGAGACAAAAGAACTACAAAACAGAAAGAAAAAATTAGCAAAATGAGAAAGGTCCTTCACTAACATAAAATTAGTTTAAATGTAAATGAATTAAATTTTCCAATCAAAAAGCATAGAATGAATGAATAGATTAAAAAAACAAAATCCGATGCTATGCTATCTCCAAAAGACTCACTTTAGATTTAAGGACATACGTGGGTTGAAAGTGAAGGGATATAAAATGATATTCCATGTAATTAGCAAATGAAAGACAGTGAGGATGGCTAAACTTATATCAGATAAAACACTTTCTCTCAAAATCAGTAAAGAGAGAATGTTACTGTATAATTATAAAATATCAATATAACAACAGAATATAACCATTATAAATATATACATACCCAACACTGGAAAATCTAAATATTTAAAACAAACATTCACAGAACTGAAGGGAGGAATTGACAACAATACTATAATGGTAGGGTACTTCAATACCCCACTTTCAACAATAGATAGATCATCCACAGAGAAAATCAATAAGGCAACAATGGACTTTAATAACACTATAAACTGAAAAACCCTAAAAGACATATAGAGACATTCCATTCAACAGTAGCAGAATGCACATTGTTTTCAAGTGCACACACCCAAAAATATCCATGATAAATCACATCTTGGGTTACAAAACAAGTCTTAACAAATAAGTCTTAAATTTAAGAAAATTTAAATCATATCAAATATATTTTCTCGCCACAGTGGTATGAAATTAGAAATTAGTAATAGAAGATAAACTGGAAAATTCACAGAGGTGAGGATATTAAACAACACATTACTAAATAACCAATGGGTCAAAGAAGAATGGAAAAGAAAAGAATATATCTTGCAATAAACAACAATGAAAAATAACATACCAAAACTTGTGGGATACAGCAAAGCAATTAAAAAAAAAAAGTTTGTAGTGATACTTGCCTACATTAAGATTCCAAAATAAACCATCTAACTTTACACTTTATAGAATTTGAAAAAAAGGAACAAACTAAGCCCAAAATCAGCAGAGAAAGTGCTAAAGGCTTGAGCAAAAATAAATAAAATAAAATCTAGAGAGATAACAGGAAATATGAACAAAACTAAGAGTTGACATTTTTGAAAACATAAACAAAATTGACATAACTTAAGGCAGACCAACCAAGGAAAAAAGAGAAGAGGCTAAAAAAACATTTTACAAATGAAAGATGAGACATACCCAATACTACAGAAACACAAAGGCTCATAAGAAATTGCTATCAATTATATATTGGCACATTGGATAATATTTAATAAATGGATAATTTTCTAGAAACATTAAACCTATCAAGACTAAATAATGAAGAAACAGAAGATCTGAACAGACCAGTAACAAGTAAGAAGACTTAAGTAGTAAAAAAATAACCTCAACAAAGAAAATCCTAGAACCAGATGGTGTCATGGGTAAATTTTAAATTTTACCAAATATTTAAAGAAGAATTATGCCAACTCTTCTCAAACTCTCAAAAGCTTGAAGAGAAAGAAGCACTTTCAAATTTATTTATGAGAGCAGCATCAGCCCTACACTAAAGCCAGACAAAAACCCAATCAGAAAAGAAAACCACAGTCCGAAAGAAATAGTAGCAAACTTAATTGAATAGCACATTAAAATAAACATACACCATCATCAAGTTAGATTTAAGGAGGGTTCAAAATACACAAATCATCATGAAATGATGTATTAAAAGAATTATGGACAAAACCACAGAATTATCTCAATAGATTGAGAAATAGCAATTGACAAAATTGAATACCCATTAGTTTAAAAAAAGAAAGGCTCAACACATAAGTAAACGAAGTATAAAAGAAATGTACCTCAACATAATGAAGTCCGTGTACTACAAGTCCACAGGTAACATCATACTCAGTGGTGAATAGCTCAAAGTTTTACCTCCAAGATCAGAAACAAAACAGGGATGCTTAATCTCAGTACACTTATTCAACATACTAATAGAAGTCCTGTCCAGAAAAACCATGCAAAAAAAAGAAAAAGAAAAGATATCCGAGTAGGAAAGGATAAAGTAAAATTGTTTCTGTGTTGCAGATGACAAGATTTTATTTATAGAAAACCCTAAATACGCCATTAAAAAAAAAAACTGTTAGAACTAATAAAGAAATTCAATGGCAGAATACAAAATCTATGTACAAAATCAGTTGCACTTCTATACACTAGTAGCAAACTATCCAAAAACAAATTTAGGAAAAAATCCCATTTACAACAGCATCAGAAAGGAATAAAATACTTAGGAGTAAATTTAACCAAGGAAGTGAAAAATCCATACACTAAAAGACATAAAACTATAAAACACTGGTGTAAGAAATTGAAGAAGACATAAATAAATGACAATATATGCCATTTTCATTAATTTGAAGAATCAGCATTCTTAAATATTCATACTACCAATGTGATCAACATTTTCAATGCAATCTCTATCAAAATTCTAATGTCATTTTTCAGAAAATTAAAAAAAAATTATAAATTCATGTGTATCCACAAAATTCCTTAATAGCCAAAGTAATCTTGAGAAAGGAGAACAAAGCTGGAGGTATCACATTCCTGATTTTGAACTATATTACAAAGTTATATTAAAAACAGTATTGCACTGGCCTAAAAACAGACACAGAGACCAGTAGAACAGAATAGAGAGCCTCAAAATAAACCCACACATGTACGGTAAACTAATATTTGACTAGAGTGTGGAGAATACACAATGGAGAAAGGATTGCCTCTTCAATAAACAGTCTTGGGAAAACACTATGTGAAAGAATGAAATTGGACCCTTTCTTACAGCATACATAAAAACTTACTCAAAATGAATTAAAGACAGTGTAAGACCTGAAACCATAAAACTTAGGTTTTGGTGGGACTACTCAAACTAAAAAGCTTCTTACAACAGAGGAAACAATCAATAAAAGTAAAAGGCACCTTATGAAACGAGACAATAGATATATCTGATGCTGGTTAGTATCCAAAATGTACAAGGTATTCACAAATGTCAATAGCCAAAACCTAAATTACCCAATTCTAAAATGGGCAAAGGACCAGAACAGAAAGATTTTCCAAAGAAGACATATAAATGGTCAACAAGTATATGAAAAGGTGCTCAGTGTCATTAATGATTGGAAAAATGCAAATAAAAACCACAGTGAAACATTATTTCACATCAGTAAGGATAGTTAATAAAAAAAAGACGAGGTCACAAATTTTTACAAAGCTGTGAAGAAAAGGGAAATCTTTTGCATTGTCAGTGGGGATGTAGATTGGTACAGCCAGTATGGAAATCAGTATGAAAATCCCTCAAAAAAGTAGAATTATTACATGATTCAGCAATCCAACTTTTGGGTATATATCCAAAAGAAATTAAATCATTATCTTGAAGATAGCTGCATTCATATGTTCATTGCAGCCTATACATATATATATATATACATATATATATATATACACACACACACACATATATATGGGGCCTCCCTGGTGGCTCAGTGGTAAAGAATCTGCCTGCCAGTGCAGGAGACGTGGATGTGATCCCCGAGTTTGATCCCTGGGTTGGGAAGATCCCCTAGAGAAGGAAATGGCAACCCACTCCAGTATGCTTGCCTGAGAAATCCATGGACAGAGGAGTCTGGCAGGCTACAGTCCACAGAGGTCACATGAGTTGGATATGATTTAGCGAATAAACAAGAATAATACACAACTATATGTGTGTGTGTGTTTATGCACGTGTGCATGCTCAGTCACTTCGGTTGCATCCTACTCTTGGCAATCCTGTGGACTGTAGCCCACCAGGCTCCTCTTCCATGGGATTTTCTAGGCAAGCATACTGGAGTGGGTTGCTGTGACCTCCTCCAGGGGATCTTCCCGATCCAGGGATTGAACACACATCTGCTGCATTGCAGGCAGATTCTTCACTGCTGAGGCACTGGGGAAGCCCCATGTGTATGTATATATGTATATAATTGGAATATTGTGGTTTAGTCGCTAAGTCAAATCCAACTCTTTTGCCACACCATGGACTGTAGCCAGCCCAGCTCATCTGTCAATGGGATCTTCCAAGCAAGAACACTGGAGTGGGTTCCCATTTCCTTTTCTAGGGAATCTTCCCAACCCAGGGATCAAACCCATGTCTCCCATATTAGCAGACAGATTCTTTACCCCTGAGCCACCAGGGAAACACTTATTCACCCACAGAAAGAAGAAAAGCTTGCTATCTGTGATGACATAGATGAATCTGGAGGACATTATGCTAAGCCAGTCATAGAAAGACAAATGCTGTATGATCACACGTATATGGAATCTAAAGAAGTTAAACTCATAGAAACAGGGTATTACACAGTGGTTGCCAGGCATTGGGAGGTGAAAGAAATAAGAATATTGGTCAAGGGGTACAGACTTTCATTTATAAGATGAATAAGTTCTGGGGACCTAATTACACCTTGATAATTATAGTTTACAGTACTGTATTGTACACTTGAAATTTATTGAAAGAGTAGATCTTATATGTTCTCACTCAAAAAAAAGAAGAAGAAAAAGAGAAATTGGAAGCTGTGTGACATAATAAATATGCCCAAACTTGGAAAACAACAGTTAACATAATTTTATGTTATATGTGTTTGCGCCACAATTTTTTAATTAAAAAAAGAGGAAAACATTAGAAAAATCCCAGTTGAGGTACATTCTACATAATACCTGACCATTACTCCTCGAAACTCTTAAGGTCATGAAAATCTGAGAAACTGTAACATCAAAAAGGAGCCTAAGAAGACATGAGAACTAAACGGAACATATCAGTAGCACCCTGGATGGAATCCAGGGTGGGGCATGGGGGTTACATTAAATCTATGAGAATCTTAATAACCTATCAGTTCAGTTCAGTCGCTCAGTCGTATCCAACTCTTTGCAACCCCATGGACTGCAGCATGCCAGGCTTCCCTGTCCATCACCAACTCCCAGAGCCTTCTCACGCATGTCCATTGAGCTGGTGATGCCATCCAACCATCCCATCCTCTGTCGTCTCCTTCTTCTCCTGCTTTCACATCTTTCCCAGCATCAGGGCCTTTTCCAAGGAGTCAGTTCTTCACATCAGGTGGCCAAAGAATAAGCTATAGACATTAATTAATAATGAAGTGTCAATATCAGCTCATTAATTATGACAGGGGTACAATACTCATAAATATTAATAATAGAAAGGGTATGGAGGATATATGGGAACTCTCTGTGCTATCCTTGCAATTCTTCTGTAAATCTAAAACTGTCCTAAAACTAAAGTTTGTTTTTAAAAAAATGTTTTAAAAGATTGGTGTTCCCCATCCTGAACCCCTCCTCCCCCTTCCTTCCCTGTACCATCCCTCTGGTTCATCTAAATGCAGTTGTGGTGGATTCATGTTGATATATGGCAAAACCAATACAATATTGTAAAGTAATTACCTTCCAATTAAAATAAATAAATTTATATTTTAAACAAAATAAATAAATAAAACTAAAAGATTGGTGTTGATCCTTTTGTAGAGCAAGTGAAAGTGAAGTCGCTCAGCTCTATCAGACTCTTTGCGACCCCATGGACTGTAGCCTGCCAGGCTCCTCCATCCATGGAATTTTCCAGGCAAGAGTGCTGGAGGGGGGTGCCATTTCCTTCTTCAGGAGATCTTCCCGATGGAACCCAGGTCTCCCGCATTGCAGGGAGACGCTTTAGCCTCTGGGCCACCAGGGAAGCCTTTTGTAAAGCAAGGCAGCATTTTAATATGAATAAATACCTATGCATTTACTTGTTCTGAAATGTCAGATTTTAGCATGTTCATCTTTTAAAAAGGGGAACACTTTATATTATGTCAATATTCTTCTCTATCATTTGTACATAAAATCTAAAAACTAAATGGACTGATTTGTGAACTTTTAAACTACAATAAGGGCTGCTGTATTCTTTATCTCTTCATAAAGTTACAGTACTTATACTTCAGAGTTAATATTAGGGAAATCATAAATGTATAACTGAGGAAAGAAGCACATAATTAAGTGTCTATGTACTAAAACTTTGGGCAAAAGTAGGCCAATAGAATAGTAGGCCAGGTACAGCTAGGAAGGGATACATAAGTGATATATACTTATGACAGAAAATCTTTAGGATGGGCTAATTGATAAAATTACAAACTTTAAAAAACATTAAAATGTTTTACTGCTACATGACCTGTCAATTCCACCCTATAGTATCCACAGAAATGGGTACATATGCTTACCAAAAGTCATTACTAGAGTATTCATAGCAACACTCTACATAACAGCACCAACAGAATATGCTACCCAAGGGTTCACCAACTGAAGCGTTAAAAGGAATTGTGATATGTTTATACAATGGAATATGGTATAGCCATGATAATATTAATAAATGATCTATGACTAAGAGCAATATTGAGGAATCTCACAAGCATAACACTGAGCCAAACAAACCAGACATGAAAGAATACATATTATATGATTCATTTCACACAAAGTAGAGAAACTCAGACACCTTATTTATTATCTAGAGAGAAGGGGGAGCTAAGGAGACTTCTGGGTGCTTGCAAGAGTCTCTTCCTTGATCTAGGCATGTTTGGTTTGTCAACACTGATGAGTTGTACACTGAAAATGTGTAGTTTCCTGGTGATACTTTATATTCTAATTAAAAATTCCAAGGAATTCTCTGGTGGTCCAGTGGTTAAGACTTTGCCTTCCAATCCAGGGGGTGCTGGTTTGATCTCTGGTTGGGGAGCTAAGATCACACATACCTTGTGGCAAAAAAAAATAAAACAGAAGCAATATGGTAACAAATTCAATAAAAACTTTAAAAATGGTTCACATCAATAAAAAAATTTAATTTCAAAAATTTTACTTGAAATTAGTTTGGCCTTGAACCCTGTCTTTAAAAATCTGCATAATATCAAGCAAACTATACTGTATATGTCTCAGTACATCAGATGACAACAGTTTCAGAATTTAGCTTGTAAGGGTTCAAGATCCTGTAGAAGAAGAAGATACCATATGCTTTAGATTACTTCCATAAACTCCTAAATCAAAAGATTAATTCAACCAATTAATTAGATCAATGAATGAGAAAGAAAACTGTGAAACTGGTCTGTTGACTGAGCTGAAAATATTTGTTCTAGATTCCTCATACCCTGAACACTCTTTGGAAGCACTGACACTGAAGCTGAAGCTCCAGTACTTGGCCACCTGATGAGAAAAGCTCGCTCATTGGAAAAGACCCTGATGCTGGAAAAGATTAAAAGCAGAAGGAGAAAAGGGCAACAGAGGATGAAATGGGTGGATGGGATCACTGATTCAGTGGCCATGAACTTGGGCAAACTCCAGGACGTAGTGAGAAACTGGGAAGTCTGGGGCGCTGCCGTCCATGGGGTCACTAAGAGTTCCATACAACTTGGCAACTGCGAGACAACAACACACTCCTCATGTGACCCCATTTCTGCTTATTCATCACTAATATCTAAGGATCCTCAAGATAGACTCCAGACTCCTCGGTCATCAAGCCAACGAGAATCACATTGAGAGACCATCTTCCAAGTAATCAGCAGGGTCTAGAGTTTAGCTGAAATCCCCATAACTGAATCCCTAAAACCCAACATTTGTTTGTGTTTCATCCATCTGTACAAATTCTTTATATTTGGGTTTTGCCACTCTTCCTAGTTTGTGTTCCAAATACCTCTGGCTACCAGCATCCTGAGCCCTAGCCAGTTTGGCCAGAATCCTAAAAGCCTAGCCCGCTCTCTCTGCTTTGGGAGTTAGGTCCTGTCCTAGTCCTATTGGATATTGGCTGTGGTTTATTTAAAACTATTTGAGTTCCCTTTGGACCCACCAGCCTAATTATAAGAGTATCATTTGCTGCTAAGTACCCACTCAACAGGCAGTGTCTTTTACGCTGTATCTTTGCTTGCTGACCTCCCTTTTTGAACATCAGCCCTAAGCCAGGCCATTTTTCAGAATGGTTTATTCCCCTTTTCCTGATACGCCATCATGTTCCAGGAGCCATAGGCAAAGGCCCTGCAAAATATGGTATCGTGAATAAAGCTCCTAGTCACTGCCTTCTTGGCTACAGAGTCAACCAAATAAAAATGTACCAGTTTACATTATTTTGATTCTTAGTAACCTAAAGGCATGGAAAATTCTCTAAATAAAAAGGCATTTAGGCCTGGCAAAGCCTGGAAACGGCAGACAATGATTGCAGTTCTACATTTCAACTCATTTTCCATAAACATGTATAATCATTACAAGGTTAAAATTGAAGTTCACTTGTGCTTCAAACTATAGAAATCACTTTATATCAAATGTCAACCAAATCTGCAAGCTATTTTCATGTAAGAAAGAAAAACATACTTTGACATTTCACACCAAAAATATGCTTTCTGGGCACGTTTGAATCAAAATAAAATTATTCACCTTAACAATTAAATCTAAAAGTAAAGTAGGATAGTTACATAACCTAATTTGAAAAGACTATAAAATTTTAAAGCAAAATTTTAAATGGCAGAATTCCTAAAAGATATATCAAAGGGAGTACCTGGAATCACAATTACCTTTCAAATGACTTTATTACAATAAAGTCAAGTTTAACAATTTGACTAGACTATTTCCCTGGAATAATCATTTTTCACTGTATTGTGGCTGCCCAGTTATTCAGATCTCCTTATACCGTGTGTTCACCGGCTCCTGTTGATCTGAAGTCTCTACTGCACCATGGTCTACGTGGCCTGACAATCTGAAAGGTGAGCAAATCCACTTATCATGAGATGATAAAAGACACTCTTGACAGGGTAGGCAAGATAATAGTCCATAAAGAGGTTGATGCAGGAACAGATAAAGATTTACAAGTTGGGAAAGACTCCAGATAATTTCAAAATGAATACATGACCAATGATTAAGAGAACCAAGCTACTTCAAGGCTACTTCTGGGTATAAGTAGCTGTGCTGCTAAGTTGCTTCAGTCGTGTCCGACTCAGTGCGACCCCATAGACGGCAGCCCACCAGGCTCCCCCGTCCCTGGGATTCTCCAGGGATTCTCCACTCCCCTGGAGTGGGTTGCCATTTCCTTCTCCAATGCATGAAAGTGAAAAGTGAAAGTGAAGTCACTCAGTCTTGTCAGACTCTTAGCAACCGCATGGACTGCAGCCTACCAGGTTCCTCCATCCATGGGACTTTCCAGGCAAGAGTACTGGAGTGGGGTGCCATTGCCTTCTTCAATAAGTAACTGTAAGATTGAATATATAGTTGCACTTCTAAAACTTGGTAACTGAACATAGACAATAGATTTAGGCACAATGAGGTGCTGTCAGCAAGTTTTATAATTATAGGATAACTTTGACAAGTTATTGTCCTCATCAGGCTGCTATAAAGTGAAAAGTAAGGTAGTGTTAGTCACCCAGTTGTGTCTGACTCTTTGCAACTCCATGAACTGTAGCCCACCAGGCTTCTCTGTCCATGGGATTCTCCAGGCAAGAATACTGGAGTGAATAGCCATTCCCTTCACCAGGGAATCTTTCTGACCCACAGATCAAACCCGAGTCTCCTGCATTGCAGGCAGATTCTTTACTGTCTAAGCCATCTGGGAAGCCCAGGATACCAAAGATGGCTTTAACAACAACTTTAAGTTTTCTTTTATTGAAGTATAGTTGATTTACAATGCTGTATTAGGTTCAGATACAGAGCAAAGTGATCCAGTGATTTATATATCACTGAATATATACTGGGCTGGAGAAGCACAAGCTAGAATCAAGACTGCTGGGAGAAATATCAATAACCTCAGATATGCAGAGGACACCACCCTTATGGCAGAAAGTGAAGAGGAACTAAAAAGCCTCTTGATGAAAGTGAAAGAGGAGAGTGAAAAAGTTGGCTTAAAGTTCAACATTCAGAAAACTAAGATTATGGCATCTGGTCCCATCACTTCATGGGAAATAGATAGGGAAACAGTGGAAATAGTGTCAGACTTTATTTTGGGGGGCTCCAAAATCACTGCAGATGGTGACTGCAGCCATGAAATTAAAAGATGCTTACTCCTTGGAAGAAAAGTTATGACCAAACTAGATAGCATATTGAAAAGCAGAGACATTACTTTGCCAACAAAGTTCTGTTTAGTCAATGCTATGGTTTTTCCAGTGGTCATGTATGGATGTGAGAGTTGGACTGTGAAGAAAGCTGAGTGCCGAAGAATTGATGCTTTTGAACTGTGGCGTTGGAGAAGACTCTTGAGAGTCCCTTGGACTGCAAGGAGATCCAACCAGTCCATTCTAAAGGAGACCAGCCCTGGGATTTCTTTGGAAGGAATGCTAAAGCTGAAACTCCAATACTTTGGCCACCTTATGCGAAGCGTTGAGTCATTGGAAAAGACTCTGATGCTGGGAGGGATTGGGGGCAGGAGGAAAAGAGGACGACCGCGGATGAGATGGCTGGATGGCATCACTGACTCGATGGACGTGAGTCTGAGTGAACTCCGGAAGTTGGTGACGGACAGGGAGGCCTGGTGTGCTGCGATTCATGGGGTCACAAAGAGTCGGATATGACTGAGCGACTGAACTGAACTGAACTGAATATATATATAATATCCTATATTTTGTTATAAATTATATGGGGAAAGAATCTACATATAAATAATGCATATCTATATATTCTATTTTTAAGATTCTTTTGTAATATAGGTTATTACAAAATATTGAGTGTAGTTCCCTAGACTATACAGCAGGCCCCTGTTGTTTATCTGTTTTATATATGTCCTGTGCTGTGCTTAGTTGCTTCAGTTCTCTCCAGGTTCCTCTCTCCATGGGATTGTCCTAGCAAGAATGCTGGAGTGAGTTGTCATGCCCTCCTCCAGGCAGCCTTCCTGACTCAGAGATCAAACCTGTGTCTGCTGCATTGCAGGTGGATTCTTCACCACTGAGCCACCAGGAAAGCCCATATTTTATATAGAGTAGTTGGCACCCCACTCCAGCACTCTTGCCTGGAAAATCCCATGGATGGAGGAGCCTGGTGGGCTGCGGTCCATGGGGTTGCGAAGAGTTGGATACGACTGAGCAACTTCATTTTCACCTTTCACTTTCATGCATTGGAGAAGGAAATGGCAAACCACTCCAGTGTTCTTGCCTGGAGAATCCCAGGAACAGAGGAGCCTGGTGGGCTGCCCTCTATGGGGTCACACAAAGTCAGACACGACTGAAGTGACTTAGCAGCAGCAGTGTGTATATAGAAGGCAATGGCACCCCACTCCAGTACTCTTGCCTGGCAAATCTCATGGACGGTGGACCCTGGTAGGCTGCAGTCCATGGGGTCACACAGAGTTGGACACCACTGAAGCGACTGAGCAGCAGCAGCAGTGTGTATATATGTTCCTCCCAAATTCTAATGTATTCCTCCCCACCCTCATCTTTCCCCTTTGGTAACCATAAGTTTGTTTTCTATGCCTGTAAGTCTTAAACAGCAATGTTTATTTCTCACAGTTCTGGAGACTGGGAAATTCAAGATCAAGGCACTGGTCTAAGGTCTGGTTGAGAGTACTCTTCCTGGTTTGCAAATGACTGGCTTCTCATTGTGTCCTCACATGGCAGAGAGAGACAGAGAGACAAAGGAAGCAAGTTCTCTCCTGTCCCTTTTCATGAGAGCACTAATTCCCTTTGTGAGGGCTCCACTCTCAGGACCTAATTACCTACCAAAGGCCCCACCTCCTGTCATCCCATTGGGAATTAAATTTATCAAAATATAAATTTTGAAGAGACACAAACACTCCATCCATAACAGATCTCTTTCCCAGAGCATAAAATTGGAAAAAAGAAAATTTCCCAGTGCAGCGAACATAATCTCTCTTGACAAAAATTTAGAGAAAACTGTATGACTCTGTCAAAATTGCAAATATTTACTGTGAGCACACGGGACAATATGTATCTTGACCATTCTGTTTAACAGAAAAACTTAATAAGAGGTTCTGCTCTAAACTCTTTTTGTCAAAATTTGCTACTAACCAATCTTAATGATGGTTTGGATTAATTTTAAAATATAAGACACAAATTTTCTTCATAAATTTTCTAAATTTTCATCTTACAAATGGACCCTAAACTGAGTTTATCAGGAGAAAGAGGAGAGGGTAAAAATTATTTCCCACCACCAGAAAAAAATTTATTTTCAGGTCTGTGGACAAATATTGTTTCCCTTGCTTTCAGTTATCTCTAATTACCAGTTGTAAAATAGATCAAAGACAGGTCTCCATACCATCAGACAATCCCATGAGTTTCCAGCATGGCATTAAAAAGATATCTGGTGCTCTCTTTTCTTATTCCAAAGTTAAATTATCCCTTACATGGATAACCAAGAGAATATGGCATTCTGGAATTCAAGAAAAAAAAATATTCCAATACAAAGTGAATACAGGGAAATAAGGACATAGATGTATCTTTTGATTTGGTAACATGGAAGTCATGAAACAACAATTTCAGAGGGGAATGCAGATGGAAACCAGACCACTGGAAAGTGAATGAGAAGTTGAGAAGTTGAGACTAGAAGTGTAAACAAAGTCTTGGAAGGTTGTGTTTTTTGTTATTGTTTTTTGCTTGTTGATCCTCCTAAAGTAAACCCTGAAATGTGGTGGAATCTGGAAGCAGACTTGCGATGAAATTAATTTTTTGCTTTTTTGATCATACAGAAAGATCCTGGATTATGTTTGTATTTCTGAATGCTTTAAGAACATCCAAAATGAGGGAACAACTGCTAAAGTAGGAGAGGAAAAGAAATATAAATTAAAACTGCCTGCGAAAGCAAAATTTGTAAGAGTTGGTGTAGGAGGGTATATACAACAGGAATCGAGTCAAGTATAGTACAAAATGGATAGTATGTGGAATCTACTGCCCCCGACGCACACACTGGTAAAAGAATCCCCCTGCTATATAATTTTAATTCTAAGATTCTTTTCCAACATTTGATCCAATTACCAAGTATCCTAAGAGCCAGTTCTTCCATTAGTGGGACATTCGATTCCTACACCACCCTCCCTCCATGTCTTAAGCCCTGCATTTTATCTTCCTTTCCATTTCTAGCATCAAGATTGCAATCAAATTCTTGTTCTAGAGCCATCTACCAATTGCCAGCCCTTTGTCTGCTTAAATAAATGTCAAATCTCTTTGATTCACTTTAAACTTCTGACTCATGGTGATCATTTCCTGTTTGTCCTTTACCTCTCGAAGGATATCCCACATTCAAATTTTTCTCGGCCCCAAAGTCTTCATGACTCCCTGCACAGAATCACTGGCCTCTGATGCTGCTCTGTGTTGCTGTCCATGTTGGGTACGTAATCTTCCTAAGGGTCACAGTTGATTCTGTCCTGAGATTTCTTTACCAGATGATTGTGGCAAGCAGCTTAAATGCAAGAATTGAGAAGGTCTTATATTCTAACTAAACTATAGAGGCTCAGGGACAGTGGTGGGCTTCCCAAGTCACTAAGCGGGTAAAGAATCCACCTTGCAATGCAGGAGATGCAGGTCTGATCTCTGGTCAGCAAGATCCCCTGGAGGAGGGCATGGTAACCCACTCCAGTGTTCTTGTCTGGAGAATTCCATGGACAGAGGAGCCTGGTAGGCTACAGACTATAGTGTTGCAAAGAATCAGACACAGCTGAAGCAACTGAGCACACACTCAGGGACAGTATTATCAAATTACGGAACACGGTCAACGTGCGTCTTTCTTCCTTAGAAAATTTACACAGGAAAAAGAAAAGGCCTTACGTTTTATTAAATCTCACAAACATGGTTTTAGAGACATCATGTTTATCAGATGTTAGACTGGGTATATGAGAATCTTGCTAGGCATTTCTAGATATTATTAAGTTTTGAAACAATTGGTAGCAAATTTTTTCTTCCTGTCTCTGAAGACAGCGGTCCTAACAATTTTTAGAAGCAATTAATATACATGACACAGTATAGCATCTTGCCAAATCATCAAAAATAGCCAATTTTTATATAAACTGCCTTTTCTCATTCACAAAGAAATATATATATATATGAAGGAAATGGCAACCCACTCCAGTGTTCTTGCCTGGAGAATCCCATGGACAGAGGAGCCTGGCAGGCTACAGTTCATTGGGTCACAAGAGTTGGACATGACTTAGTGACTAAATCACTATATATATATATATATATATGTATATATATATATGTATCCTATGATTACCATGAAGTTAGTATTCAGCTTCTTAAAATTCTATATGAAATTTTGAATGTCTATGCATAATTTTAAAAATCATAATTCTAGTTGATGAGTTTGAACTAGATAATATGAACAACTGGGGTATATCATATATATTCTAAATCTTTACTTACATAAGCCAGTATATTCTGTACAGAAGAAAAAAGGTCATTGGTTAATTTTGTGATTTGGCTCACTGAAACTCTTTAAAAGAGCTTCTGATGCATTTTATCTTTCCAAAAGTTATTTACCTTTCCCCATGGCAACAATAAGCCAATGTCATAAAGTCTGTATTAAAGTATTATTATACCTAGGATAGGTTAGATGACTAAATAAAGAAAATGCGATACATATACACAATGGACTACTCCTCAGGCATAAAAAGGAATGAAACTGGGTCATTGGTAGAGACGTGGATGGACCTATAGTCGGTCACACAGAATGAAGTAAGAAAGCAAAACAAATATTGTCTATTACGGCATACACATGGAGTCTTAAACAGTGGTACAGATAAACTTGTTTGTGGGGTGGAAACAGAGACAAAGATGTCGACAGCAATCATGGGGACATAGGGTGGGAGCAGGGAGCGGGATGAGTTGGGAAATCGAGATTGACACGCATGAACTGCCGTGAGTAAACTAGGTAACCAGTGGGAGCCTGCTGTATAGTAAGGGAGCTCAGCTCAGTGCTCTGGAGGGACCTAGGTAGATGGGAGGGTAGGCACAGACTGACAGGGGTGGGAGAAAGGTCCAGGAGGGAGATGATACACGCTTATTTTAGCTGACTCACTTCGTCGTATAGCAGAAACTAACACAACATTGCAAAGCAATTATATTCCAGTTATTTTTCTAAAAAAGAACATTTGAAACTAGTCTTGAACACGACCACCATGGTGGAGATCTCAGGCCATAAAGCATCTCTGACCTTCATCTTTATGTTCGAAATAAAGACAAGAGGTCATTCCCCATAGGATGAAGGGATTAAATATTTATAAATAGTCCAGTGACTGGCATACACTAGATGGTGGATAAATGTTGGTTCCTTCTCTTATTCAAATGGAGAAAATGGATGCAAAGAAGATGCAATAAAGTACTCAGCATCTAGAATACAATTAACTAAAGAAAAAGTATCCAAATCAAGCTCCTTCCTTTGTTTTCACTTAAAATGTCAATAGATTAATCACTGGAACTTGAGAAGTCTAGTCAAGCAGCAAGTTATGGTTTCTAAATATTAGCACAGTTAGTTACACACAATAATAACAGCTCCTTGTCAAGAACCTCAGCCCACCCTTAACCCCAGTTAGCCCTCCAGAAATAGAAACTATCTGAGGATCAGACATACATGGATTGATGCTTGTCCACAGACAGTGGTGGAAAACTGAATGATCTCTGTGATGGTAGGTCAGTAGCGCCATCTATGTGTGAGAAGGATAACATATGCTTCCTGGTGATCTTTTTCATTATGACTGGGTGTTTGGTAATAGAGAAAGGAAACAGAGCTGAGGTCTACTGCTCAGGTTCTGAGCCATCCAGCTTTTGTGGAGGCCCTGATGGGATTTTTTAACTTCAATTTTCTAAACCAGTTGTTTATGTTAGAGATAAGAATAATTAGATTAAGCAGGTAGATCAAGTTGTTGAAAAGACCTGCAGCATGCTGAATTAACATTTTAATGAATTAAAGAACAAAAATCTTTGGACATTGGTTGGTATCTACAGATATTTATGCTTTACCTAAACATATTAGTAAACATGCTTACATAAAAACTCAATATTTCTAAATATTTTCAACTTATGGAAAAGAGCTTTAATATCCATTACCTTTTGAGCCTGACCAAAGCAAGGAATGATGAAAAAAGACTAATCCATATACTTCCTGCTGCTGCTAAGTCGCTTCAGTCGTGTCCGACTCTGTGCGACCCCATAGACAGAACCCCACCAGGCTCCCCTGTCGCTGGGATTCTCCAGGCAAGAACACTGGAGTGGGTTGCCATTTCCTTCTCCAATGCATGAAAGTGAAAAGTGAAAGGGAATTCGCTCAGTCGTGTTGGACTCTTAGCGACCCCATGGACTTGCAGCCCACCTGGCTCCTCTGCCCATGGGATATTCCAGGCAAGAGTACTGGAGTGGGGTGCCATTGCCTTCTCCAATATACTTTCTACTTTGTGTGAAAACAAAACTTCTAATTATACTTATTTTAAATTAAAATAGAGCAAAAATACTAAGATGCCTATCCAGTTACAGAATTTAATAATTCATATTGTTCACAATTAAATTACATTTACCATTTTCTGCTAGGAAAATAAGTAAATTTTAGGATTTTCTGAAAATTATCTATTTCAATTTGATCTCAATAACAAAAAAAAATTTTTAAGAAAGAAGTATATTTCAGGAAATAAATAAATGCATTGAAAATCTGTGTTAAATTTATCTCATTTGATCATTTTCAAGCATTAATTTTTAGTATGAACACAATAAAAAAGTGTTCACCTTAAACATCCTAGTTTGTAATACACTGATGTCTCAGAGAGAAACACTTACTCCACTAAATTTAACACTGAAACGGATTCAGTGAAACGGATTCTCTAGCTTGAGAATCCATAATTAGCCAATTGGGAAGGAGAAAGGAAAGAAATCGCCTCCAGGAGGTGGGGTTTTACATTCAATCCCCCTACTTTATAATTTCCTTCAAGTAGCACACATCATTAGTCGTTTGACATTTCCTTGAATGTCTGGTAAAACCTGAGGTCTTCCCAATGTCATATCAGTAGAAATGATGCAATATGTTTAACTGAGCAATATATATTGAATAATATATTTAAATTGCCAGAATTTAAAGGAAAGAAAAAATGATCATTTAAAAAATTTGAGCAAAGATTTTTGTGTTCCTTTAAACAACATGTTTAAAGCATCACTACGAACAAAGCTAGTGGAGGTGATGGAATTCCAGTTGAGCTATTTCAAATCCTGAAAGATGATGCTCTGAAAGTGCTGCACTCAATATGCCAGCAAATTTGGAAAACTCAGCAGTGGTCACAGGACTGGAAAAGGTCAGTTTTCATTCCAATCCCAAAGAAAGGCAATGCCAAAGAATGCTCAAACTACCGCACGATTGCACTCATCTCACATGCTAGTAAAGTAATGCTCAAAATTCTCCAAGACAGGCTTCAGCAATACGTGAACCGTGAACTTCCTGATGTTCAAGCTGGTTTTAGAAAAGGCAGAGGAACCAGAGATCAAATTGCCAACATCTGCTGGATCATTGAAAAAGCAAGAGAGTTCCAGAAAAACATCTATTTCTGCTTTATTGACTATGCCAAAGCCTTTGACCGTGTGGATCACAAGAAACTGTGGAAAATTCTGAGAGAGATGGGAATACCAGACCACCTGACCTGCCTCTTGAGAAATCTGTATGCAGGCCAGGAAGCAACAGTTAGAACTGGACATGGAACAACAGACTGGTTCCAAATAGGAAAAGGAGTAAGTCAAGGCTGTATATTGTCACCCTGCTTATTTAACTCATATACAGAGTACATCATGAGAAACGCTGGGCTGGAAGAAGCACAAGCTGGAATCAAGATTGCCGGGAGAAATAGCAATAACCTCAGATATGCAGATGACACCATCCTTATGGCAGAAAGTGAAGAGGAACTAAAAAGCCTCTTGATGAAAGTGAAAGAGGAGAGTGAAAAAGTTGGCTTAAAGCTCAACATTCAGAAAATGAAGATCATGACATCCGGTCCCATCACTTCCATGGGAAATAGATAGGGAAACAGTGGAAACAGTGTCAGACTTTATTTTCTGGGGCTCCAAAATCACTGCAGATGGTGACTGCAGCCATGAAATTAAAAGATGCTTACTCCTTGGAAGGAAAGTTATGACCAACCTAGATAGCATATTCAAAAGCAGAGACGTTACTTTGCTGACTAAGGTCCGTCTAGTCAAGGCTATGGTTTTTCAAGTAGTCATGTATGGATGTGAGAGTTGGACTGTGAAGAAGGCTGAGCGCCGAAGAATTGATGCTTTTGAACTGTGGTGTTGGAGAAGACTCTTGAGAGTCCCTTGGACTGCAAGGAGATCCAACCAGTCCATTCTAAAGGAGATCAGCCCTGGGATTTCTTTGGAAGGAATGATGTTAAAGCTGAAACTCCAGTACTTTGGCCACCTCATGCGAAGAGTTGACTCTTTGGAAAAGACTTTGATGCTGGGAGGGATTGGGGGCAGGAGGAGAAGGGGACGACAGAGGATGAGATGGCTGGATGGCATCACTGACTCAATGGACGTGAGTCTGAGTGAACTCCTGGAGTTGGTTTTGGACAGGGAGGCCTGGCGTGCTGCGATTCATGGGGTCACAAAGAGTCGGACACGACTGAGCGACTGAACTGAACTGAACTGAACTGAACTGAAACAACACATGGGTCTCCCATGACAAAACCTTTCTTAGCTTGCAATTGGAATGATAATTTTGTTTTCATTTTTTCACCAGTGCATTTAAATAGAAAAGATAGGAGGGTGAAAAATGGTAGGGGGAAGAGACTAGCTATTATTCAGTTTCTACTCTTTTTCAGGCACTTTACACATAGTATCTCATTTAATCCTCCCAGCAGTCTTTTAAGAAAGTATTAACATTTCCATTTTACATTTGAAGAGACTGGTTCAAGAGGGCTTTAGTGGCTTACAGTTAGTAAATTGCAGTCTCAAGATCTGCCTTCCAGTTTCCTTAACTCAAATATGTATGTTCAGGGAATTCCCTGGCGGTCCAGTGGTTAAGACTCTGTACTTCCCCTGCAGGGAACACTGGTTCAATCCCTGGTCCGGGAGCTAAAGATCCCGAATGCCATGTGATGCGGCCAAAAATAAAAATAAAAATAAAAAATATGTATGCTCACTCCATTACCCTACACAGCATACCTAGAAGAGCAAAAATTAATATTAAAACACCCACGCTAGTTTTAAAAGCCAGCACAAAAGTGTAAATTATGTATCATTCTTTTTTAAAAAGTGAAACTGAAGTCGCTCAGTCTTGTCGGACTCTTTGCGACCCCATGGACTGTAGCCCACCAGGCTCCTCCCTGCATGGCATTCTCCAGGCAAGAGTACTGGAGTGGGTTGCCATTTCCTTCTCCAGGGGATCTTCCTGACGCAGGGATCGAACCCGGGTCGCCTGCATTCCAGGCAGACGCTTTAACTTCTGAGCCACCAGGGGAAGCAGGGTTCAAATAACAGTAAGAATTAACCTGTTACATTAAAACAGTAGTTTTCCTTGGGAGGTAGAAACTAGAAGGGTGTACAATGTCTTCTGAGGTATAGATAATATATTGTTTTTATTCTTTAATTATATGTGTGTTTGTGATATTTCACCAAGTTGTACACTTGTGCTTTCCATACTTTCTCTTTGAAAAAAAAATTAAATACTCATTTTTCAGTTGGATATCTATTTCATGACATTTAGGCTTGAATTGATTCCAACCAAATGCTTCTCTTTAGCTTATACAAAGTCCAAATGTCTTGGATTTGAGGAGCTAGGCAGAATATCTTTCCAAAATGATTTTCATCTGAAGCATCTATATTTCTTTTTCTGATCTCATTGAATCCACAGAGGTCAGAGGTAAATACTTAAAAATAAACATGTGAACAATTTATATACCGCCAGTCACTTCAAAGGTAACTCAGATCAAGAACTGGCTCCTGTCTTGAAGATGATGGTTGTTGGTTTTTTTTCTCTTGCTATATCAGGCTGCTTGGCCTAAGCATACCTAGAATATACACTATAGTACTGACTTGTGTTTTTATATTTAATACAAATGCTGTAACAAGAAGAAAGCATTTGCAATAAATTTAACTCCAGAAATGTCCTTGTTCATTACTTACTGCTGGACTAGATTGGTCCTATAACCTAAAGTCTTTGCATGAGTAGCAGTTTTTAAAAGAGACTATTTATAACCTTGATATTGAAAGGAAATAAGGAAGAAAGGAGGGAAGGAAGGAAACAAGAAAAGTTTTAAGTGATTTCTAATTTTAGAGATGATTCTGAAGTTTCTTGA
Source organism: Budorcas taxicolor (assembly GCF_023091745.1). NCBI lineage: Eukaryota > Metazoa > Chordata > Mammalia > Artiodactyla > Bovidae > Budorcas > Budorcas taxicolor. The sequence continues at coordinate 12,107,880 of NC_068918.1, read as the reverse complement.
TATGTTATGGAATTTTCTTCTGTCCATATTTTAAAGATAACCCTTATAAAATTACAAATTTACAACTCTGAAAATACTATGAAGTGTTTTACAAATATTTCAATAAGACAATTTGAGAACGATTTTACTCTTGGCCGAAAGGTCAAGAAGGGATGAGAATGATTTTTTTTAAGTAGGTAGCATTACCAAATCTTACCAGAAATATTTCACTTGAATCCTAACCAAGCTTTTACACCTTATTTCTGGGCTATGTGAAAGAGAGGACAGAGATGAACAAAGTAAATGGCACTCCTTTCACTGAACAATCAGAGCAAATAAAAAGGTAGGATATTTCACAGGACAACTGATTCACTCCACTCAACAATTTCAGGATCATAAGTAAAGATATCACTGGAGAGTCCAAGAGATTGAGGGGATACTATCAATATGTTGTATAGCACTGGATAGTATCCTGATTTGCAAAGAACTTTCCTGGTGGCTAAGAGGGTAAAGAATCCACCTGCAATGTGGGAGACCTGGGTTCAATCCCTGGGTTGGGAAGATACCCTGAAGAAGGGAATGGCTGCCCACTCCAGTATTCTGGCCTGGAGAATTCCACAGACAGAGGAGCCTGGTGGGCTACAGTCCTTAGGGTCACAAAGAGTTGGACATGACTGAGCGACCTTCTCTTCACTTCTGTTAAGAACATTTAAGAGACCAACCAGGGGACAGTATGATGCCTGCTGATAACTAGCCAGTGATATGAAAGGCAATAGAAATCATCATATTTTTTATCAACTTTTGTGTATATTAGAGGTCCTTGCACTTTTTTTCTTTTTTTTTTTTTTTCCGAGTACCTGTGCCCTGGACTCTGCCCCAGACCAACTAAATCAGATTTGTGGAGTGGTGTGGAGAAGACTAAAGCAGTTGAAGGATTTTTAAACCACCCCTAGGTGATTCTAATATGCAGCCAAATTTGGAAACTACTAATTGGCAGAGTACTTTTCAAAGTTAGAAGAAGTTGGTAAGCCTTTGGGTTGAATTTCAAGGTAAATTCTTTAACTTCCAGCAAGAGGTATTCAGTATAAGTGTAATATTTCAGTTAGGATGACTGAGAATCAGTGAAACCTGGGGGTGTAAAGACGGAGATTTGCTTTTTTACATTTAAAATTCTCTGTATCTGAAATTGACTCTCAAGACCCTGTTTTAGTTGGTAGCAAAAATGTTGAATTCACTAATCAATACCATCTAGAGACTTTCAGGTAAATTCAGTTCCACCCAGTGGTTTGAAAAGCCAGCTCAAAGTTATTTTCCTGATCACCTTGCTGAGCATGTGCACTACATAAACTTTTCTCCCTCCTCTAGTCCTGCCCCTACTGGTCATTTTCAAAGAGAGGGAAGGGTGGGGAAGAGCCCCTTAAGAAACTGAGCACGCATTCATTGCGAGGATATCATAGCTGACTATGCTGTCCCCTCCCAAGTCTACTTCAGGTCCGGCTTCTAGAATACTTATAGTCAGTTTTCTCAGTGGGGGTGATACTTAATGCTTGGTCTATCATGTGGCACATTGGTTTCTGCATGAGTGTCCATCTAGCCTCTATACTGATTCTTAGTATGAGTAATTTCCTGAAGCCCAGCTCTGAATCAGGTAGACCCTAGCTGGGGGTGGTGCATACCTCAAACCTCTTAAAGGATCAATCTTTCCTTTCTACTTATGCCTCTGCTTCCCTGATGCCCCAGTGGTGAAGAAGCCACCTGCAATGCAGGAGCCACAGGAGACAAGATTCAATCCCTGGGCCAGGAAGATCCCCTGGAGGAGGAAATGGCAACCCACTCCAGGATTCTTGCCTGGAAAATTCCATGGACAGAGGAGCCTGGAGGGCTACAGTCCATGGGTTTGCAAATAGTCAGACATGACCTAGTACATGGCACACCTACACCTGTAGGCGTGAAACATTTTAACATTTCTGATCTGCATGCCAGGCAAGGTGCTTGCTTGCATTCTCTTTCACTACCCTTTCATTGGGCCATTCTGTTACTTCTTTTGTTTTCTTCAAGCCTTCATGGTAAAGTCGCTCAGTCATGTCTGACTCTTTGCGACCCCATGGGCTGTAGCCTACCAGGCTCCTCTGTCCATGGGATTTTCCAGGCAAGAGTACTGGAGTGGATTGCCATTTCCTTCTCCAGGGGATCTTCCCAACCCAGGGATCAAACCCGGACTCCCACATTGTAGACAGACGCTTAACCATCTAAGCCACTGACAGATTTTCGTACATTGGAAATCTAAGCAAAAGAAGGTATGGCACATATCTATTTCTTCGAACTCCCCCCAAAATTAATTTATGGGAAAAAATGTAATTGTTCTTTTGTGCTTCAGAATTATCTGGGTAACAGAAAACCTCATTGTCTTCACTTCAGTTTGTTGACCCTTCCCTGACCACTCAGCCTCCTCCAAAAAGCAAAAAACAACATTGAGATAGGTAGGGTAACCACTGTCCCAGTTTGCCCAGGACTCAGTTTTACTACTGAAATCCCAATCTCAGGCAAACTGGAATGGTTGACCACAACCCAGGGCACAGATCTGAGAGGATCAGCCAACCCATCAGATTTTCTTACTTTAATATTATTTTGAAATCTTCTCCACCCATCATACAGTAAACTTTTCCTCTCAGAAGTCAACAATATTCCAGATTTGAATTCTTGATGAGTCTCCTGTCAAATGGAAACAGCATATCTCTATTTTGAACTGTGGGAGGGGTTGTTGCAGAAGACCTTATATACTATATGACTTCTCAAAGTAGTCGTCTATCACAGATCAATACTTCATATTTTATGCTGAGTATATTTTGATGGGCTTCTCAGATGGCTTGGTGGTAAAGCATCTAGCTGCCACTGCAGGAGACACAGGATACACTGGTTTGATCCCGGTATTGGGAAGATCCCCTGCAGAAGGAAATGGTTATCCACTCCAGTATTCTTGCCTGGGAAATTCCATGGACAGAGGAACCTGGCAGGCTTCAGTCCATGGGATCTCAGAGAGCTGGACGTAACTTAGCAACTGAGTATACTTTGATAGCCTTCTAAATAACATAATAATCTTCAGAAATAATGAATCTGGTATGGATTATGAAAGAAGACATAGGCTATGGCACTAGCAAAGTGACTTTTTGAGAATGAATAAATGTATATTAATGCAGATTTACAATAAAATTGTGCATATATGTAATATAAGGATTCTATAATGGAGGTATATCTTAAAGTCCATAATGTCTCAAAGGTAAGAAATTCCTTATTATTGTTACTGATTTAGTAAAAGCAGTGTGGAAAAGGCACCATCCGTCCACAAAGTTCCTCAGTCATTTTCAGGACATGAACAAACAGACCAAACAAGAACAGAAGAATGAGAATCCAGATAAACATGAATGACCTTTCAGCTGTCACTGAGTACACAAGGTTATGAGCTTAGAGAAATTAACTAGAAAGGTGGACGCAGATCCTGCAAATGGAAGGCAACTCAGAGTCAGGTGGTATGAAAAGCACTGGTTTCAGAAGTATTGTGTGTATTATGAAACCAGCCCTGATTCTAAAGGTAAATTCTGCCTTTAATTTATGCAGAGGCAGGAATGTCAAAATACAGGGAACAGCAGTGAAAAGGCAGGTAAGCTGACACCTTGCTAATAAACCGTTGCTCTGAAGAGATTTTCAAGGTTCAGAGAAGACTAGTGCAATGGAAATGTACCACGCTGCCAATATCAGTATGACGATCTCCCATTATAATTGTATTCATTTGAATGTTTATCATGCTTCAGTAAATTGAGTTAACAGTATTCTGATTTACACACCGCTTATTCTCTATGCAATATCAGAATCTTTAGAAAAACAAATTCTTATCTTTTTATTGCAGTGTACTTTTCAAAAACTTCACAACCGTTTGTGCCACTTTAGCTAAGGTTTTATTATGAAATAGATTGATCGGGGGTAAGTACTTCAGAATAAATGTCAGGATGTAACATAAGAAATGCTTTATTTGCTAATAATTAATGTTTGTCATTTTAGACAAGATAAATACTAATATATATGAGCCAAAAGATATAAACAAAGTCCACAGAAGAAATTACAAGGAAATACAACATGTACCTTGGATTCAGTACAGATGGCATTTTCATCTTACTGATTCACAAAGATTAAAGAAAACTGAACTTCCTTGTCAGTGATTTTTGTTGTTGTTGTTGGGAAAACTTCTATCATAAAAAGGCAGGGCTTTATTTTATTTATTCTTCTTAATAATTTTTCAAGAGTTCAATACAGATTGAAAAAAAACCCCTCACCTCCATCCACACTTGAAATCTTTATTAATAGCATGTGAGTTAAAATGTTCTAAATGAGGGGGGAAAATCAAAATTATTGAGAAAATTATTAAGAAAATGATATGATTCTAATACCTTAGAAACTATGGAGAGAGAAAATTTCATCTCAATTCTTTCTCTAGTAACAGTGTTCAGCCTAGGTGCACTGAAGATGTCCAATAAAATATTTGCTTATTTAATTTGTTTATGCTATCTTAGAGAGGTGTCACAACACAATAATGCTAAACCATGCATTTCATTACACCTCTGATACAATGTGAATGCTTATGCTTCAAATTCTACTTATATCCTTTAAATTATATGGGCTCAGGATGGACTAAAATCCCATAATTTGATCCTCATAAGGATATTTTTTTTCTTTTCCTTGTTGTCACTTAATCCAGCTCCTTAATCCAGACAATATAAAACTTGCTGTTACATATTCTTTGTTCTATGTTAGAATTTCTCTCCTGTGTCACTTAGGCTTACAAAATTTCTCAAGTAAATTACTATGAACAATGAAAACCATGTTTTAAAATTAAAGCTTAAACTAATTTGAAAAGTGATACCAAATGTCAGCATACAAAAGGCTGGACATGTAAAGACTATGGAAGTAGGATCCTTCACAAAAAGGCAATAAAAATTCCCTAAAATGTTAGGAGACTTTTGTACGATTAGATCTATAATCCTGGAAAGAATTTTGCCCTCATCCCCATATGGTATGTGTTGAGAGACATTTGCTTCTCTTAAAAAAATAAGGATATATTTTCCCATTTTTCTCATGAGACTGAAATTAGAAAAAACCTAAAGTCTGTCTATATCAACTGCTTTCTCAAAGTTATTATCAAGTCTTTATTGGGTTGAACACTAAACTTGTGACCTTACAGTCCTTAAACTACCGATATATAAAAATAATCCCAGGTGGGATTATGGAATCAACAAGGCTGCCCTAGATATCATTTGGGGAAACAAGCCTTCACCATTTAAAATGATAGTTTTTCTTGTGCTCATATATAACAGATCAGAATATCAGCAAGTCAAGTTGCTGACTATTTCCATTAAGTTTTGTAGATATAACAGTCTCTTGAATTTTACCTTATTGCATGTAGTAAAGTCCTGAAGGGAAAAAAAAGGAATTCACATTTTCAAAATTGTTTCTCTCATTTAAACAACACCCACATGGCAGCAGCGAGTCACTAAGTCTTTCACAAAATGCTACCTGACGTTGTTTAAAATACCTAGCAGTGTTGGACATTCATTTTGGTTAACCATTATAGTCATTTTTTACATTTTTGTATCCTTTTCCAAAGGGGGAGAAATGTGGCCCTTATATAAACCTAATGCCAAGAAAAATGTAAGCTAGTACTCATTAAAATACCCAGTCTTTGCCAAAGCTAAATTCTGCTCAGAATTGTGAGGGCAACGCCTGTTCACAATGCCTTTGATGCCACAGCAAATTGTTTCAACCATCTTCATGCTATTTAAAGTGTGAAGAAAACACAGACAATCTTCTGGAACGCATTCATTACCTTGAAAGTACTTGACATGCTGGCCGTGCCCAAATGAATATGATTACAGCTTTTGTGGTACAAAACACTTTTACCTCATTACAGTCTCAAGACAACTTACGTTATAATCTCATCTTCACTTACAATTGCTCCCAAAACTCTCCATTGAGAAACTTTCATACTATAAACACAGACTTAAATTTGCCCTTTACATTTTTTAAGAACGGGGAAAAAAATCTCTCCGCCCTGCCCCCAAAAGTTCTTAAGAATATCAGAGATTAGTTATAAGATTTGAAGATTCCAAACTACCACGGGCATTTCAATGATTAGAATCACACATACAGAGCACAAGCAGGAGCAAAAACCAAAGAAATTCTGAGCTAATCTGTGTTTATTAACATCTGAGTTCTTAGAATGAAATTTGAAATTCATGTGTGAAAGATATTTTAACTATATACAAATGATCTATGCCCTCCTTGTACCATATTACTTGGTACAAATCATGAAGCTGATTTTCTTGCCAGAGTAAATGTTCATTAGTAAAGAGAGAACATTCATGATTTAGTAAACTTAAAATGTAAATATTGTAAAAATTTAGAAATATAATACTTACATTAATGGCATTCAAAACTGATTGTAGAGAACCAAGGGGAAAAGGGGGCTGGGATAATTTGGGAGATTGGGATTGTCATATATACACTCTTGATACTATGTATAAAATAGGTAAAGAATCTGCCTGACAAGCAGAAGTCCCAGGTACAATCCCTGGGTCATAAAGATCCCCTGGAGAAGGACATGGCAACCCCTTCCAGTATTCTTGCCTGGGAAATCCCATGGACAGAGGAGCCTGGTCCTACAGTCCATGGGGTCGCCAAGAGTCAAACGTGGCTTATCCACTAAACAACAGCAACATAAAATAGGTAACTAAAAAGAACACACTGGATAGCACAGGGACCTCTACTCAGTGCTCTGTGGTGACTAAACGGGCAGGAAATCCAAGAAAGAGGGGACATATGTACAGATTCACTTTGCTGTACAGGGGAAAATAATACAACATTTAAAGCAACTATATTTCAATAAAAAGTTTTACGAAAACTGAGCCATGACTCAAAAATGAGCTTAGAAGATTTCCTATTAATAGAAAAATGTATTACCTTTCCCCATCCTACAGTGATGCTGTCTTCTTCCAGGTAATGAATCTCCTCATATCCTACCAAATAATCCAAAATCTTCATTGTGACCCTGCCCTTACTCAACACCCAGCTGACCTTTCAATGTCTTCACTTGTGCTGTGCATCGGCCCAAATTACGTTTCCTCTGCTCTACACATCGACCAGCGGCCTGTGAACTTAGACTCTTCTTACAGACTTAACTAGAACATTACTATCTTCTTTCAAGCCTTTCCGCACACCCAGAGAAGGATCCACCACTTTCTCATCTGGGCCATTTAGCATTACAACTATAACATTTCACCACACGCATCAGTTTACAGATTCCATCCATCAGCAAGCCCCAGCAATTCTACTTCTTTTTTAAATTTATTTTTAATCAGAGGACAGTGGCTTTACCGGAGAAGACAATGGCAACCCACTCCAGTACTCTTGCCTGGAAAATCCCGTGGATGGAGGAGGCTGGTGGGCTACAGTCCGTGGGGTTATTAAGAGTCCGACACGACTGAGCGACTTCCCTTTCACTTTTCACTTTCATGCATTGGAGAAGGAAATGGCAACCCACTCCAGTATTCTTGCCTGGAGAATCCCAGGGATGGCGGAGCCTGGTGGGCTGCCATCTATGGGGTCGCACAGGGTTGGACAAGACTGAGGTGACTTAGCAGCAGCAGCAGCAGTGGCTTTACAATATTGTGTTGGCTTCTGTCATACGTCAACATGTATCATCCATAAACATAGCTATGTCCCCTCCCTCTTGTACCTCCCTCGCACCTTCCACCCCAACCCACCCCTCCAGGTAGTCACAGACACTGGGTTCGAGCTCCCTGAGTCACACAGCAAGTTCCCGCAGGCCATCTATTCTGTATATGGTAATGCATATGTTTCCATGCTACTCTTTCTACTCATCCCGCTCTCTCCTTTAGCCACTATGCCCACAAGTTTGTTCTCTATGTCTGTGTCTTCATTGTGCTGCACTGTGCTTGTCACTCAGTCATGTCTGACTCTTTGTGACCCCATGAATTGTAGCCCACCCCACCCCACCCCTCGCCAGGCTCCTCTGTCCGTGAGGATTCTCCAGGCAAGAATACTGCAATGGGTTTCCATGCCCTCCTCCAGGGGATCTTCCCAACCCAGGGATTGAACCCAGGTCTCCCATATTAGTGGAAGATTATTTACCATCTAAGCCACTAGATTTCATATACATGCATTAATATACAATATTTGTTTTCCTCTTTCTGACTTACTCTACACCATATTGGTATAGGCTCTAGGCTCAACCATGTCATTAGAACTGACTCAAAGGCATTTCTTTTTATGGCTGAGTAATATTTCATTGTATATATAGTGATTATACTTCTGACATCTATCTCAAATTACCACCACTCAACCCACCCCATGGCATCATTTCTGGTCTTGTTGATCACAATACTCTCCTAACTTACCTCTTTCTTTTGCCCTGCACCTTCCACTCCTTTCCAACTCTATGCAGCCTCTAGAGTAGTTTTTTTTTTTTAATGTCATCAGATCACCAACCTGCTTTAAGTCCTTGAATATGTTCCTACAGCTTTAAGAATCAAACGTAAATTCCTCATGGCCTGAAAAGATGTGTGAGATCTGCTCCTCCTGCCTCTCCAACCTCAGATCAGATCACTCCCAACCCCAAAGCCTCATCATTCTCCAACAACAATACTGGAACTCTGCTCTTCAAACATTCTGAACTCCTCTGTGTTCATTTCTAACTTTGAGCTCACACATGGCATTCCCACTGTCATTCCCCAGGTCTCCCTTGATATCGTCCTCAGAAAAGTTCTTTATCACACTATGTAAAGTGGTCCCTCCTTCAATTGCTCATTACCCCATTTTCCCATATATACTGATTACTCTGTGTTAATTTGTTTACTTGCTCACACTTTGGGCTCATTCCTAGAACATATGGGCTTTGTGAGTGCAACACTTTTGCCTGATTGGCTATCCTCAGTTTCAGCTCCCTGTCTGACCCACAGCAGATGCTCATGAAATTGTTTTTGTTCAGTCTCTAAGTCATGTCTTTATGACCCCTTTGTGGACTGCATCCTGCTAGTCTTCCCTGCCCTTCACCATCTCCCAGAGTTTGCTCAAACTCACATCCACTGAATCAGTGATGCCATCCAACCATCTCATCCTCTGTTGCTCCCTTCTCCTCTCACCCTCAATGTTTCCTGCCTTAGGCTCTTTTCCAATGAGTTGGCTCTTCGCATCAGGTGGCCAAAGTATTGGAGTTTCAGCTTCAGCATCAATCCTTCCAATGAATATTCAGGACTGATTTCCTTTAGGATTGACTGGCTTGATTTCCTTGCAGTCCAAGGGACTCTCAGGAGTCTTCTCCAACACCACAACTCATTATAAAATGACTTAGGTTTCTTGCCCTATTACACTATAAACTTTTTGAAAGCAAGCATCATACCTTATTAGTCTTTGTCTTATTAGTCTTTCTAGGTCCAGAATCCAGAAAAGTGGTTGGGATAAGATAAATGGTCCATAAATGATTATGGAATAAATAAATTAAAGAATATATTTTAAAACTTGATTAGCATCTTTAGAGACACAAAATGTACAAATTGAACCCTTAAACGGCATCTAGACCTTTGAAGGTATTCAATAAACGTTTGCTAAGTGAAGGAATGAACATAATACGCACTTAGATAACTTCCTCCTCTCGCTGCACTGGTACCTTAAAACATTCACAATATACCAGGACATTAAAAATTCCTTATCTAAAGATCAAGTCAGAACATGTCAGGACTTGAAGTTTTAGTCTTGTGCAAATAGTGAGAATCTCTCAGTCAAAGCCAACGTTTTTCAGGTGTTCCCATTTTCTCTTCCCAATTAGAGCAAAATCAGAAAACATCTGGAACTTTATACAACTATGCTCTATAATTTCAGAAACTGTTAGTCAAAAAGTCTGGCCTTGAAAACATTTTTAAAATAAAACAGGCTAATTTGGTAAGCACTGTTGCTGAAAAGTGCATAGTCTTCAATCATAAAAGCTTTTAAATTGTTTCAACTGTCATTCAGAACAATGAAAAGAATCTCTTTGAATCAAGCTGTTGATAAGCTCATAGTCTGAAAGTGAAGTTTGAGGCTTGGAGGAGTGTGAAGGCAGGAAAAATCATTTTTTATAAATAGTTTATTTTTTAATGTAAAACATGTGTTTGGATTAAAAGCAATCATCCTTTCGTGCTTATATTTTGGCAAAGAATATTATGTAGCAATCACAAGATTAGGACCATAAGCGATAGACTTAATAAAAGATCAGTCCATAAAAAAATTAGAAAAACAACTGCAATTAAAATTTAATATTTTCCCATTAACCTTGACCCTACCTGGAAACACACTTTTTCTGTACTCATTTCACGGGAAAAATAGCCACTCATTTTCTTCTTTTTGATTCTGCTTTCAAATGCCTGTATACACCTTAATTAGGGGTTAGGAGAACAAACAAATAATAGTCTACCCAAGATCTATTTGAACAAAATAACTTTTAAAAAACATAAAACTTCTATGTGGTACCTATATACAGAGGAATATTGAGTATAAAGTGAGTAAGTGTTAGTTGCTCAGTGTGATCCTCAGCCGAGGTAAGGCCGTGTGTAGCAACATAGATAGATCTAGAGATTATCATACTGAATGTAGTAAGTCAGACAGAGAAGGACAAATATCATATGATGCCACTTATATGTGGAATCTAAAATTTTTTAAAAGTGATACCAATGAACTTATTTAGAAAACAGAAACAGGCTCACAGACTTCAAAAACAAACTTAAGGTTACCAAAGGGGAAACATGGGTGGTGGGAGGGGGATAAATTAGGACTTAGGGATCAACATGTACACACTGCTATGCATAAAATAGAAAATCATCTAGGACCTACAGTAGAGCACAGGGAACTCTCCTTAATATTCTGTAATAACCTATATGGGAAAAGAATCTGAAAAAAAATTCAATTCAGTTCAAAAAATTAGACATATATAAATGTGCAATTGATTCACTTTACTGTACACTTGAAATTAACACCCCATTATAAATAAACTATACTTCAAAATAAAATAAAAGTTAAATTAAAAATATAAATATAAATCTTCTAAGAAGTCAGAAAAAACTACCAAGATGTTGTTTTATGAAACTCTGGAAGTTCCACAGGTGATTAACATTTGTGTTGCATATTTGAGTCCTCTCATTGGCACCTTGTAATTGTATTGCTCTTCCCACTGGAGCCACCATATTTTGAATACTTAATATGAACCAAGCACTTGACATCTGTTATCATTAATCTTACTCCAGACAGTCACATTAGACATTATTTGCCTTTTGTCCATGAGGAAATGAGGCAATTGCCAGCCAGGATTTAGTACCTTCAGACTCTCCACAGAATTCTCCAAGCCTCCGACATGGACAGGCTCTCTCTGCTAGTGGTTCTCAGATCAGCAAGAGAATAAGACCTTGTTAGAACTGCAGATTCTTAGTCCTCCAATGGAACCTACTGAATCAGAAATCCGGGGTTGGAAGGTAGAAGTTGGGCATCTGTGTTTTCAGAAGCCCTTCAGATGATTTTGCTGAAGCTTGAGTTTAATGGAAACACTATACACTACCATGTGTAGTAATAGATAGCTAGCGGGAAGCTGCCATATAGCACAGGAAGCTCCCTCAGCGCTCTGTGATGACCTAGACTGGGAGGAGGCAGGCAGGGAGGCTCAACAGGTAGGGATATATGTGTTCTTACAGCTGATTCACGAGTTGTACAGCAGAAACTAACACAACATTGTAGAGCAACCAGCAGTTCAGTTCAGTTCAGTCACTCAGTCGTGTCTGACTCTTTGTGACCCCATGAATTGCAGCACGCCAAGCCTCCCTGTCCAAGACCAACTCCCGGAATCCACCCAAACTCATGTCCATCAAGTCAGTGATGCCACCCAGCCATCTCATCTTCTGTCATCCCCTTCTACTCCTGCCCCAAATCCCTCCCAGCATCAGGGTCTTTTCCAATGAGTCAACTCTTCGCATGAGGTGGCCAAAGTATTGGAGTTTCAACTTCAGCATCAGTCCTTCCAATGAACACTCAGGACTAATCTCCTTTAGGATGGACTGGTTGCATCTCCTTGCAGTCCAAGGGACTCTCAGGGTCTTCTCCAACACCACAGTTCCAAAGCATCAATTCTTCAGCACTCAGCTTTCTTCACAGTCCAACTCTCACATCCATACATGACCACAGGAAAAACCATAGCCTTGACTAGACAGACCTTTGTTGGCAAAATAATGTCTCTGCTTTTGAATATGCTATCTAGGTTGGTCATAAGTTTTCTTCCAAGGAGTAAGTGTCTTTTAATTTCATGGCTGCAATCACCATCTGCAGTGATTTCGGAGCCCAAATAAATAAAGTCTGACACTGTTTCCACTGTTTCCCCATCTATTTGCCATGAAGTGATGGGACCAAATGCCATGATCTTCATTTTCTGAATACTGAGCTTTAAGCCAACTTTTTCACTCTCCTCTTTCACTTTCATCAAGAGGCTTTTTAGTTCCTCTTTGCTTTCTGCCATAAGGGTGTGTGTCATCTGCATATCTGAGGTTATTGATATTTCTCCCAGCAATCTTGACTCTAGCTTGTGTTTCTTCCAGCCCAGCGTTTCTCATATAAGTTAAATAAGCAGGGAGACAATATACAGCCTTGATGTACTCCTTTTCCTATTTGGAACCAGTTTGTTGTTCCATGTCCAGTTCTAACTGTTGCTTCCTGACCTGCATACAGATTTCTCCAGAGGCAGGTCAAGTAGTCTGGTATTCTCATCTCTTTCAGAATTTTCCACAGTTTATTGTGATCCACCAGATGGTCAACACTGAAATCAAATTGATTATATTCTTTGCAGCCAAAGATGGAGAAGCTCTATACAGTATGCAAAAACAAGACCAGGAGCTGACTGTGACTCAGATCATGAACTCCTTATTGCTAAATTCAGTCTTAAATTGAACAAAGTAGGGAAAACCACTAGACCATTCAGGTATGACCTAAATCAAATCCCTTATGATTATACAGTGGAAGTGAGAAATAGATTTAAGGGACTAGAACTGATAGACAGAGTGCCTGATGAACTATGGAAAGAGGTTCATGACATTGTGCAGGAGACAAGGATCAAGACCATCCCTATGGAAAATAAATGCAAAAAAGCAAAATGGCTGTCTGGAGAGGCCTTACAAATAGCTATGAAAAGAAGAGAAGCAAAAAGCAAAGGAGAAAAGGAAATATATAAGCATCTGAATGCAGAGTTCCAAAGAATAACAAGGAGAGACAAGAAAGCCTTCCTCAGTGATCAATGCAAAGAAATAGAGGGAAACAACAGAATGGGAAAGACTAGAGATCTCTTCAAGAAAATTAGAGATACCAATGGAACATTTCATGCAAAGATGGGCCCCATAAGATAGAAATGGTATGGACCTAACAGAAGCAAAAGATATTAAGAAGAGGTGGCAAGAATACACAGAAGAACTGTACAAAAAAGATCTTCACGACCCGGATAATCACAATGGTGTGATCACTCATCTAGAGCCAGACATCCTGGAATGTGAAGTCAAGTGGGCCTTAGAAAGTATCACTACAAACAAAGTTAGTGGAGGTGATGGAATTCCAGTGGAGCTATTTCAAATCCTGAAAGATGATGCTCTGAAAGTGCTGCACTCAATATGCCAGCAAATTTGGAAAACTCAGCAGTGGCCACAGGACTGGAAAAGGTCAGTGTTCATTCCAATCCTAAAGAAAGGCAATCCCAAAGAATGCTCAAACTACTGCACAATTGCACTCATCTCACACGGTAGTAAAGTAATGCTCAAAATTCTCCAAGCCAGGCTTCAGCAATACGTGAACCGTGAACTTCCAGATGTTCAAGCTTGTTTTAGAAAAGGCAGAGGCACCAGAGATCAAATTGCCAATATCCGCTGGATCTTGGAAAAAGCAAGAGAGTTCCAGAAAAACATCTATTTCTGCTTTATTGACTATGCCAAAGCCTTTGACTGTGTGGATCACAATAAACTGTGGACAATTCTTCAAGAGATGGGAATACCAGGCCACTGACCTGCCTCTTGAGAAAGCAACTATATTCCAATTGAAAAAATTAAATGACTGCTCTAGTTGAAATCATTTGCTTTGAAATGTAACTTCAAGGCCAGCCTCTGACTGCTCTGCATGTGAGCATCGCTTCTCCTAAGTTGTATGTGTAGAAGACCCCCAGCTCTTCCACTCTCTGGTCTGTTGACCTCATTGCTTGTCCTTTCCTCCACACTCCCTGAGTCTTGATCTGCATCACTTCTCTTCCCCTCTTTCTCTCCCTGAATTTCTCTTTTCTTGCAATTTTCTCCTGCCACTTCTGCAACTGCCTTTGTGACATCCCAGCCCTGCGATCACCCAACTACTCCTCTTGGTCTTTTTCTTATAGAAGACTTCCCACTCTGAGTGTAACCATTAGAAGACTACAGAGGGTCTACAAGTTTCATCAGAGAATGACAAAAAAAAATCTTTCCATGAGAGCCTGCTTTGCCATGGCAGACCCAGTCTGGCTATATGCACAGTGTGCTGACTTCCACTGTTATCTTCTTGGGGCCTTGAGAGCTGACTTGGGCCAGAAATAGTTAAACTCAATGCTAGGTTGGGCCCAGGTTCAAAAATAGGACACAAATATTATGGCTTACCCAGATATTTTAATCAGTAATTTATCATCTTATAAAACTAACATCAGCTGTGCAACTATGCTTACTCTTAAGACAGAAAAATCATGAATAATCTCAAGATTATATCATCTTTGTAACTATAAAAATAGGCCCTTTCAAGATAAATAACAATGGAGGAAAATGCAGTTTTAGATTGTTAATCCAACAGCAAAATTTCTAAAGTAGTAGAGTTATCCATCAAATCACATACTGAGGCACTTAACATTTAAAATAAATTAAAAAACACAATGATGAATAATCAGTTGGCTATCTTTTTTTAGGTATACTGCTTTCTGGAAGCCATAATAATTGTTGAAATACTATGCAAAATGGGCTGATTATCAGAAAAAAAAAATACGTAATAGTTTCCTAATTTATCAAATACAAATTTAAAGTAAGAAAAATAACTAATCATACGAAGCTGAAGAAAGATCCTTATTGATCTTCCTGGGTTCCTAGGACATGTGTGCTCAAATATTCAGTGGAATGCTGTGACAATGTGAGGCTATTCATACATTCAACTGTAGGATTCACATTAAAAATACAGAATGTGATGAAACATAATTGACCTCCCATAACTGCTATTAGAAGAAAAATTATTAATGACAAAAAATCCTAAGTCAAAGAATCTTTACTGATTATATCACAATTTAGTAGGAATGAGTAAAAGATAGATGGATGTTCTCTACTCCCTCATAACTATATCAGAAAAGGCATAATCCACCATGTGCTGTGTTGTGCTTAGTTGCTCAGTTGTGTCTGACTCTTTGCAACACCATGGACTGTAACCAGCCCGGCTCCTCTGCCCTTGGGGATTCTCCAGGCAAGAATACTGGAGTGGGCTGCCTTGCCCTCCCCCAGGGGATCTTCCCAACCCAGGAATCGAACCCAGGTCTCCCACACTGTGGGCAGATTCCTTATCATCTGAGCCACCAGGGAAGCTCAATCCACCATGTACCCCACATAATTTTTTTCTTGCAAAAACTACCTTAAAACACTGGGAGCAACCATGAACAAAGAATGAATAAAGAAGATGTGATCTATATATATAATGGAATACTATTCAGCCATAAAAAATAAAAAGTTGCCATTTCCAACAACATAGGTGATTCTACAGGTTATTATGCTAGGAGAAATAAGCCAGACAAGGACAAATACTGTATATTATCTCTTATATGTTGACTCTAAAAAATAAAACAAACAAATGAATATAACAAAACAGAAACAGACTCACAGATATAGAGAACACACTAGTGGTTACCAGAGAGGAAAGGGAAGAAGAAAAGGGCAAGAAAGGGTTAAGGGGTTAAGGCACAAGCTACTAAGAATAAAATTAATAAATTACAAGGATATATTGCACAGAATAGAAAATATAGCCAACATTTTAAAAACAACTTTAAGGGAATATAATCTTTAAAAAATACTGAATCACTATATTGCACTGCTGCTGCTGCTGCTAAGTCGCGTCAGTCATGTCCGACTCTGTGCAACCCCATAGACAGCAGCCCAACAGGTTCCTCTGTCCCTGGGATTCTCCAGGGAACACTGGAGTGGGTTGCCATTTCCTTCTCCAATGTATGAAAGTGAAAAGTGAAAGTGAAGTTTCTCAGTCGTGTCCGACTCTGAACAACCCCGTGGACTGTAGCCTACCAGGCTCCTCCGTCCATGGGATTCTCCAGGCAAGAGTACTGTAGTGGGTTGCCCTTGCCTCCTCCGCTATATTGCACACCGGAAGCTAATACAATCTTGTAAATCAACTATATTTCAATTAAAACATGGGGCCAAATTTTAAGGTGTACTCTTATAAATGTATTAAGTCTGATAAATCTCTAATTCACTTCAGGGTAAGAACAATGGTATCCTGCTATGGTCTAGTTTTTCTGTACTTATTGTCAGCATATGATGAAATCTCTGAAGCAGAAAAAAAGTACTGGGAATTTCCAAATATTTCCACAGTATTTCATGAAATACTAGATCTTGGATGTCAGGGCTAACTCTGGGTCATCAATCTATCATCTAATTAATTTCTCAGGCAATTAGTACCAAAAATAATACTGATGCCTAGTTTTTAAATAATCCCTAGAGAATACAGGGATGGAATACAGAAAAACAGTTCACTGTCAAGTACTGACAAACCAAAAGAGCATTTTAAAAAAAGCTATCAAGTTTTGTTTTCAGTGTGAACCACAGAGATTGCTAGAGAAATTTCAACTTCCAGAATTTTTTTGCAGGAAGTTCCTCTACTTTTTACGTCCAAATATGTACAGCTGCTTAGAATTTTAGATCTAAAAAAAAAAAAAAAATCTATGCATAAATTTTAATGAAATGAATTATCAGCATTCTATCAGCTGAAGATTTCATTTTAATAAATCATTTTAAAAATTATTGTGAAACCAAAATGTACATATGCTATTGATCTTTCTATGACATAATTATAGTTAGTCAAATAAAATAAACATAACATGAAATGTGCTAAATAGTTTGTTGCCGTCCAAAGAACTGGCAAATTGAACACTGTGTTTAAATTATTTATCTAGATAAGATAGAACTATTACCAGATTAATAACTCCACAAAAAATGTTTCTTTTAACCGATATGTATATTTGCTTCTTTGCTTGTTTTATTGTGATATGTTGTTGTTTTATAGAAATATCTGTAGTGCTATCCTGTTATCCAAACATAATCATAATGACAATGAGACACACTAAAATTCACCCAAAAGAGAACATGACTATTATTTGCATTATTTAAAGCAACCCATTTACAGACTATGTGAGAACATGTGTGACTTAACAAGTCAACAGATGTTTGGAGAAAGAGCATGTAGTATTTTTTGGAAGTAATAAAATAAAATGGAGAATAACCAAGAGTTACACTTTAGCTATCAATTTTTGCTTCTGAAAAAAAAAATTATTTCAGAAAAATCTGTTAAATAACTCATGTTCCTTAGCAGCTAATAAAACAAATAATATGTAAGCTCCATCAGCACAGAAATCATTGTCTGCTTTTCCACTAATATATTCCAAACACTGATATATTCCAAACTGCTTTTTACATAATAAGTACTCAATAAATATTTATTAAATAAGGAAATCATGACAAAATATCTAAATTTCTTTCTTTAATGAATTCTGACCCTGTTGGTTCCTGAAAACAATAGCTTTGGCTTCAGGTTTTCAACAATGTGCCATCCTATTTTGTTACTTTGATAAACATAATATAGAATATAACCATGCTCATGTATAGAAATTATATTTTCAAAGTACTATCATATCTCAAAACTTGCCGTTTCAATATTTATAAAGCTCTCTGAAGAAGAAAGAATTTAGTTGTAAGAAAAAAATCATTTTTATTCCCAGCATATATTCATCAATGTCAAATAAACTTGAACTAGGAGCCTTTTAAGCCTCAAACCCTGCAGAGAGGGAACCTGAGTCACAAGAGGAGAAATTGGCTTAAAATTGAACAAACATTTCAAGTCAGTCTTTTAGGTTATCAGGATTAAAAGCAGGAATCGCTGTTCCAGATGGGACAGGCCAATACTTGGAATGATAAATTTCAAATTTGAGAGTAAATACAGTTCTTGGAGATCATTACCCCAAGGTTTCATCATACAGATAGGAAAAATTAAAGTCCAAGAAGATAAATTAATAGCCTAACATATATCTAACAGTGAAACTAAATTCGAACTCCAGATTTGTTTCCAGTTCCATTTTTACTTCATCCGTACAAGAAACATTAGAAATGGAAAAGCGTATTTTTTATAATATCCATCTTGGAAAAAATTATCAAAGCCTGAGATAATCTATTGCAATAATGCCAGAGTTTGCACAGACACTGCACTCTATGAACTGAAATGGTGAGCATTGCCCATATTTACACAATAGCTGCCCGCATACCCTTGACAGTATCCGCTCTGCATTATTTTCCACATCTCACCCTCAATAGGTGCTGTATGTGCCCCCCACCTCTGCCACCCCCGCCTCACTTCTTTTCATGTCCTATACTTTTTCACATGTTGTGAGAAGCTTATTTGTGCTATAACAACCGAAATCCAGCTCAGCGCAAGAATAGCAGCCCATATTTCTGCTATGGACCTGGAATCTGCCAACTGGCTGGCTTCATAAGCTGCAGGAGAAAGGAGATTGAAGCCATGTGTCAAGTCATCTCCTCCAGAAACAGCTCAAATATAAGCCCTGTTGTTAACAGGAAGACTGGCTCAGAAACACAAAGTCAGCAGTATCACGTGCAATCATAAAACAAGGCGATGGTAAGCGGTGAGTCGTGCACTGAGCAAGAGTAACCTACTTGGGCAAACAGTTGTTTTTAAAATGAGTCATCGGTCCTCCCTACCGGACTTCAAGGGGATGATATCACACAGATGCCGACTAAAATGAGCAAAATATGTCGAAGTAATTCCATTCGTGTCATCCCTTGAAAATTTCACTGCCCAGAGAAAACTCTGACACAAGTGAGATCTGGGTACATTCTCTGCGGGTCTTCCAGATCTTTTCTGTGGTTTGTCATTGCTGCAGGAACGCAGACCACACACAAGGCTAGTTCTTCCAACACCACCCCAGAAATGCCCAAAGAACTTGAGCATTATCCCTAAGAATTGGACCCAAAATACTTCACCCAAAATAGATGCCTATTCCTACTTGTAGAATGCTTTTTGGGTGGCTGGAAGGTTGTGGTAACTCCTAACCTCAAGAAACTTTCTATTTTAGAAGTCATTATAGTTTGGTTTAAAAGCATTTTCATTTAACTTGAAACTGAAGAGATTTATGGGGAACTACTTGGTCTGTGACAATCATGTAAAAGGATTAAATTTTGCTTTTGGATACTTTGCATTGTTGCAAGTTAGAGTGACTTTCATCTTAGGTTACTTTCACTTTTAAAAGTTGTTTTATTCAAAAGGTCAAAATATAATCTAAAAGTGATTTTGCAAAGTATTTTTGTCTCTAAGTTTTAAATATACATTTCTAGTTCTTTTACACACAGGACATCAAATGTTACTTAAAGAGCAATTTTTATGCCACACAATTTTTTTTCTAGCATTATAGAGATCCTTTAAAATACAGCTTTAAAAACTGGAGGACATTTTTATTTTTTGAAACAACATCAGGTGAACCAAAATTTAGATCAACCCTACAAATGCAGAAATTTTAGAAGGTCTCCCAGTTACGAAGAAATGAAGTTCTTTCCTGCTAATATGCTTTCATTTTTTTTAAACAATAAACAAATGGTTTTAATAGGATTTCCCCTCCAACCACCAAAGTTGAAACTTAAGGGCATGCAACACTAATCCATAATTTCATTTAAATTGTTATTTTTTCAATAGTATAATTTTTAGTTTCTTTATTTTTATTTTTTTAATTATGAAAGTATAGCACATTTATAGGAAATTTGGAAAATACAGAATAAGGCTATATACAGTTTCAGTAAACAGCATGTTTTTTAATTTCAAAGGCAATGCATGATACTGTTATCTTGCTACACAGATAATCACTCTCAAGATTTTGTTTCATATTCTTCCAGCTTTTCTGTAAATATTTATGTATTTTTAATTTAACTTTTATATTTTAATAAATATTTTTACAGATTTTAAATTCTGGATTTTCCCTATTATAAAACAACAGCATAGAAGAGAGACCTAAAGACTACTTGGTTTTTCAGTCTTACAGATACTCTGTCATTTCCACTACCTTGTTTATTATTCAGTCAAGTTTATATCCTACTGCTTTGCTTAAAATATCCTTTTCCTAAAAACTGTTATTTTACCTATTTCTCTTATTATTTGAGTGTTTTTCAAATGCTTCAAAATCTTTTACCTAGCCTTTCTGAAATTGTAGACTGTTTGCCACCATTCCCTTCATAAAATGACTTCTTTAATTTAGTGCCTTTTGCCATTTTTCATTGACCTGTTCTGATGACATTTTCTCAATCTTTTTTTACTAATTTCTCTCCCAATGTGGCCTTTTGATCTCAGTAGTCTCAGGCAGTATCTTGACCCCTCTTTTCATATTTTCCTCCCTTTAATGATCTTGCCAACCCTCATGTCTTGGAGGTATCATTAAAAGAAGGAAAATGTATAGGTATTATTTTTCAGAAAATTGTAAAAATTCTGTGGGCTTAATATTTCATAACTTTTTAAAATTTAATATTGTGAACCATTTCCTAAGTCATTTACTATTTAATATCTTGAAGTCTAGATTAAATTCTATTTTATGAAAATATATCATTATTTGACTAATCTGCTGTTAATGGACATTAAGGAGTTTTTAACATTTATCCTAAACCATGCTGTGAACATCTTTATACAAACATCTTTTTATACATTTTGATTATGCTCTTAATTTAATTTTTAAATGGGTATTTCTAGGTCACTGGCATTTTTTAATATTCTTAATTAATTTGGCCCAAATGCTCTCCAAAAGTGAAAAAGTGACAGCAAAGTCACTCAGTAGTGTCTGACTCTTTGCTACTCCATGGACAATACATTCCATGGAGTTCTCCAGGCCAGAATACTGAAGTGGGTAGCCTTTCCCTTCTTGAGGGTATCTTCCCAACCCTGGGATCAAACCCAGATCTCCCACATGGCAGGAGGGTTCTTTCCTCCTCTATTTCCTTTTTCTACTCTTTAACTAAATTAGACATTAATATTTTATATTACTGTGATGAGGAATAGATAGTTGTGTGGAACACTATTCTTTCCATGAGTCATGACAGTTGCCCTTCTGGTTACAAAAATCTATTGAGTGAAACTTTGATTCCAGTCACACAGGCTAGCTGGCACCTAATCTCATGATATCTCCTTTTGTCTTAATAGTGGGTACATTCTTCATTAAGGAGGGTTTTTAATGTTTTTTGAAATAAAAATCCTGGTTGTCACAATTCAGATACTTTCTAGAAGGATTCTTTTTAAAATTCCTGTTTACCAAAAAATAAACTCAAAATGGATTAAAGACTTAAATCTAAGGCCAGAAACTATTAAGCTCTTAGAGGAAACCATAGGCAGCATACTCTTTGACATAAATTGCAGCAAGATTCTCTCCGAACCACCTCCTAGATTAATGGAAATAAAAACAAAAATAAATAAATTGGACCTAATAAAACATAAAAGCTTTGCACAGCAAAGGAAACTATAAACAAGATGAAAAGATAATACTCAGAATGGGAGAAAATAATTGCAAAGGAAGAAACTGACAAAGGATTAATCTCCAAAATATATAAGCAGCCCATACAGCTCAATATCAGAAAAATAAACAGCCCAATCAAAAAATGGGCAGAAAAGCTAGACAAACATTTCTCCAAAGAGAATATACAGATGGCCCATAGATACGTGAAAAAATGTTTAAAATTGCTCATTATTAGAGAAATGTAAATCAAAACTACAATGAGTTATTATCTCACACCAGTCAGAATGGCTATCATAAAAAAAAAATCTACAAACAATAAATGTTGGAGAGAATGTGGAGAAAAGGAAACCCTCCCGCAGTGTTGGTGGGAATGTAAACTGATACAGCCATTATGGAGATATTTTCAAACTGTGGTGCTGCAGAAGACTTTTAAGAGTTCCTTGGAGGGCAACAAGGTCAAACAAGTCATTCTGTTTTTTTCTTTATGTTCATGATTACGTTTTTTTTTTATTTTTTTAAATTTATTTTAATTGGAGGCTAATTACTTTACAATATTGTAGTGGTTTTTGCTATACGTTCACATGAGTTAGCCATGGGTGTACATGTGTTCCCCATCCTGACCCTCCCTCCCACTTCCCTCCCCATTCCATCCCTCAGGGTCATCCCAGTGCACCAGCCCTGAGCACCCTGTCTCATGCATTGAACCTGGACTGGCAATCTATTTCACATGTGGTAATATACATGTTTCAATGCTATTCTCTCAAATTGTCCCACCCTCACCTTCTCCCACAGAGTCCAAAAGTCTGTTCTTTATATCTGTGTCTCTTTTGCTGTCTCGCATATAGGGTCATCATTACTGTCTTTCTAAATTCCATATATATGCATTAATATACTGTATTGGTGTTTTTCTTTCTGACTTACTTCAGTCTGTATAATGGGCTCCAGTTTCATCCACCTCATTAAAACTGATTCAAATGTATTCTTTTTAATGGCTGAGTAATATTCCATTGTGTATATGTACCACAGCTTTCTTATCCATCCATCTGCTGATGGACATCTAGGTTGCTTCCATGTCCTGGCTATTGTAAACAGTGCTGTGATGAACATTAGGGTACACATGTCTCTTTCCACTCTGGTTTCTTCAGTGTGTATGCCCAGCAGTGGGATTGCTGGGTTGTATGGCAGTTCTATTTCCAGTTTTTTAAGGAATCTCCACATTGTTCTCCATAGTGGCTGTCCTAGTGTGCATTCCCACCAACAGTGTAAGAGGGCTCCCTTTTCTCTGTACCCTCTCCAACATTTATTGTTTGTAGACTTTGCTAGCAGCCATTCTGACCGGCATGAGATGGTACCTTATTGTGGTTTTGATTTGCATTTCTCTGATAATGAGTGATGTTGAGCATCTTTCCATGTGTTTGTTAGCCATCTGTATGTCTTCTTTGAAGAAATGTCTGTTTAGTTCTTTGGCCCATCTATTGATTGGGTTGCTTATTTTTCTGGAATTGAGCTGCAGGAGTTGCTTGTATATTTTTGAGATTCATTCATCAGTTGCTCCATTTGCTATCATTTTCTCCCATTCTGAAGGCTGTTTTATCACGTTGCTCACAGTTTCCTTCATTGTGCAAAAGCTTTTAAGATTAATTAGGTTCCATTTGTTTATTTTTGCTTTTATTTCCAATATTCTGGGAGGCGGGTAATAGAGGATCCTGCTATGATTTATGTCAGAGAGTGTTTTGCCTATGTTTTCCTCTAGGAGTTTTATAGTTTCTGGTCTTACATTTAGATCTTTAATCCATTTTGAGTTTATTTTTGTGTATGGTGTTAGAAAATGTTCTTTCACAAGTGGTTGACCAGTTTTCACAGCACCACTTGTTAAAGAGATTGTCTTTTCTCCATTGTATATTCTTACCTCCTTTGTCAAAGATAAGGTGTCCATAGGTGTGTGGATTTATCTCTAGGCTTTCTATTTTGTTCCCTTGATCTATGTTTCTGTCTTTGTGCCAGTACCATACTGTCTTGATGACTGTTGCTTTGTAGTAGAGCCTGAAGTCAGACAGGTTGATTCCTCCAGTTCCATTTTTCTCTCTCAAGATTGTTTAGGCTATTTGAGATTTTTTGTATTTCCATACAAATTGTGAAATTATTTGTTCTAGTTCTCTGAAAAATACCATTGGTAGCTTGATAGGGGGGGTGCATTGAATCTATAGATTGCTTTGGGTAGTATACTCATTTTCACTATATTGATTCTTCCGATCCATGAACATGGCATATTTCTCCATCTCTTTGTGTCATCTTTGATTTCTTTCGTCAGTGTTTTATAGATTTCTATATATAGGTCTTTTGTTTCTTTAGGTAGATTTATTTCTAAGTATTTTATTCTTTTCATTGCAATGGTGAATGGAATTGTTTCCTTAGTTTCTCTTTGTTTTCTCATTGTTAGTGTATATTAATGCATGGGAGTCTGTGTGTTAATTTTCTATCCTGCAACTTTACTATATTCATTGATTAGCTCTAGTGATTTTCTGGTGGAGTCTTTAGGGTTTTCTATGTACAGTATCATGTCATCTGCAAACAGTGAGAATTTTACTTCATCTTTTCCAATCTAGATTCCTTTTATTTCTTTTTCTTCTCTGATTGCTATGGCTAAAACTTCCAAAACTATGTTCAGTAGTAGTGGTGAGAGTGGGCATCCTTGTCTTGCTCCTGACTTTAGGAGAAATTCTTTCATTTTTCACCATTGAGGATAATATTTGCTGTGGGTTTGTCATATATAGTTTTTATTATGTTGAGGTATGTTCCTTCTATGCATGCCTTCTGGAGGGTTTTTATCATAAATGGATGTTGAATTTTGTCAAAGGCTTTCTCTGCATCTACTGAGATAATCATATGGTTTTCATCTTTCAATTTGTTAATGTGGTGTATCACATTGATTGATTTGTGAAAGCTGAAGAATCCTTGCATCCCTGGGATAAAGCCCACTTGGTCATGATGTATGATCTTTTTAATATGTTGTTGGATTCCATTTGCTAGAATTTCAAACAAGTCATTCTTAAAGGAAATCAGCCCTGAATATTCTTTTGAAAGACTGATGCTGAACTGAAACTCCAATACTTTGGCTACCTGATGGCAAAGAGCTGACTCACTGAAAAAGACCCTGGTGCTGGGAAAGATTGAGGGCAGGAGGAGAAGATGGCAACAGAGGATGAGATGGTTGGGTGGCACCACTGACTCAATGGACATGAACTTGGGGAAACTCCAGGAGATGGTAAGGGACAGAGAAGCCTGGCCTGCTGCAGTCCATGGGGTCACAATGAGTAGGACATGATTTGGTAATTGAACAACAACAACAGGAAATCCCTTAAGAAAAAAAAAAAAAAACTAGGAATAAATCTACTACATGACCAAGCAATCCCACAATACCATGCATATACCCTGAGAAAGCAACAATTCTAAAAGATACATGTACCCCAGTGTGCATTGCAGCAGTATTTACAATAGTCAGGACATAGAAGCAACCTAGATGTCTATCAACAGGTGAACAAATAAAGAAGGTGTGGTACATATATACAATGTAATATTACTCAGCCATAAAAAGGAACGAATTTGAGTCAGCAGTAGCAAGGTGGATGAACCTAGAGCCTCTTATGGAGAGTAAGTCAGAAAGAGAAAACAAATATCATATATTACTGCAGAAATACGGAACCTAGAAAAAAATGCTAGAGATTAATCTATTTACAGGGAGGGAATGGAGACACAGATGTCAAGAACAGGTTTGTGGACACAGAGGGGAAGATGAGAGTGGGACAAATTGAGAAAGTAGCATTGACATATATACAGTATCATGTGTGAAATAGTGGGAACTTGCTGTATAATACAAGGGCCCTAACCTGGTGCTCTGTGATGACCTAGAGAGGTGGGATGGGGTGAGGGGAGGGAGGCTCAAGAAGAAGGGGATATATTTCAATCCCTGAATTGGGAAGATCCTCTAGAGAAGGGAATGGCAATCCACTCCAGTATTCCTCCCTGGAGAATTCCGTGGACAGGGAAGCCTGGCAGGCTACAGTTCATGAGGCTGCAAAGAGCTAGACATGACTGAGCAACTACCACACACATATAAATATACATATGTGTGTATATATATATATAATTATGACTGATTCATGTTGTCGTATGGCAGAAACCAACACAATATTAGTAAAGCAATTTTCCTCCAATTAAAAAAAATTTTTTCAAGGAAATGAAAAGGAAAACCCTGTGTATTTCAGTTGATGTAGAAAAAGGATAAAGGCTGGTAAGCAGTGGGGGATGAACAGGAAGAATACATCAAGCCAACTCTTGTGGACCGTGCTCCTCCAACTGTTAAGAAAGAGAGGGTGGGGTTCTTCTTTGAAGCAGTTCCAGTCAAATACTCAAAAATGTGCCATAAGGCGAAACCTTGGGAGTGGGACCAGTGTTGAATAAGTTACCTGATAATCAATCATCTTCAACTTGATGTCCTACTGGTTTTAAAGTGGCCCTGTCTCTTGATTTTCCCATCACACTCAATGACATAGCCAGTGTCTTACATGCATATAGAATGAAAATCTGGTGTCATCCTTGAATCTGTACTCTCTCAATTTCTATATCCAAAATACTTCTTACCTGTTTCTTCTTTTCCATTCTTACAATCACTCTAGATCAGAATCTCTTTACTTTTTCTTATTGAGGATACTCAAGGAACAAGGGAGACTTGGAATTGGACCAGAGAGGGGCATGTGAACCAGGACTCTGAGACCCAGCTCTGCTTCAACCTGATGCAACTGTTAGGGTTGTGGGTACGGTTGTCAGATTGAGCAAATAAGAATAGAGGATACTCAGTTATACTTAAATTTCACAATGACAATAAATAATATTTTAGTGTAAATATGCATCAACTATTGCATGGGGCATACTTCTATTAAAAATGTTTCTGTTATTTATCTTAAATTTAACTTGAACTGTGTGCATGCTTAGTCACTCAGTGTCACCCTTTGGACTGTAGCCCGCCAGGCTCCTCTACCCATGGGATTGTCCAAGCAAGAATACTGGAGTGGGTTGCTGTGTTTTTCTCCAAGGGATCTTCTGGACCCAGGGATCGAACCCACATCTCCTGTGTCTCCTGCATTGCAGCTGGATTATTTTACCCACTGAGCTATGAACTGAGCATCTTGTATTTTACCTGACAGCCCTAATCACAGGTTGCAGAAAGCAGGAAAGAGGTGGTATCTGAGTAAAGGTTCAAGGTACCTCAACTGTGTCTTATCATGTCTAATAATTGGCCACATGTCTTGCAACCTAAAACTCCATGGGATACAGATAAATATTTGAATGTTTGAAACCAGGCTCGAAGGTCTGTAGAAAATTCATATCACTTTATCTGCTTAATATGGAAAGGTAAGAATTAGACTTTACTTTCAAAACCAGGGTAGGCTCAACTCAAAAATAAGAGTCTTAGAACATAGATTCTAAAATATTTTATAATATGAAGTTCACCGAAAGAGTAGGATACAATACTATGTGTGTATATAAGATGTATCATATATACAAAAAGAGATGAATATATATGTTGATATATATTGTCATTGTTACATACTTTATATAAGCACATGAATATACACACATAGAAATAGTAAAAGAATAGAAGAAAAGACATTGATATATTAACTAGTTATTTCTGGGTTCGCATCTTGGAATGCAAAGTCAAGTGGGCTTATGAAGCATCACGATGAACAAATCTAGTGGAGGTGATGGAATTCCAGTTGAGCTATTTCAAATCCTAAAAGATGGTGCTGTGGAAGTGCTGCACTCAATATACCAGCAAATTGGGAACACTCAGCTGTGGCCACAGGACTAGAAAAGGTCAGTTTTCATCTCAATCCCAAAGAAAAGCAATGCCAAAGAATGCTCAAACTACTGCACAATTGCACTCATTTCACACACTAGCAAAGTAATGCTCACAATTCTCCAAGCCAGGCTTCAATAGTACATGAACCATGAACTTCCAGATGTTCAAGCTGGCTTTAGAAAAGGCAGAGGAACAAGAAATCAAATTGTCAACATCTGCTGGATCATTGAAAAAGCAAGAGTTCCAGAAAAACATCTATTTCTGCTTTATTGACTATGCCAAAGTCTTTGACTCTGTGGATCACAACAAACTATGGAAAATTCTTCAACAGATAGAAATACCTGACCACCTTACCTTCCTCCTGAGAAATCTGTATGCAGGTCAGGAAGCAGCAGTTGGAACTGGAAATGGAACAGCAGACTGGTTCCAAATAGGAAAAGGAGTATGTTAAGGCTGTATATTGTCACCCTGCTTATTTAACTTATATTCAGAGCACATCATGGGAAATGCCATGTTGGATGATGCACAAGCTGGCATCAAGATTGCCAGGAGAAGTATCAATAACCTCAGATATGCAGATGACACCACCCTTATGGAGGAATGCAAAGGAGAACTAAGGAGCCTCTTGATGAAAGAGAAAGAGGAGAGTGAAAAGGCTGTCTTAAAACTCAATATTCAAAAAACTAAGATCATGGCATCCAGTCCCATCACTTCATGGCAAATTGATGGGGAAACAGTCGAAACAGTGAGAGACTTTATTTTGGGGGGCTCAAAATCACTGCAGATGGTGACTGCAGCCATGAAATTAAAAGATGCTTGCTCCTTGGAAGAAAAGTTATGACCAACCTAGACAACATATTAGAAAGCAGAGACATTACTTTGCCAACAAAGGTCCATCTAGTCAAAGCTATGGTTTTTCCAGTAGAAATATTCGATATGAGAGTTGGACTATAAAGAAAGCTGAGCACTGAAGAATTGATGGTGAATTGAACTGTGGTGTTAGAGAAGACTCTTGAGAGTCCCTTGGACTGCAAGGAGATCAAACAAGTCAATCCTAAAGGAAATCAGTCCTGACTATTCATTGGAAGGACTGATGCTGCAGTTGAAACTCCAATACTTTGGTCACCTGATGCAAAAAACTGACTCATTGGAAAATACCTGGATGCTTGGAAAGATTGAAGACAGGAGGAAAAGGAGACAACAGAGGATGAGATGGTTTGATGGCATCACCGACACAATGGACATGAGTTTGAGCAAGCTCTGGGAGTTGGTGATGGACAGGGAAACCTGGTGTGCTGCAGTCTTTGGGGTTGCAAAGAGTCAAACATGACTGGGCTACTGAACTGAACTAAACTGAACTGAACTGAATTTCTGGGTGGTGGGATCATGAAAGTGTATGTGTGAGGGCTCAGTCATGTCATACTTTTGCCACACCATGGACTGTAGCCCACCATGCTTCTCTATCCATGGGATATTCTAGGCAAGAATACTGGAGTGGGTTGCCATTTCCTTCTCTAGCGAATCTTCCTGACCCAGGAATTGAAGCCATATCTCTTGCTTCTCCTGCATTGGCAAGCAGATTCTTTACCATTGCGCCATGTGGGAAGGTGGGATCATGACTGAATAATTTAAATATGTGGCATTTTTCAAATTTCCTCTACAGTCTTCAAAGAAGAGTTTTCTAATATTGCTCAGTTTCAATGTGGAATTATTTTTCAAATATACAGCATGACTTTTTAAAAACCCCATTTCCCCAAATATTCTCAAATAGCCAACATGTCTCCTAACGTCTTTCTTTTCCCACCCACATTTCAAAGTCTCCTCAAATCTGCTGTATTAGTCAAAACATATTCTATTCCAAGTCTTGGATAACAAAGTAACTTATATCATAACTGAAAAGTCCAAGAATGGTTTTGACTTTAAGCATAGCGGAGAGGGCAATGGCAGCCCACTCTGGTACTCTTGCCTGAAAAATCCCATGGATGGAGGAGCCTGGTAGGCTGCAGTCCATGGGGTCAGGAAGAGTCAGACACGACTGAGTGACTTCACTTTCACTTTTCACTTCCATGCATTGGAGAAGGCAATGGCAACCCACTCCAGTGTTCTTGCTTGGAGAATCCCAAGTATGGCGGAGCCTGTTGGGCTGCCGTCTATGGGGTTGCACAGAGTCGGACATGACTGAAGCGACTTAGCAGCAGCAGCAGCAGCAGCAGCATATTTTCAAACTAAATTTTTTGGATGCCCTAAAGGGTGGACTTTTGAGCAAAAACAGTTATTCATGGTGAACCTTGGTATATTATATTAATATTCTCTCTTTTAAACTTAATTCAAAACAGTACTTCTTAATCTTTCAGTTCAATTTATAAATGATATTATTCCATGTATCAGTTGAACCTCTTTTAATAATCATTGGCTTCCCTGGTGGCTCAGACGGTAAAGCGTCTGCCTGCAATGCGGGAGACCCAGGTTCAATTCCTGGTTTGGGAAGATCCCCTGGAGAAGGAAATGGCAAATCACTCCAGCACTCTTGCCTGGAAAATCCCATGGATGGAGGAGCCTGATAGGCTAGTCTATGGGGTAGCAAAGAGTCGGATACGTGACTGAGTGATTTCACTTCACTTCACTTCACTTCACAGAGATTTTACAATGTAATTGCTTATATACATTCCCTTCAATATTTTGAAATTGTAGTTAATAATGTAATATCTTGATTTCCTTTTAAAGGACACCCAGATGATTAGAGAAGCCTCCGTATGCACTTCAGTAATTATCATAAATAAATATTAGCTTCAAGATTTCCTATATGGTCAAATCTTACAATGTTGTAAGACTTCAACTAATTATCAGACATTTAAGCAAATTACTCAATCCATTACTCAGTTATGCATTTGCTGCTGTTCTAGGATAAAAATCTCTGTAAGTTTTTTTTTTTTAAGCTTAAGCTGCTAAAATCTGGACAAATTTGGGGGAGGGGGGGAATAGCTAAGATGACAAATAATTAGCCTGCAATGCAGGAGATCCAGGTTTAATCCATGGGTCAGGAAGATCCCCTGAAGAAGGAAATGGCAACCCATTCCAGTATTCTTGCCTGGAGAATTCCATGAACAGAGGAACCAGACAGGCTATGGTCCACGGGGTCGCAAAGAGTCAGATATGACTGAGCGACTAACACTTTCACCTTTTACTTTTCAAACAGCTGAAAGCTGCACAAATTATATTTCGCCACAAAAATCTGCATTCCTATAGATTTGAGTGCTTCACCCCTCCATGCTCAATTCTCAGAGCTAGAATTTCACTTCTCCTTGGAGTTAAAGACATTTATCCCCTACGAGGCAACTACCTTCTCAGCTGGTGAGGCTGAGGTGACTTGAAGACCAGGGGGTTCCTCTGGGGTGTGAAATCTGGAATTGGAGTTATCCAAGATCATGACCCTAAACTCTAAGTTAAACTTATTTCTGTGATTAGTGTGTCATGGTATCTGCTTAGAAGTCCCTAGAGTCCATATCTTTGGGTTAAATCTTATCATTTCTTAACTCTCCCAGCTTATCCCAGAAAATTAGTGTTTCGGATAAACTACTATTTCTCTGAGTGAACAATGAATGTATGTGTGCTAAGTCTCCTCAGTCATGTTCGACTCTGTGTGTATGTGAACACACACACACACACACACACACACACACATACACATACACTTCCTTAAATATCTGATGGTTTTGCGTTCTTTAGCTCTCTAGAAATATCTATATGTTTCTCTCGCAATTCTAATACTGGATGCCACATATCATGGGCACAACCCCAGGAGGCAGCAGAGACCACAATGTGAGCCAGACTTTCTGAAATTGTGCACCTTTCAAAGATA
Organism: Budorcas taxicolor; assembly: GCF_023091745.1. Lineage (NCBI taxonomy): Eukaryota > Metazoa > Chordata > Mammalia > Artiodactyla > Bovidae > Budorcas > Budorcas taxicolor. The sequence continues at coordinate 12,076,284 of NC_068918.1, read as the reverse complement.
TTAAAGCTTTTTCATGGAACCATGACATTCTTTTAATTGGAAAAAATCCTGTATTACTTTATATCATTCTTATCAGCTGGTTTACCACCCTTAAAAATATTAAAATCTACTGATTAAATTGTCATGTATCTTAACCTTCAGTGACAGCTTCTAAGGTTATTCTAAGGATAATCACAGAGAAAATTAAAAATCCAGGAGACGTCAGTCTTCACCCATGCCTTGATCCAGCACAATAAGAGCTGTCTCTTTTCATCTCTCAGTTCTCAATTCTGGTTTTCCTCTGTTTCTCCTTTCTATATTGTCCTTTGTTCTACCAGTGTCTTTCTTCTCTTTCTCAAAGAAATTTCCAACCCTCTTTGATTTCTTTCACTTTTTAAAATTCTATTTATTACTCTAGGTTACATAACACCTCATCTGAAGGTTCTTAAGTAACCCAGAGCTTGCCAAATTTTACATTGAGAAAATATTGATGCTATAATTTTTGAGGAACACAAATATCTTTCTTCTAAACCATCTTTAAAAGCCTGTCCATAAGAAGAAATTGGATCAAAAACCAACAATAGAAAGTAATAGCAGACATTTTAGTACAATTTTCTGTTTTCATTTATGTTTAGAGGGCTGTCTTTAAAACCCTAGGCTTTGTTGACTTATAGTTGGACAACTTTAGCCTTGTTTCATATGAAATCACTATTTTCTCTGAGCTACTAAAGCATATTAATTTCTTTCCTGTAGATGATAAGAAGTCTAAGTGGCAGTCAGGTACCATGATTTAGATGCATCTTTGTATTTTCCCCAAGACCTGGCACAGGGCCCATCATATGCTAGCATGTGTTTAATCTGTAAAAACTGTAATAAAAACAGATACTATGCTAATCAAATTCAACAATGACTGGGAAACAAGGGAATCACGTATTTTGATTAATTGACTGAAATAAGATGCAAAGAGGGTCTCAGTTCAGTTCAGTTCAGTCGCTCAGTCGTGTCCGACTCTGTGCGACCCCATGAATCGCAGCACGCCAGGCCTCCCTGTCCATCACCAACTCCCGGAGTTCACTCAAACTCATGTCTGTTGAGTCGGTGATACCATCCAACCATCTCATCCTCTGTCGTCCCCTTCTCCTCCTGCCCCAAATCCCTCCCAGCATCAGGGTCTTTTCCAATGAGTCAACTCTTCGCATGAGGTGGCCAAAGTACTGGAGCTTCAGCTTTAGCATCATTCCTTCCAAAGAACACCCAGGGCTGATCTCCTTCAGAATGGACTGGTTGGATCTCCTTGCAGTCCAGGGGACTCTCAAGAGTCTTCTCCAACACCACAGTTCAAAAGCATCAATTCTTCGGTGCTCAGCTTTCTTCACAGTCCAAATCTCACATCCATACATGACCACTGGAAAAACCATAGCCTTAACTAGATGGACCTTTGTTGGCAAAGTAATGTCTCTGCTTTTGAATATGCTATCCAGGTTGGTCATAACTTTCCTTCCAAGGAGTAAGCATCTTTTAATTTCATGGCTGCAGGAGGTTACAGTAAAATGAAAGGGAAATCTAACAAAACAGTAGGTAACAGAATGAAGTGCTTTCATTTAGGAAATACTGAGAAAGTATGAGAAGACATGTCCAGAAATCAAAATTAGAACTAAGTCAGGAAAGAAGAAAAGCTTTTACTGACTGCAAGAAAGAATACCCTAGTAAATATTTAAGGATTGATCAGCACAACTTACTCTCGGATTGTTCACACTGAGAACATTCCCTCAATTTTTCCCCAGCCCTGGTTCCCACTCCAGACCTTCTGAACTCAGTCTAAAGTTGAAAATGACAGATTTTAGGTGGAACACTGTATTCTAAGCAATTTTCTACCATGGATCAGCTTTTCAATTGAAAACAGAAGAAAAGAGATTACTTAAATAATAATTTGCACAGCATCTCATACATTAACACTATTTTACAAGCATCGTTTTATTTGATCTTCACAGTAACCTTTTGAAGTATTCAATGGAGACATTATTGTTCTCATTTTTGTTCTTCATTTTGTTCTCTCATATTGTTCTTCATTTTTAGATGAAAAGTTTGAAATTCAGAGAGAATACGATCTGCCTAAAGGCAGAGTAAGACAGAGCCAAGGTCAAAACCAAAAGTGACAATAAAGTTGGTATTAGATTCCGAATATGGATATTTCCTAATAGCAAGGGAGTAAAAATATATGCCCTCTTGTGGAAATACAGATGGAACTCATTGACAGAAACACAGAGAGAAGCTGCCCAGGAAAATATCAGTCTTTTCCTAGCTCCAAAAATGACCTTGAGTGAATTCTTTATCTTTTAAATGCCCCTTCTTGCCTTCTTGTCTGTCCATAAAACATAACTATTATATAACTAATAAAAACTAGTAGTTAAAAGCTAGAAATAAGTTGATAAAGGGATTAATGAAAAAACTAAAAGCCCAAAATGTGCCTTCTTGAATATTCATGCTTTTTCCAGAGAGAAGTTTTTCATATAATATATGTGTTTTATATATTATATAATAATGATACATGTAATAGTCCTTGCAACAAATCTAGCCTTATGAATAACTCTATTAAACTAAAAGAATATTTTGCTATAGTAATAGTAATCAGTCAACATATAAACAGCTACCATTAAATTCTAGAGAATTTCAGTGTGTAATTTGAGGGCACGGTTTGGCTCATACGGCTGGGTTGTCCTACCACAAGCGTGACCAGACCATAGGAACTGAGAAACACATTTATCAAAAGTAAAATGTTCAATGACTCCTTTTACTATGTACAAATACACTGTGTACTTATCATGCTTATGTGGTTGTAACTGAACATTGAGTCTCCTGGTTTTCACAAAAAAAGTCTTCATTCATATACCAGAGGACATTTTTCAGGTGATGTGAGAGATTTCCCCAAGCTAAGTAAATGGAAACTATATGGAACCCACGGAAATAGTAGAGCATGAGTGATAAAAATTTCACTATTTCTATGGAACCAGAGGGAAAGTTACAAAATTGTTATGTAGCAGACGAGAGCTATATGGCTCACAGGTGAATTCATCTTCACTTTTATTTACCATCATTTGTGAGCCTATGATTCAAAATGTGAACTCCAGCCAGGGTAGGTGGGGTTGACTCATTTCTTGCCTTTAATGTTAGGTGTCAGGTGTGAAGGAATTGCTTTTCCAATGTCTACACAAACTTCATCATGGCTCACTGTACTTTTCCCTCATATCATTTAGCATGGCTTGAACTTTGTGTTTGTGTGATGATTTTGTTGAATCTTATACCTCCCATCCCCAGTCAGATCTTCTGAGGCAGGGACTGTGTGTTTGATTTCTATATCATTGCATTCTAGAACCTAGCAGAGGTGGGAAATGGATGGATGACCCAAAGACAGAAGGTGTGACTTTCTTCAGTGCACTGGATGCAATAATGGTTCATTTAAGATGGCACACTCATCACTGGAAGAAGTGATGGCCAAACCCACAGGAAAAAATGGATATATATATATATACATATATATATATATACATATGTATATAATATGAAAATATGTGTGTGTGTGTGTGTGTGTATATATATATATATATATGCTTGCCATGTCATGGGACTTTAGCACGCCTAGCCATAATTCTCTAACCTTCTTATTCTCTTTGCTACATTTTTGTTTTAAATATTTTACACTCACAAGTAATGTCTATTCCTGAAAATCTAAATTGTCTGTGTGAAAGGTGATGTTGAGGACGCTAGAAACTACAGTGATGCTCATGGAAGAGTAATTTAGGACTTCATGGGAATAAAAAAATGAATGGGTCAACAGTGCTGTGGCTAGAGGAAGACCAGGGTGGAGTTTTAGAAAAGAACTGAAGCACTGTGTAGGGAATAAAAAGAACCCCACTATAAACTGTCCCTAAAATTGACAGATGCAGCCTCTGGTCTACACCCTCCTCTCATAAAGTACATGGAACACTGAAGGAAATCTTCTGGCTTCTGTGGATCCTAGTCCAAAAACAACTGCAAGAGCGCATGTTATATTTATAGAAAGAGACACCCTGTCACGTTAACCCAAGTTGTTTCTTTAAAGTTTTAAAAACCTCAACATTATAGACAATGAGTCCTCCTTCTAGGGTGGACTTTTCTACTTGTTCTCAATACACAAACAAGAATTTTAAAAATAACAGGTTCACACTCAAAGGTACACAGGGGTAGTCACCCCATGCTCATATTCACAGCTTCTCCACCCTATATTTTTCTTTCCCTTTTTTGACCTTTCCCATTTAGAGGAATTCCCAACTATATCAGAATCAGAGTAGTTCAAGATCTGGACTTGCATGAGCCCATGAAGACATTCCTGTCATGAAGCTCACAGCCCATTTCCTCTACTCTTCTATCATTTTTTAAAATTCCTCTCTATTTTCTGCATTTTGCATTTCTTCAGTAATATATGAGTTGCAGTCAATGGAAAAAAATCAAAGTAAAAATATACTTACTCTGCTTAAGAAATGGATACACAGGGAGCAAACATATGGATACCAATGTGGAAAAGGGAGACTGGGATGAACTGAGAGATTGGGATTGACATATATACACTATTGATACTAGGTACAAAATAGATAACTAAAGATAACTTACTGTATAGTGCAGGGAACTCTACTCAATACTCTGTGATGACTTAAATGGGAAAGAAATTCAAAACAGAGAGGATATAGGTATACATATGTGATGTTGGAGAAGACTTTTAAGAGTCCCTGGGACTGCAAGGAGATCAAACAAGTCAATCCTAAAAGAAATCAACCCTGGTACCTCATTGTGGTTTTGATTTGCATTTCTCTGATAATGAGTGATGTTGAGCATCTTTTCATGTGTTTGTTAGCCATCCGTATGTCTTCTTTGGAGATGTGTCTATTTAGTTCTTTGGCCCATTTTTTGATTGGGTCATTTATTTTTCTGGAATTGAGCTGCATAAGTTGCTTGTATATTTTTGAGATTAGTTGTTTGTCAGTTGCTTCATTTGCTATTATTTTCTCCCATTCAGAAGGCTGTCTTTTCACCTTGCTGATATTTTCCTTTGTTGTGCAGAAGCTTTTAATTTTAATTAGATCCCATTTGTTTATTTTTGCTTTTATTTCCAGAATTCTGGGGGGTGGATCATAGAGGATCCTGCTGTGATTTATGTCTGAGAGTGTTTTGCCTATGTTCTCCTCTAGGAGTTTTATAGTTTCTGGTCTTACATTTAAGATGAATGGATAAGAAAGCTGTGGTACATATACACAATGGAGTATTACTCAGCCGTTAAAAAGAATTCATTTGAATCAGTTCTGATGAGATGGACGAAACTGGAGCCGATTATACAGAGTGAAGTAAGCCAGAAAGAAAAACACCAATACAGCATACTAACACATATATACGGAATTTAGAAAGATGGCAATGACGACCCTGTATGCAAGACAGGAAAAAGACGCAGCTGTCTATAACGGACTTTTGGACTCAGAGGGAGAGGGAGAGGGTGGGATGATATGGGAGAGTGGCATTCTATCATGTATACTATCATGTAAGAATTGAATCGCTAGTCTATGTCTGATGCAGGATACAGCATGCTTGGGGCTGGTGCATGGGGATGACCCACAGAGATGTTATGGGGAGGGAGGTGGGAGGGGGGTTCATGTTTGGGAACACATGTAAGAATTAAAGATTTTAAAATTAAAAAAAAAATAAAAATTAAAAAAAAAAAAAAAAAAGAAATCAACCCTGAATATTCATTGGAAGGACTGATACTGAAGCTCCCATGCTTGGACCACCTGATGCAAAGCACCAACTCATTGGAAAAGACTCTGATGCTAAGAAAGATTGAAGGCACAAGGAGAAGAGGGCGACAGAGGATAAGATGGTTAGATAACATCACTGCCTCAATGGACATGAATTTGAGCAAACTCTGGGAGATAGTGGAGGACAAAGGAGCCTGGTGGGCTACAGTCCATGGGGTCACAAAGAGTTGGACATGACTTAGCGACTGAACAGTGACTGAACAACAATGAGAACAGCTGATTCACTTTGCTGTACAGCGGAAGCTAATACAACATTGTAAAGCAATTATACTCCAACAAAAATTAATTTAAAGATATATATATATTTACTCTGCATAATGGGAAACTGTCTTGATAGGGCTCCTAATGCAAATGCTCCTCAAACATTCTCTCTCTCATATACCATACCTGACATTCCACCTTTATCTTTGTTTTTCTATGTTGATGGTACACCTCCACTGTGGATCCAGTTCTTGCTCTAGGATTAATATTTTGAACAGATTTTCTAAAGCTGAACTCCCACTTCAGTCTCTCATCAGGAACTCAGATCTTGTTTTTGTTTTGTTCATGCTTGTAGCCATGAAATTGAAAGTGAAGTCGCTCGGTTGTGTCCGAGTCTTTGTGACCCCATGGACGGTAGCCTACCAGGCTCCTCAGTCCATGGAATTTTCCAGGCAAGACTACTGGAGTGGGTTACTATTTCCTTCTCCAGGAGATCTTCCCAATCCAGGGATTGAACCCAGGTCTCCTGCACTGCAGGCATACGCTTTACCATCTGAGCCACCAGGGAAGCCCAAGTTTAATCCAATTCCATCAAGCCCGAAATTCCAGGAATGCCTGGATAGGGTATACATCACAAGGCCCTTTACTTCCCCAACAGGGCTATTCATGACTGCAGGGCCTGGGAGGGGTCCTAAAATGCTAAGGGGGCCTCTAAAAATTTAAGGTTGGAAAGTTGGAAACAACACACAAATAAAAGAAAAAAGAAATTAAAAATCGATTTCTAAGGTTGTCACTAGGTAAACCCTAGAATTTGCTCAGAGGTGTCTTTGAAATGACAAGGTTTTAAATTGATATTTTTAGCTGTATAGCATGGGGAACTCTACTAAATGCTCTATGGTGACCTAAATGGGAAGGATATTCAAAAAAGATGGGATATATACAAACATAGAGCTGATTCACTTTGCTGAACAGTAGAAACTAACACAACATTGTAATGCAAGTATTCTCCAATAAAAACTAATTTTAAAAAATCATTCAGAGACAATGTGATACTTTATATATATATATAAACTTCAAATTTTGTGTGGACCAAAGAAAGCAATCTGAATTGACTTATCTCCTATTCTCATATGTGCTCTGATGACAAAGAATAGACTTATGGCCTCATGTGCTCATAAATTCAATCAGACATGGAGCTTAAGAATAAATTCAGGTAAATGGGAAGACCTCCTAAGACTACCTGTGTTTCTCCACCTAAACTATTTTTAGTGAATAATCCTAACCCCTGCCTATCCAGAACAAGCATCAGCACTTCTTTTGACATTCCCTTGAGTTGATTATTTTCTGAAACTCAAAATATAAATACATGGCCCAGAACCAGTCGCGCACCAAACCACTAACCACTATTGACATATTCCCAAAAGACGCATACTGGAGAGCCCTGAAAGAGCCAAAAACAGAACAGCGCTTCGGTTTTCCTAGAAGTTGGAAACTCGTGGTACATCATGACATGGGAGGTTGGGCAAAGGAAGAAGATAAGGGTCTTGGGCTATAGAAATCAGGAGAGAGAGAAAGAAGAGTAAGAACAAGAAAAAGAAGGAGGAGGAGGAGAAAAAGAAGAGGGAGAGGAAGAAGAAGGAGAAGAAGAAAGGGGAGGCAGGAAGGGAGGAGGAGGAAGAGAAAAGAACATTAGAACATTCCACCTAGCTAAGGCAGCTTCAGGAGGAAGCGTGGAGATCTGTGACCATCACGTGATCTGTGCTTCCCTCGTCATTCGTGGGGGACGCATCAGGCATGAAAGCATCATGAGCAGCCTGAATAGAAAGAGGTTCCAGGCTTCACTGCACAGTGAGGGAACTTGAACTCAGCCGCAAGAATCAGGGTCACGGATGCCAGTGTTTGGTGGAATCTGCCAGCTGGTCTTGAGAGCTGAAGTGCTTTGCTCAGTGACATGGAATGTGAGTGTGACTGTTTTGAGGCTAGGACTCAGGTCTTCTGACTCCTACTTCTGAAGCTGTGAAGCAATACATCTCCATAAGCAGACACGGACTTGAGAGGCCTTGATCCTGTGACCCTCCACACTGGATACTATGAAGGTATCATCTCTCTCATTTCCAAAGTCAGTATCTTTCACTGTAAGTTAACAACAAAACAAACATCAAAAAGAGTCTGTGGGATTTACAATAGGGAAGATACAGATCTAGGGTATAGAATGTAAAAGCTTTAATGAATATTTTTTAAAGGCACCATGTAACCTGATGAGATTTAACCTATTCATTATTTTGCCTTGATCATCTGGAACTCCTCTGAAAAGCTCCAAAATACACCACACTTGAGCAATTTACAATGGCATGGATTAGTCATAATCAGACTTACATAAAGATTAAAGGGAAGTAAAAGAGTTACTGTTTAATTGAACTGTACTTTTACATATCTGGGAAATTTAAATTAAAAAGCATGAACCATAAGAAAAAAAAAGAAGCATGAACCATGACCGTACAATTCCCTTGTTTACTTTAAGATGAAATTATATCAGTGGGAAAGGAATCATGATATCAGTCATTTATTGATTTAGTTCCTCATATGTTTTGTGCATTATTTGAAAAATAAAATATATTTCGATATATTATAAATATAATATATTTAATTTTATTTACTAAAATAAAATATTTTTAGTCTAATGTATGCATTAGACTACTGCTAATAACTTTAAGTAATGAATAAATTATTAATTTAAGCTTGCTATTTATGTCTGCAGAAACATAAAAGAAAAGCATACACTTTCTAAGTAAAGTAACAGGAATAAAGACAAACTTTTGTAGAAGTTTTCATTCCCTACTCCCATTTTGATTTATATTCCAGTGGTCTATGATCAAAGTTGAAGTATAACAACAACAGGTTTTTAGTGTTAATTACCTGATGCTATCTTACCATGTTAGTTTTTTTAACCCTTCAAGTGCTAAATCCTTGAAACTATAGGTGAATCAGAAGAAGGGCAAACAGGAAAAGTCCTGGAATACAGCAAGAATAATAAGGAGAAGGGACATATCAACTCATAACAAGATATTCAGCAAAGAATGCTAGATCATCACCATCATCACCACGACACTTCCAGACCTTGCATCACTCGTTAACAGTTCAAAATGGAGATAACATTGTCACAATATCACTTTTTCTAAGAACCACCCCCAAATCTCTTGAGGGCTGAAACAGCAAATTTTGCCAGCTTAGTCCACTTCTAACACAGAAAAAAAAGGAATTAACAAACAGTTCAAATGGTAATTGCTATTTGAAAAAGTATGACATGAACATACTAGATGTTCATCAGTGTTGACTCCTATTGTTCTAGAGGCATGGAGAACAGCTAAAAAACTTCTGGGCAATCAGAGGGACAGAAAAATACTTTACACCATACCTCTCAAATGGCAAGAACTAAAATGAGATTTGAAAAAAAAAAATCAATACTGTTTTCTGCAAGTGTCTTAACTAAACAGAGGCCTGCATCACTCTTACAAAATACACAGCAGCACATTCTCGTACCAGAGTCTCTGGAGGATGGGCCTGTCAGGAGTCACATATTGAAACAATTTGTTCCTGGATGTTTAGCTGTAGATTTCATATTTTTACCCAGAAAAAGCTTAACAGTATTTCCATGTTACAGAATATGTTGGGTATAATTTACAGTCTGGCATATGCTATATCCTATTCATGATGAAAGAGAATTTGTCAGATGCTTCTAAAACATGTTATTTGCCAGATTATAGTCCTTTTCTTATTTTATGAAACCCAATCACCTAAGACAGAAATCTGGAAGTCATTCTATCTTCTTGCCTCTCTCCCATCATCCATTTCACATAGATCATAAAGGCCTGCCTATTTTCCCCCTAAACATTTCTAAAATCCCTCTTCTTTTCTCCATTCTCACTGCTCAGAATTACATCAGTTTCTCCTTTGGATCATTTAAGAGCCTTCTAAGCCTTCATCCCTCTCTTCTTCTCCCATCCTATCCACCCTATACATTCTAACCCAGTAGAATATCTCTAGAGCTTGAATGTAATTTTTACTCCTTTCAAGAATAAGAGCTCTGCCTGACTCAGCTTTCATTACAGCCTCCCCACCCTGTATGCACACGTCTATTGAAATTTATGCCATCCATTGACTGTACCCTATTCTCTCACAGTTTGCTATTATTTTTTAATGCCTTTGCCTCTTTTATTCACCTTTACCTTTCAACTCTTGCTTATCCTTCAAAATTCTCTCCTCTATAAAATCTCTTTTGTTCTCCTTTATCCTGAATTCACTTTCTTCCTCATGTTCTCCAAACCTCTATATGTCTCTACTATAGCATTTAAATCCTTTCCCCTGGGAACTTGTGAAGGCAGGGTCCCATGGTCCAACAAATGCAACACAGAACAGACAATAAGTGGTTGCAAAATTGAGCTGAATAAACCAAGTCAAATATTTATCAAGACGGTTCTTAAGTAGCATCTACTAAATGAAGAAAGATAAACAGAAAACTAATAAAATGACTAAGACTGCAAGCAACTGAGTTTATCTTCACTAATACATTATAAGTGAACTGTATTCCAATATAAAAAATTTAAAAACATAAAAAAGGAGGAAAAAGCAAAACTGAAAGTTTATCTTCAAACTATTTTGACAGCCATGAACTAAGTAATCTGAACTACACACACCACAAACTTATACAGTATGTCTATACAATACAAATATAATAAATAAGATCCCTTTAATGCCAACTTGTCCAACTTGCTGAATGTTCTTCTGAAATACTGTTGTTCTCTAGTAACATATGACCCAAATCTTGAACTTTAATTTATACAGGGTAGTAACATTTATTGAAAACCTGAGCATTTTCTTCTCCTGTGAGACCCTGGGGTAAAAGGAGCCAAAAAGACCTCAAGTGCAAGTCCTGAAGTTTAAGCCCAGGTGCACTATTCCACAAGAAAGCTACAGTTAACTCCCTAGCTCCAGATAATCCCTTTATCCAAGGTTTCCTGAATTATTTAAAACTATCCATTAAATGCCTTAAGATCATTCCTTTAAAATATTGCCAAGAGGAATGCTTTCCAGACCTGATCCATTTAAGTAGAAGAGCAGATTTATTTCTTTTTCATTAATTTTGTACTCAGGATCTTGAATGTCTTTTTAGTACTTTTTCCTTATATACTGAATACACATAACAGACTTGGAGACATTTCAAAGTTTTAAACTTTTAAATATCTAAACTATTTGGCCCCATTTCTTCAACTTCCCTTCTTCACTAAAATCCATTGAGATTCTGCTTTCATTCTTTGTTTCAGGGGATGAAACTCGTGAAAATAGCTCACTTGTTTATATACACTATTGTACTAAACACTCTGAAAGGTTCTTTGCAGCCTGAATAGCTCCAAAATATTCTTTAATATAATTCAGTTTGTAAAATTATTTTTGAGACATAATTTATAATAATACATAAGCTTCAGATGAGCAACATAGTGATTCATAATTTTAAAAAATATTGGCTATATTCCCTATGTTGAACAATATGTCCTTGCAGTTTATTTATTTTGTACATAGTAGTTTGACTCTCTCAATCCCATACCCCTATCTTGTCCCCTCTCCTTCCCTTACCCTACTGGCAACCACTACTTGTTCTCTATATCTGAGTCTATTTTTGTTTTGTTATATTCACTAGTTTGCTTTATTTTTTAGATTCTACATATAGGTGATATCACACAGTATTTGTCTTTCTTTGATTGATTTCACTAAGCATAATACGCTTCAAGTCCATCCATGTTATTGCAAATGAAAAAATTCCATTCTCTTTTGTGGCTGTATATATGTATGTATTCCCATCATATATACATACCATATCTTCTTTATCTATTCACCTGCTGATAGACACTTAGGTTGCTTCCATACCTTGGTTATTGTGAACAGCCCTGTGATAAATATCAGGGTGTATGTATCCTTTCAAACCATGGTTTTCTCTAGATATATGCCAAGGAGTGGGATTGCTGGATCATATGGTATTTATCTTTAGTTTTTTGAGGATCCTCCATATTGTTTTCCACAGTTGCTGAGCCAATTTATACTCCCATCAACAGTGCACAAGGATTCGTTTTCCTCCACATGCTCTTCAACACTTATCATTTGTATTTCTTTTGATGATAGCCATTCTGACAGGTGTGAGGTGACATCTCATTGTGGCTTTGATTTGCATTTCCCTGATGATTAGCGATGTTGACCATCTTTCCGTGTGAGTTTTGGCCATCTGCATTTACTCCAGAAAAATATCTATTCAGATTTTCTGCCCATTGTGGGATTTTTTTTTTTTTTGCTTCTTTTCTATTTATTGAAGAACAGCTGATTTGCAGTGTTTCAAGTATACAGTGTTTCAAGTGATTCAGTTATACATATGCATATCCTTTTTCATATTCTTTTCCATTATGGGTTATTAGAAGATACTGAAAGTTTCCCATGCTATGCAGCAGAACTTTGTTGTTTATCTTGTATACATTAATAAGAGGGTAAATCTGTTCATCTCAAATTCCTCACTTATCCCTCTGCTCCTTTCCCTTTTGGTAGCCAAAAGTTTATTTCCTACATCTGTGAGTTCTCTCTCTGTTTTGTAAATAAGTTTGTGTCTTATTTTAGGTTCCACATATAAGTGATATCATATGATATTTGTCTTTCTCTGTCTGACTTCACTCAGCATGATAATTTCTATGATCATCCATGTTGCTGCAAATGGCATTACTTCATTCTTTTTACGACTGAGTACTATTCCACATCTTCTTTATCTATTTATCTGTCAATGGACATTTAGGTTGTTGTTTATATATTTGGGTCATTAACCTCATAATGGTCAAATCATTTGAAAATATTTCCTCCCATTCAATAGGTTGCTTTCTCATTTTGACAATGATTTCCTTTGCTGTGCAGAAGATTTTGTTTAATTAGGTCCCATGTGTTTATTTTTGCTTCTGTTTCTTTTGCCATAGGAAACAGATTTTTAAAATGCTACAATTTATGTCAAAGTGTGTTCTAACTTCATTTTCTTCTGGTAGTTTTATGGTTTCTGGTCTTAAATTTAGATCTTTACTCCATGCGAATTCATTTTTATATATGGTGTGAGAAAATGTTACAATTTCATCCTTTGACATGTTGCTGTCCTGTTTTCCAGCATAACTTATTGAAAAGTCTGTCTTTTATCCATTCTTCATTCTTGCTATTTTGTCATAGATTAATTGACCACAACTCCATGGGTTTAATTCTGGGCTCTCTATTCTGTTTCATGAATCTGTGTCTGGTTTTTTGCAGTATCAAGTGTTTTGATAACTGTAGCTTTGTAGCATAGTCTGAGGTCAGGGAGTGTGATACTTCCAGCTCTGTTCTTCTTCCTCAAGATTTTTTTGGTTACTCTAAGTGTTTTGTGTTTCCATAGAGATATTAAAATGATTTGTTCCAGTTCTGTGAAAAATTTCATTGGTATTTTGATAAGAATTGCATTGAATTTGTAAAATGCTTTGTGTAGTATGGTCATTTTAACAACATTAAACTTTCCAATTCATGAGCATGGCATTTCTTTCCATCTGTTTGTGTTGTCTTCAATTTATTTCATCAGTGTCTTATAGTTTTCCAAGTACAGGTTTTTCCCTTAGGTAGAACTATTTCTAGATATTTATTCTTTCTGATGTGATTATAAATGAAATTATTTCCTTAACTTCTTATAGTTTATTGTTAGTGTATAGACATGCAGCAGATTTCTATAGATTTTCTATTCTGCAACTTTACCAAATTCATTGTTCTAATAGTTTTCTGGTGGCATTTTTAGGATTTTCTGTAGATAGTACTATGTCATTTCCAAACAGTGACAAGGGCATCCTACTCTTGTTCTTGACCTTAGAGACATTTTTTCAGTGTTTTACTGTTAATTATGATGCCAGCTGTAGGCTAATCACCTAGGGCTTTTATTATCTTGATGTATGTTCCCTCTATACCTACCTTGTTTTTTTAAAATCATAATACATATTGAATTTTTTCAAAAGCTTTTTTTGCATCTATTGAGATGATCACTTGGTTTTCATTCTACAATTTGTTAATGTGGTGTATCATATTGATTGATTTGTGAATCTTGAGCTATCTTTGCACTGCTGGGACAAATTCTACTTGATCACAGTTATAATCCTTTCAATGTATTGTTGACTTGGTTTACTAATATTTTGTTGAGGATTATTTGCATCTATGTCCATTAGTGATGTGTGTGTGTGTGTGCACACACATGCTCAGTCATAGCCAACTCTTTGGACTGTAGCTTGCCAGGCTCCTTTGTCCATTGGATTTTTCAGGCAAGAAACCTGGAGTAGGTTGACATTTCCTCCTCCAGGGAATCTTCTCAACCCAGGGATCAAACCTGTGTCCCCTGCATCTCCTGTATTACAGGCAGATTCTTTACCTGTTGAGTCACTGGGGAAGCCCATGTCTGTCAGTGATACTGCCCCGGAATTTTCTTTTTTGTGTGATATCTTCATCGGATTTTGGTATCAGAGTAATTCTGAACTCAATGAATATGGATGTGTTCCTTCCTCTGCAATTTTTTGCAATAGTTTAAGAAGGATAGGTATTAATTAAATAGTATGCCTAAAGACTTTTTCATTTATTCATTTAATAAGTTGATACTGGTTAAAGTTGCTTCCTTTGCTGATCATTAGTTCTCTGAGAATGTAATGATTAATCCCCAAAAGCATGCCCATTCACACAAAAATCTCATATATAATTAATTTCAAGGGTTTCAAGGACCCTCTGGAGTTTGACCCCACTGTGTCTAGAACTGTTTATCAAAGTTTTAACATCAGTGTTCCACTTAATGGATTTTGGCACTTCTGCAGAAAAATCCACAACAATCCAGAAAAATTAAAATATCTAATTTGAAATTATTGTTATTAACTGTTTCGTATCTGTGAAAATATTACAAAGCCTTTGGTGTCTCTGTCAGATAGTTTTGCATAATTGGATAGACATATAACCAGGAAAATAGAACAGTATTTTACTGAAGGTTATTTTTAAAGTGCCATTAGTTGATAAGCAGATGACTATTTCCTGTTCAAATGCTGGAATGTTGACTGTCTTAACTTGAAATAGATACAGATTCCTTATCTACTCTCTGATTGTATTTGGCACTGGAAAACCATTACTTCATATTCTGTAAAAATATTTGGATGTGGTTCCAAATTATGATCAGGCATATGACCTCAATTTATCTTTTAGACGAATGAAGAAATTTATCAATCTGTGGCACATGCTTGTAGCAGAAGCTATAATATTAACCTAATATGCCCACCAATTATTCCCTCACATTTCCCATTTCTCCCACAATTAAGTAGAACCATGTGTCTCATTCTGGCCAATAAGATGAAAGTGATATTTATGCATATTATTCCCAAGCTGAGGCAGTGAGAAGCTGTGTGTGCATATCCAGGTTTTTTTCTTTTCCACTGTAGTGATTAGAAACTGAGGTAGCTAGAGGACAGTAAAAATGCTGTCAGATTTCATTCCTCTGGGCTATATGAGGCAGAGCCCTGGCTGTCCCACAATGGTCAGGGTGAGGGTAAGAAATAAGTCTTTATGATCTTCAGCCACTGGAGTTTCAAGGAAATTTTACACTACAACATAAGCCCTAACGTAGTCTAACAGTGGTATAATAGTAGCTACTGGAATGTTTGCACTCAAGTCCTGTCCATTTTAGTGTCCTGATACCCTCAGCTTTTGTTGAACGTATCATGCCTTGTATGTGACCACTGGAAACTTTGGACATGCTCCTATCAGCTCTAGTGTCATTTTTAAATATTTTAATTATTTTTCCTCACTTCAAAAATATTTTGTGCCTTTTCCACTCCATCAGCAGGATAGTTCAATATCAAAAGCAGAGTCATCTTGTATTTGCAACATGTTATACTACATGCTTAGAAAACACATGGTCTCATGACCAGATTCTGACTAGATTAACAATTTTCATGTTTTTTGGTTTTTTTTAATGCACCTGAAGCAGGATCTGGAGTAAAATTGCTGTCATTGATATTTAAATAATGTATGGATTGGTGCCTAGGTTTTGCAGCATAAGCACTGTGACAAGCAGTCCACCAAAATATTTTCTTCCCTTCCTGTGTGCCATAATTGAGACTGGCAATGGCTGGCCATCTAGGCCTTGTATTTCTCAGTCTCCTTAGAATTAAGTATCACCATATCACTGAGCACCAATGACTGGGAAACTCATGGAAGTATGAATGCCATCTACAGTAGTAGCCCATGAAGTTCTCCAATATGTTACTGCTTTATGCTTTTCTCTGTTACTGGGAGGCTAGCACGAAGAATACCCTGAGAGTGGCCTTTGAGAGTGCAGAGACTCTATTAATCTTAGTCTCTGAGAAGAACTATATAAAACAAGTATGTCCCAATATTTTCACCCATCCAATATTCCCAGCATTGCTAGTAGAACAAGAAAAATCTATTATAACTTTTGATAATTAAATACTATGCATATTTGGGTCTTGTTTGAGAAGTTACCCTTTTCTAGCATCATTTGTTGAATATATAAATCACAGATAATATATAATATATAAATCATGGGTAATATATAAATCAATGGATAATAACTATCTGATACTTTTTCAGGGCTTTCCAGGTGGCACTAGTGGTTAAAAAAAAAAAAAAAAAAAAAAAAAAACCTGCCTGCCAATGCAGGAGATATAAGAGACATAGGTTCAATCCCTGGGTCAGGAAGATCCCCTAGAGAAGAGTGTGGCAACCCAGTCCAGTATTCTTGCCTGGAGAATCCCATGGACAGAGGAGTCTGGCTGGCTACAGCCAATGGGGTCACAAAGAGTCGGACATGACTGAAATGACTTAGTGCACACACACACTTTTTCAAGTGTGTACTAAAAGCATAACATATATATTGCACTAATTTTTATTTCTATTTTAAGAAATATTTTAATAGCACTGAAAATGTAAATATTTAGCGATAACTCTAACAAAAAAATTAGACTGAAGTCTAGGTATGAGTATGCATTCTGCAACTTGAATTTTTCTCTGAATCTTTGTGAAATTGATCCATATTAATATGTGTAGCTCTAGTTCATTTTTTTAATTGCTATTAGTACTTCATTGCTCCAGCATACCACAACTCACTTAACTATTTTCTGATTGACAGGCATGCTGATTGTATTCATATTTTTACTACACCAACACTGCTATAAACAGTCCTTACGTACATATATTGGAGTTTTTCTAAAGTATATATGAATACCTAAGAATGGAGTTGTTTTGTGGTAAGGCATGTACGTTAACTATTAAATATTGCAAGATTGCCCTCTGAAGTGGTTATACCAATTTGCTGTCCAACCAGGAGAGTATAAAAGTTGCAGTTTCCCCACATCTTTGCCAATACTTGGATCATCAAACCATAAACATTAGTCAGTTTCAAAGATGTGAAGTTTTAATCTGCATTCCCTTGAGTTTTGCCAAGAAAATGCACTCATCGTAGCAAACACCCTCTTCCAACAACACAAGAGAAGACTCTACACATGGACATCACCAGATGGTCAACACCAAAATCAGATTGATTATATTCTTTGCAGCCAAAGATGGAGAAGCTCTATACAGTCAACAAAAACAAGACCAGGAGCTGACTGTGGCTCAGATCATGAACTCCTTATTGCCAAATTCACACTGAAATTGAAGAAAGCAGGGAGAACCATTAAACCATTCAGGTATGACCTAAATCAAATCTCTTATGATTATACAATGGAAGTGAGAAATAGATTCAAGGGCCTAGATCTGATAGATAGAGTGCCTGATGAACTATGGAATGAGGTTCATGACATTGTACAGGAGACAAGGATCAAGACCATCCCTATGGAAAAGAAATGCAAAAAAGCAAAATGGATGTTTGGGGAGGCCTTACAAATAGCTGTGAAAAGAAGAGGAGCAAAAAGCAAAGGAGAAAAAGAAAAATATAAGCCTCTGAAAGCAGAGTTCCAAAGAATAGCAAGAAGAGATAAGAAAGCCTTCTTCAGTGATCAATGCAAAGAAATAGAGGAAAAGAACAGAATGGGAAAGACTAGAGATCTCTTCAAGAAAATCAGAAATACCAAGGGAACATTTCATGCAATTATGGGCTCGATAAAGGACAGAAATGGTATAGACCTAACAGAAGCAGAAGATATTAAGAAGAGGTGGCAAGAATACACAGAAGAACTGTACAAAAGAGATCTTCACAAACAAGATAATCACGATGGTGTGATCACTCACCTAGAGCCAGACATCCTGGAGTGTGAAGTCAAGTGGGCCTTAGAAAGCATCACTACGAACAAAGCTAGTGGAGGTGATGGAATTCCAGTTGAGCTATTTCAAATCCTGAAAGATGATGCTCTGAAAGTGCTGCACTCAATATGCAGAAAATTTGGAAAACTCAGCAGTGGCCTCAGGACTGGAAAATGTCAGTTTTCATTCCAATCACAAAGAAAGGCAATGCCAAAGAATGCTCAAACTACTGCACAATTGCACTCATCTCACACGCTAGTAAAGTAATGCTCAAAATTCTCCAAGCCAGACTTCAGCAATACGTGAACCACAAACTCCCTGATGTTCAAGCTGGTTTTAGAAAAGGCAGAGGAACCAGAGATCGAATTGCCAACATCCGCTGGATCATTGAAAAAGCAAGAGAGTTCCAGAAAAACACCTATTTCTGCTTTATGGACTATGCCAAAGCCTTTGACTGTGTGGATCACAAGAAACTGTGGACAATTCTGAAAGAGATGGGAATACCAGACCACCTGACCTGCCTCTTGAGAAATCTGTATGCAGGTCAGGAAGCAACAGTTAGAACTGGACATGGAACAACAGACTGGTTCCAAATAGGAAAAGGAGTACGTCAAAACTGTATATTGTCACCCTGCTTATTTAACTTCTATGCAGAGTACATCATGAGAAACGCTGGACTGGAAGAAACACAAGCTGGAATCAAGATTGCCAGGAGAAATATCAATAACCTCAGATATGCAGATGACACCACCCTTATGGCAGAAAGTGAAGAGGAACTAAAAAGCCTCTTGATGAAAGTGAAAGAGGAGAGTGAAAAAGTTGGCCTAAAGCTCAACATTCAGAAAACGAAGATCATGGCATCCAGTCCCATTACTTGATGGGAAATGGATGGAGAAACAGTGGAAACAGTGTCAGACTTTATTTTGGGGGGCTCCAAAATCACTGCAGATGGTGATTGCAGCCATGAAATTAAAAGACGCTTACTCCTTGGAAGAAAAGTTATGGCCAACCTAGATAGCATATTCAAAAGCAGAGACATTACTTTGCCGACTAAGGTCCGTCTAGTCAAGGCTATGGTTTTCCTGTGGTCATGTATGGATGTGAGAGTTGGACTGTGAAGAAGGCTGAGTGTTGAAGAATTGATGCTTGTGAACTGTGGTGTTGGAGAAGACTCTTGCGAGTCCCTTGGACTGCAAGGAGATCCAAGCAGTCCATTCTGAAGGAGATCAGCCCTGGGATTTCTTTGGAAGGAATGATGCTACAGCTGAAACTCCAGTACTTTGGCCACCTCATGCGAAGAGCTGAGTCATTGGAAAAGACTCTGATGCTGGGAGGGATTGTGGGCCGGAGGAGAAGGGGACGACAGAGGATGAGATGGCTGGATGGCATCACTGACTCGATGGACACGAGTCTGAGTGAACTCCGGGAGATGGTGATGGACAGGGAGGCCTGGCGTGCTGCGATTCATGGGGTCGCAAAAAGTCAGACACAACTGAGTGACTGTACTGACTGAACTGTGTATCTTTTCATATGTGCATTAATCATTTCGATTTCCTTTCCTGAGAACTGCTTATTCATATTTTTGCACATTTTTCTAATAGGTTCATTTTATTTATTCTGATGTGTAAGTGTTCTTTGCTAATGTTTCAAAATATTTTCTCATAGCATGAATTTTCAGTGATGATTAAATTAAAAAAAATTATGGCAAGTACCACTTTCTCATACAGGCACCAGCTTATCCCAGAACCATTTCATATTCAGCACATCACCCATGCTTGTTTACTATATTCTCTCACTAGCATTCTGTTGTTATTGTTGGCCCAAATAATTTTCTAAATTGTGGCATGTAGAATATTATTTCCATTTTAGTGATAATGATGATGATGCCTTAACAGTACTTAGTGGTAAGTACTATTTGTTGCTTTTAGTCACTAAGTCATGTCCGATTCTTGTGACCCCATGGACAGTAGCCCGCCAGGCTCCTCTGCTCATGGGATTCTCTAGGCAACAATATTGGAGTGGATTGCTACTTCCTTCTTCAGGGGATCTTTCTGATCCAGAGATCAAACCAGGGTCTCCAGCATTGGCAGATGGATTCTTTAACACCTAAGCCACCCAGAGAAGCCCAAGTACTATTTAGGGCACTAGAAATATAAAGATGAGCAGGACATGGTTTCTCATTTGGACTTGCTTACAATCTAGCTCAACAGTTCTTAAATCTCTTTCTGTACATACTTCCTCTTAGAAATGTTAGTGACTTTTATGTAAACAGGAGGCTTCCTTGGTGACTCAGATGGTAAAGAATCTGTCTGCAAGGCGGGAGACCTGGGTTCAAACCCTGGGTTAGGAAGATCTCCTGGAGAAGGGAATGGCCACCCACTCCAGTATTCTTGCCTGGAGAATCCCCATGGACAGAGGAGCTTGGCAGACTGCAGTCCATGGGGTCTCCAAGAGTCAGACATGACTGAGTAACAAATAAACATAGGGAGCTATTAAGTAAGAATATCAGCTCTGGAGTCAGACACCGGATTCTACCCCACTCGAATCTATGACATTGGAAAAGCTATTTTACCCCTCTATTTTTCTGTCTCTTTATGTGTAAAATGCAGATAAAATGTTTCCCCTTAGTTTACGGATAAAATCAAATAATGAATTGAAAATGCTTATCACAGAGCTCGACACATGGAAAAGGCTCAACAAAAGTAGCCCTTTTATTGCTATGATTGTTACTCCCTTTAAGTTCCATCTTAAAGACTCAGCATATACAATAGCATAGAATAGTCTCTGGGAAATTATACAGTAAATCAAATCAAACCCAACTAGAACAAAAATTTTAAAAATTCTGTTTATCCGGAATTTTCTAATTACCTGGCTACATATAGGTATAGTTATGGAAAAACTATATATACTCATTTAATTAAAGGGGAAGACTTTATTTTTCTTATCATCACTCTTAATAACATTCAACAGAACAATTTCCTACTAACAAAAATTTTGGTGTACCAGTCCATTCACATGCAGAAGGGTACCTGCTCAACACAGAAGCAGTCCTCTTAGAAGAGAAAGATTTCTAAGCCAACTGTATCTTGGAAAACCCCACTCTTCTTGAGATAAGTTAGTCATTTAGCGACAGTTTTGTTAACAAACTATATCATATTTATGTCTGCTTCATCAAAAATCTGTTTCTTCCTTCACAGACTGAACCTTTTCGGATGTGTTGTCCCAGGCTGAACCCAGTTTGAACTTGCCAAAGGTACTCAGATTTGAATTTCTGATGAAATTCATCTAATCAGACCACTGTTCCTCCCTGGTGAGAGTTGCTAGAATGCCTCACTGCTCAAGGCCTTTTGGAAGAAGATTTCATGATGTGTGTCTCCAGCTTACTTTTTAATTTTCTCTTGAAAATTTCCTGGAAAATCAGCAAAAAAATTTTTTACTAAAAATAGTAATATATGTCAGTCTAGCATAGTAACAAGCCCAGAATAGACCAAAAAATAATGGTTTCTTTTCTCTTTTTTGACTTTTCTCCCTTCATATATCACGTTAATGATCACTCCAAGGTAGTTTCAAATTCCTACAATCTTGTGATGCAACTTTCATGAGTGAGGAGCTACTTCTTATGGGTGAACAACAAAAGTGGTTTCTTGAGGTGGAATCTAAAAGATTGTTGACATGAAAATAAAGGATTTAGAATAGTGCATAAACTTAGCTAACAAAGCAGTAGTGGGATTTGAGAGGATTGACTCAATTTTTGAAAGTTCTACTGTGAGTAAAATGCTATCAAACTACATTGTATGGTAAAGAGAAATCATTCATGAAAGGACGAGTCAATAGATGCAACAAACTTCATTCTTGTCTTGTTTAAAAATTGCCACAGTCACCCCAACCTTCCACAACTCCTGCTCTGATTTGTGCAACAGAACAATTTTCTACTAACAAAAATTTTGGTTGTACCAGTCCATTCACATGTAGAAGGGTACCTGCTCAACACAGAAGCAATCCTGGCTTCAACCATCTCTTCCCAAGAAGATGAGATCTGAAGAAAGAAAAAGAATTAAACTCTACTTATTTATTGTGTGACTTTGGGGAAACTACTGAGATTAAGTAAGCCTCAGTAATTTTATCTGAAAAATAATAGAACCAGTGTTACAAATTACTGTGAGAGTTAAATTATATCATGCTCAAAAATGTTAATATAGTATAGTAAAAATACTGCATAGTAAAAATGCTATATAGTAAAAAATGCTATGTAATAAAAATTTAAAATATTTAGAAACAATAGTAATTATTTCAGTAGTAATCACTATTTTAAATAACCACAGACTAACAAGTAGTATCTTCTGGATACGCCACCAACATTCTTAGAAAGATTGTTGTCAACACTAAAAATAGATGAGAATAATAATATCTAGGTTTCCCTGGTGGCTCAGATGGTAAAGACTCTGCTTGCAAAGCAGGAGGCCTGGGTTCCATCCCTAGATCAGGAAAACCCCCTGGATGAGGCTACCCCGTCCAATATTCTTACCTGGATAATTCCATGAACAAAGGAGCCTGGTGGGCTCCAAGCCATGGGGTTGCAAAGAGTCAGACACAACTGAGCGACTAACACACACACACAACAATATCTATTGTTTAGAAAGTGGTTGATAAATATGAAGTTGTCATTTCTGAATGTCAAAAATGGCCAAATAGCAATTTACATGGTTCAATCTAAATATTTACATCATTGTTTGGGGATCTTTTTTAAACACTAAAAACATTTTGTATTATGGTACAGCCAATTAACAATGTTGTGATAGTTTCACATGAATAGCACATGAACTCAGCCTTACATGTATATGCTGTTCTTCTCAATAGGAATACTAAGATTTATCAATATTTGTATGAATCTCAGGAAAGGGCTAGTTAATGCATACTAGCAAGGGCTTCCCTGGTGGTTCAGATGGTACAGAATCCACCTGCAATGTGGGACACCTGGGTTCGATCCCCAGGTTGGGAAGACCCCCCTGGAGGAGGGCATGGCAACCCACTCCAGGATTCTTGCCTGGAGAATCCCATGGACAGGGGAGCCTGGTGGGCTGTGGTCCACGGGGTCACAAAGAGTCGAACATGACTGAGTGACTAAGCACACACACACAGCCTATCACAAATATTTTCTGACAAAAAAAAAAAAGTACTATTTTCAAAAGAGGGCAGAGATATTCTTGTACTAAATTTTCTTCAGACTTTAGGGACAAGAATTACAAATTATTTCACTTCAGTGTGACCAAAGTTATAAATCACTTGTGACAAGATAATGTTTAAAAAGAGCTTGCATTTTCTTTGTAAATATGGATTCTATTGGCAAAGTCACTTCTTGAAAAGAAAATTAGAGACAGCCTAAACTTAGAGAAATTGCCTTACAATTTTCCTGTGATCAAGTAACTAAAGGAAATTACTGTCCCTTCGCTGTTCTGAGCCCAACAAGTTCACCTATTTTTGTGATTTCAAGTGTGAAAAAGGAAGTTCCACATAAAACTCTTCAAGATAGAGACAGGAATGAGATTCTGAGAGACATATATTTAATTATATAAACTTGTTCTATGATATACAATCAATGGCACGTTTCCAGAAATGCAAAATGCCTCTTAGCCACAAAGTCAAAAATCACTCATGTGTGTCAATTCAATTGAATACTTAGTAAGCTTCAACACATCGTTAACCTAAAACTTAGGTAAAGCTTTTCTATTATAACAGAGTGAAACATTTTGAGGTACATATAACCTTTTGATGAACTGGTAATCATTTGAGAGAAAGTATTGTGTTAAAGACCTCAGGATTATGCTTTAATCCCTCTTGGTACCAGTTTAAGAAATGCCACTTTCCCTTTACTCATTTCAACATGTACCCAGTGTAAAGTTTCAAATCTATTGCTTTATTTAGAGAAAGTGACTTTATAGCAATCAAAACCGTATTTCATCAGGCAGAATTTTCAGAGATGGCGAAGTTAGTGGTGATGCCGAAATCTAGCATGGTTCACCCCATCATTCACAGCAGTACTATTCATAATAGCCAAGACATGGAAACAACCTAAATGCCCATCGACAGATGAATGGATAAGGAGATGTGGTACGTATATGATTCTGTATGCATATATTTGTATATACATATATTCACGTATACATGGGCTTCCCTGGTAGCTCAGTGTTAAAAGAATTCACTTACCAATGCAGGAGACTTGGGTTCGATGCCTGGGTCGGAAAGATTCACCTGGAGAAAGAAATGGCAACACACTCCAATGGCACTTCTTGCCCAGAGAATCCCATGGTCAGAGGAGCCTGGCGGGCTACAGTCCATGGGGTCACAAAAGAGTTGGACACAATTTAACGACTAAACAACAGCTGCTTCTGCTGCTGCTAAGTCACTTCAGTCGTGTCGACTCTGTGCGACCCCATAGACGGCAGCCCACCAGGCTCCCCTGTCCCTGGGATTCTCTAGGCAAGAACATTGGAGTGGGTTGCCATTTCCTTCTCCAATGCATGAACGTGAAAAGTGAAAGTGAAGTCGCTCAGTCGTGTCCGACTCTTCACGACCCCATGGACTGCAGCCCACCAGGCTCCTCCGCCTATGGGATTTTCCAAGCAAGAGTGCTAGAGTGGGTTGCCATTCCCTTCTCCATAAACAACAGCAAACAACAGCAAATATACATATATACATTATATACCTAAAATGCCATTTGAAGCAACATGGCTGGACCTAGAGATTATCATACTAAGTGAAGTAAGTCAAACTAGACAAATATCATATGATATCACATATATGGAATCTGAAATATGAAACAGATGAACTTATTTACAAAACAGAAATGGACGGAGAGGTGGGGTGAGGGAGAGATAGACTGGGAGTTTGGGATCAGTAGATGCTAACATATATAAAATGTTAGTATATACAAAATAGATAAACAACATGGTCCTACTGTAATAAATCATAATGGAAAATAATATGAAAAGAATATATGTGTGTGTGTGTTTATATAACTGACTCATTTTGCTTACAGCAGAAATTAACACATTTTAAAATCAATTATATTTCTATAAAATAAAATTTTTAAAATTCTTGTATGTGATACCTATGAAAAAAGGCAGAGTAAGAAAGCCCAAATTCTACCACACCATACACAAAAATAAACTAAAAATGGATTAAAGATCTAAATGTAAGACCAGAAATTATAAAACTCCTGGAGGAAAACATAGGCAAAACACTCTCTGACATAAATCACAGCAAGATCCTCTATGACCCAACTCCAGAGTAATGGAAATAGAAGCAAATGTAAACAAATGGGACCTAATTAAACTTGAAAGCCTTTGCACAACGAAGGAAACTATAAGCAACGTGAAAAGACAGCCTTCAGAATGGGAAAAATAATAGCAAACGAAGCAACTGACAAAGAATTAATCTCAAAATTATACAATCAGCTCCTACAGCTCAACTCCAGAAAAATAAGCGACCCAATCAATAGATGGGCCAAAGAACTAAACAGACATTTCTCCAAAGAAGACATACAGATGGCTAACAAACACATGAAAAGATGCTCAGCATCACTCATTACCAGAGAAATGCAAATCAAAACCACAATGAGGTACCATCTCATGCCGGACAGAACGGCTGCTATCAAAAAGTCTACAAACAATAAATGCTGGAGAGGGTGCAGAGAAAAGGGAACCCTCCTACATTGTTGATGGGAATGCACATTAGGACAGCCACTATGGAGAATAGTGTGGAGATTCCTTAAAAAAAAAAATGGAAATAGAACTGCCATATGATGCAGTGATCCCACTGCTGGGCATGCACACCGAGGAAACCAGAATTGAAAGAGACACATGTACTCCAATGTTCATCTCAGCACTGTTGACGTTCATCAGCAGACGAATGAATAAGAAAGCAGTGGTACATATACACAATGGAATATTACTCAGCCATTAAAAAAATTCCTTTGAATCAGTTCTAATGAGGTGAATGAAACTGGAGCCTATTATACAGAGTGAAGTAAGTCAGAAAGAAAAGCACCAATATGGTATATTAATGCATATATATGGAATTTAGAAAGATGGTAATGATGACCCTATATGCAAGACAGCAAAAGAGACACAGATGTATAGAACAGTCTTTTGGACTCTGTGGGAGAAGGTGAGGGTGGGATAATTTGAGAGAATAGCACTGAAACATGTATATTACCATATGTGAAATAGATGGCCAGTCCAGGTTCGATGCATGAGACAGGGTGCTCAGGGCTGATGCACTGGGATGACCCTGAGGGATGTGATGGGGATCAAGAGGGGAGAAAAGTGTCCTCCTCCCAAGATGGGGGACACCCATGGTTGATTCATGTGAATGTATGGCAAAAACCACTACAATACTATAAAGTAATTAGCCTCCAATTAAATAAATCAATTTACAAAAATAAAGCAAATTCTACTACTCTGTAAAACCAAAGACAAAAAGGGCAAAACTGTCAAGATCAACTTATTTGGAACTTTGGAAATTAACTAAAGACTTGTAGCAGCATGGGCAGCACTTATTCAAGAAAAACAGCTGATTTTCAGTAAGAATAGTAAATTTTGTGGCATTTTAACTTACCCCACTCTCATTTTCCTCACCTCAGCTCAGTGGTAGACTTAAAAATAACAGTCTGCATTCCTGTTCCCAGAGGGAAAAGAATAAGCCTCATTCACAGAGAATTACAATTATTTTTCACCTGTCTGATGGCTCCCTGGAGGGACAGTCCAAAACATTTGCCTTTACTTTGCCTAATTTGAAACTGACTCAGTGCTAAAGTTGCTTCCTGGGGGATGTTTTTCAAGAAATGTTTGTAGGCTGATATCTTGGCTGCTGCTGTCTGAGGCAATTGGCGAGAGCTGGAACTATTATAGACCCTTGTACACAAGCCAAGGAGCTTGAAAATTCAGGCTGAGGAGTGAGACGTACAAGGGGACTTTGCAAAACTCCAATATACTGTTGGGAATATAGAAGACTGTACACATGATTAGACCTCAAGAAAGACCTGGAGATTCTATGGAAGCAGGAAAATCAAACACTGAAACCCAGGACAAAAAGAGAATCTTGAAAGCAGCAAGAGAGTAGTGACTCATAACATACAAAGAATGCCTAATAAGATTAACATTTGATTTCTCATCAGAAAACAGAGAGACCAAATGGCAATGAGGTTACATATTTGAAAAACTAAAAGATAAAGAAATGCCAAATAATTTTTTTTCTGGCAAGACTATTCTTCAACAATGAAAGCTAAATTAAGACATTCCCCAATAAACAGTTTTGTCAAAAGAACACACTGGTCATAGAAACACCCTCTTCCAATAACCCAAGAGGAGATTCTACACATGGACATCATTAGATGGTCAATATCAAAATCAGATTGATTATATTCTTTGTAGCCAAAGATAGAGACGTTCTGACCAGTCAGCAAATACAAGACCTGGAGGTGACGGTGGCTCAGACCATCAGCTCCTTATTGTAAAATTCAGACCTAAATTGAAGAAAGTAAGGAAAATCACCATGCCATTCAGGTATGAACTAAATTAAATCTCTTGTGAATTATACAGTGAAGGTGATGAATAGATTCAAGGGATCAGATCTGGTAGACAGAGTGCCTGAAGAACAATGGACAGAGGTTCATAACATTGTATAAAGGCAGTGACCAAAACCAGCCCAAAGAAAAAGAAATACAAGAAGGCAAAGTGGCTATCTGAGGAGGTCTTACAAATAGCTGAAAAAAGAAGAGAAGCAAAAGGCAAAGGAGAAAGAAAGATATACCCATATGTATGCAGAGTTCTAGAGAATAGCAAGGAGAGATAGGAAAGCCTTCTTAAGTGAATGATGCAAATAAATAGAGGAAAACAATAGAATGGGAAAGACTAGAGATCTTTTCAAGAAAATTGGACATACCAAGGGAACATTTTAGGCGAGGATGGACACAATAAAAGACAGAAACAGCGAGGACCTTACAGAAGCAGAAGAGATTAAGAAGAGGTGGCAAGAGAAGAGTTATATGAAAAAGATCTTAATGACCCGGATAGCCACGATGCTATTGTCACTCACATACAGCCAGAAATCCTGGAGTGTGAGGTCAACTGGGTCTTAGGAAGCATCACTACAAACAAAGCTAGTGGAGGTGATGGAATTCCAGCTGAGCTGTTGAAAATCCTAAAAGATGTTGCTGTTAAAGCGCTGCACTCAATCTGTCAGCAAATTTGGAAAACTCAGTAATGGCCACAGGACTGGAAAAGGTCAGATTTCATTCCAATCTCAAAAGGCAATGCCAAAGAACATTCAAACTTCCAGACAATTGCACTCATTTCACATGCTAGCAAGGTCATGCTCAAAATCCTTCAACAGTACATGAACCAAGAATGTCCAGATGGACAAACTGGATTTAGAAAAGATAGAGGAACCAGGGATCAAATTGCCAACATCCGTTGGATCATTGAAAAAGCAAGATAATTACATGAAAAACATCTACTTCTTCTTCTTTGACTATGCTAAAGCCTATTACTGTGTGGATCACAGTAAACTATGGAAAATTCTTCAAGATATGGGAATAACAGACCACCTTACCTGTCTCCTGAGAGACCTGTATGCAGGTCAAGAAGAAACAGTTAGAAACTTACATGGAACTGACTGGTTCAAAATTAGGAAAGGAGTACAACAAAGCTATATATTGTCACCCTATTTATTTAACTCATATTCAGAGTACACCAGGCAAAATGATGGTCTGGCTGAATTACAAGCTGGAATCAAGATTGTTGAGAGAAATATCAACAACCTCAAATATGCAAATGACACCACTCTAATGGTGGAAGGCAGAGGAACTAAAGAGCCTTTTGATGAGGGTAAAAGAGGAGAGTAAAAAAGTTGGCCTGAAATTCAACATTCAAATATGTAAGATCACAGCATCCAGTCCCATCACTTCATGGCAAATAGATGGGGGGAAAATGAAAATAGCAGTAGATTTTGTTTTCTGAAGCCTGCCGTGCTGCAGTCCATGGGGTCACAGAGTCAGACATGATTTAGTAACTAAACAACAACAGAGAAACAAGAATTGTGAGAAACATTGCTGGCATATCTGCCCTACAAGAGATTCCAAAGCAGTCTATCAGGCTTAATGAAAGAACAGTAACTCAACCTCAGATTAAGAGAAATAAAGAATACTAGGAATGGTAATTACACAGGTAAAGATAAAAGACTGTATAAATGTATATTTTGTTTTAACTCCTTTCTATCTGGTTTTAAAAAGAAATGCATAAAGCAACAATTTTAAATTAAGATTGATTGTCATGCAATGTATAAAGATGTAATGTGCAACAATAACAGCATAAAAGTCGAGGGACGAGTTATACAGAAACAAAATTTTTTACTATTGAAATTAATTTGGTATTAAGTTGAGCTTTATTGTTATAAATTTCATAAATGTTAACTGTAATCCCCAGAACAACCAGAAAGAAATTAACCAAAAAGAAAAGTAAAAGAGATGAGAAATTTAAAAGGTACAATACAAAAAAATCCATATAACACAAAGTAAGGCAATAGTGGAGAAACCAAGGGACAAAACAGGTCAAACAAATTGAAAAAAAATCTAGTGTATGAACATGGGAGTGAATGAAGAATCATACAGAGAAAATATTTATTGGAAATGAAAGTCAAGGAATGAACATTTTGGGGATATTAGAGTATTTAACCCCAGGAGAATTAAAGTAGCAGAAAAAAATAAGTGTTAAGGAGAAGGTAAAGGCCCAGGAGCAAAACTCTCCACTGGGAGAGGAGAAGTGAAACCAACAGGGAGGGAGAGAAAATGTTCTAGTCCCTAAGGTTAAGGAGGACAGGCTCCAGAGTTACGGTTAGTGGCAGTAAAAAGAAGTTGCTAGCCTGTGAGACGAGAGAGGAAAGAAAGAAGATGCTCAGAAAGCAGCCAGGAAGCATAGTCTTCTGGGTTGTACAGGCTGGGTCTCAACTAAAGCTAGTAGGTGACAGAAATAGTCACACACACACACACACACACACACACACACACACACACACACACCTGATTTGTCTATTTTCTTCCTCTTCTAGCACTATTTCTATGTTTCCTTCTCAATATGCAACAGTGTTAGGACTTGGGTTCTCTAGGTAATACCATTAATACTGCATGAGAAGAAGGCGATGGCAGCCCACTCCAGTTCTCTTGCCTGGAGAATCCCATGGATGGAGGAGCCTGGTGGGCTGCAGTCCATGGGGTCGCCAAGAGCCGGACATGACTGAGACCTCACTTTCACTTTTCACTTTCATGCATTGGAGAAGGAAATGGCACCCCACTCCAGTGCTCTTGCCTGGAGAATCCCATGGATGGAGGAGCCTGGTGGGCTGCCATCTATGGGGTCGCACAGAGTCGGACATGACTGAAGCGACTTAGCAGCAGCAGCAGCAGAGAAGAAACACAAAAGCAATGAAATAGAATAGTGTTCTAAGTAGCAAAACTAAATTAAAAAGTAGCTCTGTTTTCAATCAAACAAATAATCTCAGGAATACCTATATTAAGATATCAGATACTGTAGCAAAAACAAAGCTACTTGGCAAAGAGTAGATATTCCATATTCAAAAAACAATCACATTACTTCTGGTTGAAAAAGGAAATCAACAGCAAAATAGTTTGATAGGCTGAGTAATCATGCAGAGAAAACTGCAGTTGAATAACCAAAGGCATTCACTAAAGATGCTAATAATGATATATTACTGTTCACTTTCAAGAAGCTGATCTGTTGAAATGAGCTTACAAGGCTAAATTTGCACAAGAGAAAATAGAGGGATATTCCAATGAAACGTCTCTGTTGCACTATTGGAGTGCATTCAAATGTTGTGTGCTTCAGTTCTTGTTCCTGGCAGCTCCTACACATAAATAACATCAAATCAGAACGGAGTTTTATTTATTTTCCCAGTGAATTATTCAAATTACAAAACAATCTCCATATCCTAATGTGTTCTATTCACAGTTTGAAACAACCACCTTCTGTTCATTTTCTGAATTTTATTACCCTAGTGCACAGTTAAAATCATAAGCTAGGCAAATGACATTTAGTATATATGTAATCTTGGCTTAGTTTATTAACTTTCCTGTCACTCACTTTCCTCATAGAAAATAATGCAGTTGTCCCTCCATGTCAGCAAATTCCATACCCATAGAAATGGAAAGTCCACTGGCCATTTTTCATTAGGGACTTGAGGATATGTGGATTTTGGTATCTGCAAATGTGTTGAAACCAGCCTCCTCCCATACCAAGAGATAACTGTGTATCTCACAATATTATAGTAAAACTTCTAATACTAACACATATACAATATTTTGCAAAGGGCTCAGACATGTAAGCATCAAATGTTAGCTGATATTGTTTAATAGATATATCTTTTTACTTATTTTCTATTTTTAGTTTAAAAATGTTAATGCATGTAGCTGAAAGCACATTTTTAAATACTCTTTCTGTATCTAGACTAACTCCCCCAAAGCAACACTCTAGGCCAAAGACAAAAGCTCAAGACATAATGAAGCTAACTTGTATAATTTTGTAATAGAGAATGTCACCAATTTTGGTCCCGTGCAAAATATAATTGTAAAGGGACACAATTTATTGGCTTGTATGACACTGAGCAGTTTTGTATTTACTCAGCAATGTTATCCTAGTATTTCTTTCTTAAACTGTCTACCAATATTTATCTCAAATGCTCTTTGAACTGGTCATAGCATCTTACTAGTTCACTCTTCCATTAATGAGTTGAGTAATGCAATATATTTGACATGCTTTATTTTATTGTTATATGAGAGGCATCCTTTTTAAAAGTTACACTTTACCACAACTAATCCTAATTGTTTAACTGTCTTCTCTTGTGGTTATTCAGTGTATATAAAAATTATTCTAGTGCTATTTCTTAATTTATTAGATTTAGGTCACTGAGGACAGATTTCTTTATCTATGGACTTCCTACTGTGATTGATGAGGATTCGATCTCTGTAGACCTGCAATTTTTAATATATTCTTTTTTTAATTATTTATTTTAATTGGAGGCTAATTACATTACAATATTGTAGTGGTTTTTGCCATACATTGACGTGAATCAGCCATGGGTGTACATGTGTCCCCATCCTGAACCCCCCACCTCCCTCTCCATCCCATCCCTCAGGGGTGTCCCGGTGCACTGGCTTTGAGAGCCCCGTTTCATGCATTCAACTTGGACTGGTGATGGTAATATACATGATTCAATGCTATTGTCTCAAATCATCACATCCTTGGCTTCTCCCACAGAGTCCAAAAGTCTGTCCTTTATATCTGTGTCTCTTTTGCTCTCTCGCATATAGAGTCATTGTTACCATCTTTCTAAATTCCATATATAGGCATTAATAAACTGTATTGGTGTTTTTCTTTCTGACATGCTTCACTCTGTATAATAGTCTTGATGTTATAATATTTTATTTCCCTTCTGACTTACTGTTATAACATTTAAGTAATAAAATAATTTTATTGTTCAGTTTAAAACAGTGTTATTTAATCATTCTAGAAGATGAGGCTATTAATAACATGTCTTATCTTTCAAATTTTTATTCCTTTCTATCTGTCTTAATATTTTCTGATCATCTTTAATAAACAGCAGTTAGAATAGGATGCATATAAGTTGACTGTGTGTGTGTGTGCTCTAATGCCTTTAATTATTGGAGATTAAATTCTCAGTTATGATCTCTTTATGTATTTTCTGCTGCCCCAACACTGTTGTTGGACTTCATTACTAGACAGTTTGATATTGTTTCACATCCCATGAATGTTCTGTCTCTTTTTTTTAGTGTATTTTCTCTTTGTGTTTTCATTTCAATAGTTTCTGTTGACCTGTCAAGTTCATCAAATTTTTTTTCTTTTTCTATACTGAATTTAATAAATGTGTCACTAGAATTTTTCCTTTCTGATATTCTGTGTTTTGAAATTTCTATTACTTCTTTAGAGTTTTTATAGTTTCCATTTCTCTGCCAAAATTCTCCATCTGTTTATGAATTGGTTTATCCTTTTCCACTAGATATTTAACATCAGTTCAGTTCAGGTCTGTCACTCAGTCGTGTCCAAATCTTTGCAGCCCCATGAATCGCAGCATGCCAGGCCTCCCTGTTCATCACCAATTCCAGGCGTTCACTCAAACTCACGTCCATCGAGTCAGTGATGCCATCCAGCCATCTCATCCTCTCTCGTCCCCTTTTCCTCCTGCCCCCAATCCCTCCCAGCATCCGAGTCTTTTCCAATAAGTCAACTCTTCGCATGAGGTCGCCAAAGTACTGGAGTTTCAGCTTCAGCATCATTCCTTCCAAAGAATACCAAGGACAGATCTCCTTTAGGATGGACTGGTTGGATCTCCTTGCAGTCCAAGGGACTCGCAAGAGTCTTCTCCAACACCACACTTCAAAAGCATCAATTCTTCGGTGCTCAGCTTTCTTCACAGTCCAACTCTCACATCCATGCATGACCACTGGAAAAACCATAGCCTTGACCAGACGGACCTTTGTTAGCAAAGTAGTATCTCTGCTTTTGAATATGCTGTCAAGGTTGGTCATAACTTTCCTTCCAATGAGTAAGAGTCTTTTAATTTCATGGCTGTAGTCACCATCTGCAGTGATTTTGGAGCCCCCAAAAATAAAGTCTGACACTGTTTCCACTGTTTCCACTGTTTCTCCATCTATTTCCCATGAAGTGATGGGGCCAGATGCCATGATCTTCGTTTTCTGAATGTTGAGCTTTAAGCCAACTTATTCACTCTCCTCTTTCACTTTCATCAAAAGGCTTTTTAGTTCCTCTTCACTTTCTGCCATAAGGGTGGCATCCTCTGCATATCTGAGGTTATTGATATTTCTGCCGGCAATCTTGATTCCAGCTTGTGCTTCTTCCAGCCCAGTGTTTCTCATGATGTACTCTGCATACAAGTTAAATAAGCAGGGTGACAATATACAGCCTTGATGTACTCCTTTTCCTATTTGGAACCAGTCTGTTGTTCCATGTCCAGTTCTAACTGTTACTTCCTGACCTGCATATAGGTTTCTCAAGAGGCAGGTCAGGTAGTCTGGTATTCCCATCTCTTTCAGAATCTTCAGAAGTTTATTGTGATCCACACAGTGAAAGGCTTTGGCATAGTCAATAAAGCAGAAATAGATGTTTTTCTGGAACTCTCTTGCTTTTTCGATAAGCCAGCGGATGTTGGCAACTTGATTTCTGGTTCCTCTGCCTTTTCTAAAACCAGCTTGAACATCTGGAAGTTCATGGTTCACATATTGCTGAAGCCTGGCTTGGACAATTTTGAGCATTACTTTACTAGCAATCAGTGCAAAGAAACAGAGGAAAACAACAGAATGGGAAAGACTAGAGATCTCTTCAAGAAAATTAGAGATACCAAGGGAACATTTCATGCAAAGATGGGCTCCATAAAGGACAGAAATGGTCTGGACCTAACAGAAGCAGAAGCTATTAAGAGGTGGCAAGAATACACAGAACTGTACAAAAAAGATCTTCACAAACAACATAATCACGATGGTGTGATCACCCACCTAGAGCCAGACACCCTGGAGTGTGAAGTCAAGTGGGCCTTAGAAAGCATCACTATGAACAAAGCTTGTGGAAGTGATGGAATTCCAGTAGAGCTATTTCAAATCCTGAAAGATGATGATGTGAAAGTGCTGCACTCAAATTGCCAGCACATTTGGAAAATTCAGCAGTGGCCACAGGACTGGAAAAGGTCAGTTTTCATTCCAATCCCAAGGAAAGGCAATGCCAAAGAATGCTCAAACTATTGCACAATTGTACTCATCTCACATGCTAGTAAAGTAATGCTCACATCCAGTTATTTTAAATTCCATAAGAGTTCATAAACCTGGGTAATTTCTGTGTCTATTTCTGTTGTTTATTTCTTGAAAATTTGTTGAATTATTTTTTCTCATGTTTTTCAGTGTGTCAATTGTTTTTTTTTTTTTAATTGAATGCAGTTTTTAGTTCATTGTGTTAAGAAAAGTAGAGACCAAGTTAAGTAATATTTATGCATGGACATGTCTCTTCCTCTATGTTCCTCTGTAGGAAATCCACTACCTAGACTCTTAAAATGTGAGCTTATTGATACCTCCTATCATATGTACAAGTAAAATTTAATTTGCAGAATTACTTGTTTCATACTTAGAACTACTTTATTTCTCTAGAAACATCACTCATGCTGCTATTGCTATCTTTTTTTTTTAACATGTGTTGAATTGCTGCTGCTGCTGCTGCTGCTAAGTCGCATCAGTCGTGTCCGATTCTTTGCGACCCCATAGACGGCAACCCAACAGGGTCCTCTGTCCCTGGGAATCTCCAGGCAAGAACACTGGAGTGGGTTGCCATTTCCTTCTCCAATGCATGAAAATGAAAAGTAAAAGTGAAGTCACTCAGTCATGTCTGACTCTTAGCGACCCCATGGACTACAGCCTACCAGGCTCCTCCATCCATGGGATTCTCCAGGCAAGAGTACTGGAGTGGGGTGCCATTGCCTTCTCCAGTGTTGAATTGCTAGAATCCATTAAATATTTCCTTTGCTTAAGTTACTCTATATAAATTTAAATCAATTTTTTATTTCCAAGAGAAAATAAGTCGTCAACAAGATGCTCTTAATCAACATTTCCAGACACTACACAGAAGTGCTCATCAAGTATAGTTTCACTCCAGTATAACCTCATCTTGTACATAAGTGAATAGTTCTGAGAAGATTAAGTAAATGAAGTCAATCTGGCAATGTTCTTCTCTGCCAATAAGTCAATAAGTCATGAAAAATAGTCCAACATTTCTTTTCAAAATACTCTACTGTCTATTCTTAGAACAAATATAAATCACTTACAGAAGATTTAAGGTATCTATGTTAAAGAGGAAAAAAACTCAAAGATAGAGATTTTGAACCATTTGGAAATTGATTAGGACATGGAACAATTTGCTTTAGCTTTGTAGTCATTGACACCCCAAAATTATGTAAATAGAAACTATAAAAACATCTCAGACTCATGTGATTTTCATTCCACAGCACTAAAATGTTAGAAAATAAAAACTAAATTGAATCAGCTTTCTAGAAAAATTATCTGCATAAATGTAAACTAAACAAAACAATATATTTTCCAGATAAAATATACACCACTCAGCTGATTTTCAGATAAACAACAAATAATGTTTTAGTACACACATGACCCCAAATTACAAGCACCACTCATTTCGCATGAAAAAATGATTGGGAATGAGACTAGATAGACAGATAGATGGAAGAAGAATTATAGTAAAACAGATTTGAGTTCTGTCTGTTACCTAACAACAAACACTTAAGCGCATCTTTCAGCTTCTCTGAAGTTCAATTTCCACAACTGTAAAGTTAGAATAATAATATGTTGCAAATATTTTTGTGAGAATTTAAGGAAGACTTGGACATCAATTCTGTAATGAATATTATAACTGAACTCATGTGAGAGAAAACATGGAGAAATTTTTATTGATGCTTATTTCTTCCTACTTTATTATCTTTATATTGAGACTATATCATACTCAAGGATGCTCAATGAGTGAAACTAGACAAGGCTACATATTATAGAACATTCAACTGACCTGGACTTTCTATTGACCTATATGTTAAATGAAGTGTTGTGCCTTATATTATGCCTGATACATAATTAATGCTCAATAATAAACAATAATATTATATAGTTACCTTAAAATGTACGTGTTTATGACAGACAGATCGAGTTAATTTCAAATCCTTCTCACTAAAATAATTATGCAAACTGTAAGGCAAGAGGATGCAAAATGTTACAGCCATTCTGAAAACCAGTTTGGAAGAATCTCATAAACTTAGACATTTACTGAAACAATGGCAACAATAAACTCTCTAATATACAAGTAAATGGATGGGAAAAGATATACCATGCAAAAATTCACCAAATAAAAACTGTTGTGATTATATTAGTATCAGAAAAAGTAGATTTTAGATCAAGGAATAATTCAGAAATAAAGATGAATTTCCTAGTGATAAAGAGACTGATTTAACAAGAAAGTATAAAAGATCTGAATGTGGATACAACTAATAAAACAGTCTCAAAGTGCACGGAGGAAGAACTGACAGAACTGAGAGGAGAACCGGAAAAGTTGGATATAACTGGGGAAAAAAAAAAAACAGCATTTATGTTTCTAGGAACATGAAGCAAAGAAATAGGCAGGAATAAAAGTTTTGTATGATATTATCAATCATCTTATGACTGAAATTTATATAACACTTCCCCAACAAATAGCAGACTGCACATTTTATATAAAGCATATATTTTCCAGGATGAAATATATGTCATAAAGCAAATCTCAGTAACATTGAAGGGATTAAAGCTATGCAAACAACATTCTTTGACCATAAGGTAATTAGATTAGAAATCGGCAACAGAAAACCATCTGGAAATCTTTAAATACTGGAAAATAAAAGAAAAAATTATAAATACCCAGTGAATCAAAAAACAAATCAAAGAGCAAATCAGAAAGTATCTTAAACTGAATGATTATGAACATTAAACTTTTCAAATTTTTTTGACTGAATATAAAGCTGTCTTTATGCACAATTTATACCATTAAATGCTTATTCAGGAAAAGTAGAAAGGTCTAACATCAAAGATTGATAAGCTTAATAAATTTAAAGCAGATGAGAGCCAAGTAAGTAATAACAGAAAGAAAAGAGCAACTATCAATAAAATTTTTTAAATGAAAATCAGAATTTAATGTCTATTATTGAAAGTGATCAATAAAATTGATTTATCTATATCTAAACTTAGAGATAGAAATAGAGATGGTATTAGAAATATGAGAGAAAGCATAAAAATCACCAATATCACACATAAAAACTGAAACTTACTAAAAGAAAATTTAATTATATAAATCTATAGACTTCATAAACATTATACTAAAAATTAAAAGAAAGTGATATTGATGAACATATATAGAAACATGCCTAGCAAAACATCACCAAATTAAATTAGCAATACATAGGAAATAATACATCATTGCAAACTATAGTTACTTGGCAAATAAAGGAAATAACAATGTATATTATAAGGACAGCACTGTACAAAAAAAGATCTTCTCAACCAAGATAATCACGATGGTGTGATCACTCAACTAGAGCCAGACATCCTGGAATGTGAAGTCAAGTGGGCCTTAGGACGCATCACTACGAACAAAGCTAGTGGAGGTGATGGCATTCCAGTTGAGTTATTTCAAATTCTGAAAGATGATGCTGTGGAAGTGCTGCACTCAATATGTCAGAAAATTTGGAACACTCAGCAGTGGCCACAGGACTGGAAAAGGTCAGTTTTCATTCCAATCACAAGGAAAGGCAATGCCAAAGAATGCTCAAACTACCACACAATTGTACTCATCTCACACGCTAGTAAAGTAATGCTCAAAATTGTCCAAGCCAGCCTTCAGCAATATGTGAACCATGAACTTCCAGATGTTCAAGCTGGATTTAGAAAAGGCAGAGCAACCAGAAATCAAGTTTCCAACATCTGCTGGCTCATGGAAAAAGCAAGAGAGTTCCAGAAAAACATCTATTTCTGCTTTATTGACTATGCCAAAGCCTTTGACTGTGTGGATCACAAGAAACTGTGGAAGATTCTGAAAGAGATGGGAATACCAGACCACCTGACCTGCCTGTTGAGAAACCTACATGCAGGTCAGGAAGCAACAGTTAGAACTGGACATGGAACAGACTGGTTCCAAATAGGGAAAAGAGTACATCAAGGTGTATATTGTCACCCTGCTTATTTAACTTGTATGCAGAGTACATCATGAGAAACACTGGGCTGGAAGAAGCACAAGCTGGAATCAAGATTGCTGGGAGAAAGAGCAATAACCTCAGATATTCAGAGGACGCCACCCTTATGGCCGAAAGTGAAGAAGAACTAAAGAACCTCTTGATGAAAGTGAAAGAGGAGAGTGAAAAAGTTGGCTTAAAGCTCAACATTCAGAAAACGAAGATCATGGCATCTGGTCCCATCACTTCATGGGAAATAGATGGGGAAACAGTGGAAACAGTGTCAGACTTTATTTTGGGGGGCTCCAAAATCACTGCAGATGGTGATTGTAGCCATTGATTTTAAAAGACGCTTACTCCTTGGAAGGAAAGTTATGACCAACCTAGATAACATATTAAAAAGCAGAGATATTACTTTGCCAACAAAGGTCCGTCTAGTCAAGGCTATGGTTTTTCCTGTGGTCGTGTATGGATGTGAGAGTTGGACTGTGAAGAAAGCTGAGCACTGAAGAATTGATGCTTTTGAACTGTGGTGTTGGAGAAGACTCTTGCGAGTCCCTTGGACTGCAAGGAGATCCAACCAGTTCATCCTAAAGGAGATATGTCCTTGGTGTTCTTTGGAAGGAATGATGCTGAAGCTAAAACTCCAGTACTTTGGCCACCTCATGCGAAGAGTTGACTTATTGGAAAAGACTCTGATGCTGGGAGGGATTGGTGGCAGGTGGAGAAGGGGACAGAGGATGAGATGGCTGGATGGCATCACTGACTTGAAGCACATGAGTTTAGGTGAACTCCGGGAGTTAGTGATGGACAGGGAGGCTTGGCATTCTGTGATTCATGGGGTCGCAAAGAGTTGGACACGACTGAGCAACTGAACTGAACTGAACTAAGGACAGAAGTAAAACTATTGATTTTCATAAGATGTGATTATATGTATAAAAAAATGTAAAGAATGTACAACAAAAAGCTGCTAGTACTAATGTGAATTTATGAAGAAAACAGAATACAAGTTCAATGTACACAACAATAATTATTTTTCTATACACTAGAAATAAACAACTGGAAAGTAAAATAAAAACTGGTATTTTACAATAGTATCAAAAATACCTAAAATACTTAGACATTACTTAATAAAAATAGTGCAAATTTCCACACAAACTAAAAACATTGTTGAAGGCTATTATAGAAGAATTAAATAAATGAAGCCATAGGCTAGGATTACGAATTGAAAAAGTTAATATTATTAAGTTGTCAATTTCACCTAATTTCATCTGTAGATTCCAATCTCAAACAAAATCCCAGCAAGTATTGTAAAAATTCACAAGCTGAGTTTAATATTCATATGCAAGTACAAAACACCTAAATACCTGAAACAACTTTGAAATATAACAAAATTGAAAGTTATAATTACTCGATAAATCTGTAGAAGCCAAGACAGTGTGGTACTAGCATACTGATAGATATATAGGTCAATGAGATAGAATTGAAAGTAAAAATAAACAGACATACACACACAAGATCAGCTTATTTTCAACAAAGGAATTAAGTTAATTTAAAGGAAGAGGATAATCTTTGCAATAAATGGTGCTGGAAAAACTATAATCTGTCCAAATGAAAAAAGGGGATGGCAACACTTACTTCTCACCTTGCACAAAATTTCACATGGACTCAGTCATATTCTTAATCCTAAAGCTAAAACTATAACCAGAGGAGAAAATAATCTTTGCAATATTTGGGGAGACAGAGACTTCTTAGACAAGACACCAAAAATTCTAACAATAAAAAAACAAAACTCATAAGGACTTTTTGAATATTAAAATCATCTGTTCTTGGAAATAAAAGAGCAAACCCTAAACCTGGAGAACATATTTGGTATCCAGAGTATAAGAAGTTTAAAATTTATGAATAAGACAAAAAAAGAAATAAAGAACCCATTTCAACAGCTGTTTCATAAACAAAAAGATATGAATGCTAAATATGTATTATTTAGCATTGAGAAAAGATTCTCAATATTATTTATCATCAGGAAAATATAATGAAATATCATTACACACATCAAAAAAGCTAAAATTAAAAAGACTAATAAGTGTTGACAAGAATGTGGGAAAATAAGAATTTTCATGCATTGCTAGTGTAATATAAAATGGTATTACCACTTGGGAAAACCACTGCTGGGAGTTTCCATAAACTACCTCATGATAGTCCTTCCTTGGCATCCTTTTTGTGACCAAGCAGTCTGCAGGGATTTTGAACTGACTTGAGCCCCTGCCCCAAGCTCCGGCCCTAGATAACAGCTCAGAGAAACACAAGTTCCCGATGTGACTCCACCAGTGGTTGCACTAACCAGTCTCCCCGCAACTCTCAGGGACTTCCCCTTGTACACTTTTAAATAAGACCCTCAACAAGCTAAGAAAAACCCAGGTCTTCTTAGTTTGAATTGATCTATCTAATCTTAGCCCAGAATCCCCAGAGCACTCCATCAAGGTACCCTAATATAGGCATGTGCCCCAGGTCCTGCCTAGTTCTCTGCCTACACCCTGGCTTGACCTCCTCATGTGACCAAGAGGTGCACCCTGTTCTTGCTCCAGGTGAGTAATACAGCTCTCTATTTCAATTTCCTTGTGGTTTCTTGTTGAACCCACTTATATCCTACTGCCTGGGACTCTCCCTAACAAATGTTAATCTAACAAAGTCACAACAACCTTGTATAAGATTTTTTTTTTTTTATGTGAAGTATTATGATACATCTCTCAGCTATAGTCTCCTTAGGAATTACTCAAAAGAAACGAAGACAAACATCCACCCAAAGACTTGTACTTAAATGTCCAAGGCAACGTTATGCATCAGATAATGACCCTCAGAGGGCTTCCCTCATGGCTCATCAGTAAAGAATCTATCTGCAGCCCCCAACTGGGAACTTCCCAAATGTCCAGCAAGACATGAATGGAATGCATGTTTGCAGTAGACAAAATACAGGGCTAATTGTGCACACAGCTTTGATGTGCCCTAAATACAGCCTCATCAAGAAACAGAAGAGAAGGCAATGGCTCCCCACTCCAGTACTCTTGCCTGGAAAATCTGATGGACAGAGGAGCCTGGCGGGCTGCCATCTATGGGGTCGCTAAGAGTCGGACACGACTGAGTGACTTCACTTTCACTTTTCACTTTCATGCATGGAGAAGGAAATGGCAACCCACTCCAGTGTTCTTGCCTGGAGAACCCCAGGGATGGGGGAGCCTGGTGGGCTG
Source organism: Budorcas taxicolor (assembly GCF_023091745.1). Lineage (NCBI taxonomy): Eukaryota > Metazoa > Chordata > Mammalia > Artiodactyla > Bovidae > Budorcas > Budorcas taxicolor. The sequence goes on along the minus strand of NC_068918.1, from coordinate 12,033,845 downwards.
CCATCTATGGGGTCACACAGAGTTGGACACGACTGAAGTGACTTAGCAGCAGCAGCAGCAAGAAACAGCAAATTTATTCTGAAACTGAGGGAACAAAAGTTTCACCACTTGCTAATAAAGATTGGGAGCTACATAAAGGCACTTATCAGGCCAAATAGTCTGAGGCTCATTGTAGTTGTTTAGTCACTAAGTCATGTCCGATTCTTTTACAACCCCCTGGACTGTAGCCCTCCTAGTTGCCTCTGTCCGTGGGATTTCCCAGGCAAGAAAACAGGAGTGGATTGCCTTTCTTCCTCCAGGGGATGAATCTTTCCAACCCAGGGATCAAACTCTCATCTCCTGCACTGCAGGCAGATTCTTTACTGATGAGTCATGCGGGAAGCCCTCTGAAGCTCATTATTTGATCTCAAATGTAAGTTCCCACGGGAATTTCTAAACAGGAAAAGGAGTATGTCAAGGCTGTATATTGTCACCCTGCTTATTTAACCTATATGCAGAGTGCATCATGAGAAAAGCTGGGCTGGAAGAAGAACAAGCTGGAATCAAGATTGCCGGCAGAAATATCAATAACCTCAGATATGCAGATGACACCGCCCTTATGACAGAGAGTGACGAGGAACTAAAAAGCCTCTTGATGAAAGTGAAAGAGGAGAGTGAAAAAGTTGACTTAAAGCTCAACATTCAGAAAACGAAGATCATGGCATCTGGTCCCATCGCTTCATGGGAAATAGATGGGGAAACAGTGGAAACAGTGTCAGACTATCTTTTGGGACTCCAAAATCACTGCAGATGGTGACTGCAGGCATGAAATTAAAAGACGCTTACTCCTTGGAAAGAAAGTTATGACCAACCTTGATAGCATATTGAAAAGCAGAGATATTAATTTGCCAACAAAGGTCCATTTAGTCAAGGCTGTGGTCTTTCCAGTGGTCATGTATGGATGTGAGAGTTGGATTGTGAAGAAAGCTGAGTGCCAAAGAATTGATGCTTTTGAACTGTGGTGTTGGAGAAGACTCTTGAGAGTCCCTTGGACTGCAAGGAGATCCAACCAGTCCATTCTGAAGGAGATCAGTCCTGGGTGTACTTTGGAAGGAATGATGCTAAAGCTGAAACCCCAGTACTTTGGCCACCTCATGTGAAGAGTTGACCCTTTGGAAAAGACTCTGATGCTGGGAGGGATTGGGGGCAGGAGGAAAAGGGGACAAGAGAGGATGAGATGGTTGGATGGCATTACTGACTCGATGGACGTGAGTTTGAGTGCACTCCGGGAGATGGTGATGGACAGGGAGGCCTGGCGTGCTGTAATTCATGGGGTCGCAAAGAGTCGGACACGACTGAGCGGCTGAACTGAACAAAGACCAAATTATAGCCATAACCAATAAAGAAGAAAATGCCATGAATTATGATCAATAACAGTTTATGTGAAGGCAATTTTGCTGATGGCAAGAAAAATCCATGGATGTCCAGAAAGAGTAAAAGAAAGTGACCCAATCTAGTGTACATCTCTATGAAGATTTGACCATCATGAACCTGATCATGGAAATTCACACCTTTTTCTGTTAATTCTCAAGAGTCTCTATTTAGCATAAGTGTCCATAAATAGGCCATGATATCACAAAAAGTCCAAAAAAATGTGCTTTGAGTCTCATTAAGGTATTATGTACAGAAAAAAAAAGTTTACTCATTTGAATTCTAAATATGATTAATTCTTTTCCTCAGGAAATACTTGCATACTTTTCACCTATTCAGGTCAACTTTTTTTTTTTTTTTTTTTTTTTTTTGGCTTCAACCTGTAGCATGTGGAATCTTAATTCTCCAAGCAGGGACTGAACCTGTGCTCCCTGTATTGGGAGCTGGGAGTCTTAACCTCTGGTCCACAAGGGAAGTCCATATTTTCACATATTCAGAACAGTTACTATATAGCATACATTTCTAAAACTACTTAATTTACAAATCAATTTTCACAAAAAGGAGAGTAATTGCTGGGGAATGTCCATGTCCCCAGAAATGATACATAAAAGAAGAGAATCCAGGTCAATTGAATTATTTTTGCTTCTCTGAATTATAGTCAGATTTAGTTTCAGTATGGGTTCGGTCCTGGTGAATCAGACGGTAAAGAGTCTGCCTGCAATGCAGGAAACACAGGAGACGCAGGTTTGATCCCTGGGACAGGAAGATCCCCTGGAGGAGGACATGGCCATCTGTTCCAATATTCATGCCTGGAAAATCTCATAGACAAAGGAGCCTCTCAGGCTAGTTCATGGAATCTCAAAAGAGTCAGGCACAACCAAGGGACTGAGCGTTCATCACACAGTCTCGGTCTAGTCCCCAGAGTCATGATAAACTAGTTCATCTAACATCAACCTACTAAATAATTTCTCCACTAAAATCAGCTTGGCAGGCATAACCCATTGTGATGAAGACAGGAAAGGCTGATTCAGAAGTAGGTGGTAGGAAGGATGAGCACAGTCAGGCAACACTGGCAGCCCCTTTGCCCTTTTAGTCATAATGATGAATGAAGGAGGGAACTAAAAATAACTGCACCACAGATGGCAAGAGGCACAGCAACAGCACCTGACTGTCTGCAATGCCTTTCGTGGATGCTAACCTGTATATGGCAGAAAGAGGAAACTGATGAAACTAAAACGAGACAGTGCTCAGGAAAATCTAGAGTAGCATAATAAGCAGGGATGACTTGCCCCTAGCTACTGGCTAAGATTTTAAATTCCAGGAGCTTAGGAAACCCAGCCAAAGGATGTAGTCCTTCTTCAGTGTCTGTGACGGGATCGTGCAGCTGCTCCAAACACAGCACACACCACATGACCAACGTGTAGAATCCCATCCTGGCAACACACCATAGCGTGAAATGTTACAGCTTTGACACAGCAGCCAAGAAAAGTATGAAATGTATAAAAACAAGCTCATGCAAGCCTGAGAACAGATTTTGAAAAAATTAAACTCTTAGTCCATAACCTACTCAGGCCAAGAAAGAGTCAAACCATTTGAAGTTGCTTTCGTTGTGACCACAGTTTCAATGACAGTCCTACTCACCAAGTTATCTGCTGTTGCACCCTCTGTCCTACACTTTTCTGCTCTTATTTGGCCAGAGATATGGATACTATATTGTCAGGACAATTTTGTGCTTTAGGGGGAATAAAAGAAAGATATTGATGGCATTTTTTCTTTATGATTAAAGAAATCTTGTATATTCAAAGAACAATGGAAATAAATGCCACTATTACTTGAGGATCTGTTACTAGTTATCCAAGTGCTGGATGTTATGAGCATAGTTGTACATCGGTGTGCAGTTTGGCAGTCAGTACCCAGCCAAAGTGCAAGTGGGGGCTGAAATCTGCCCACAGGATGAAGAGATTCCTTCTTCTAATTTCCAGGTCCAGAGAGGGTGCCTATTTGCAATTTGTCTGTTGAAGGGGATTCTGGTGGTAGCATGGCTGGAAGAAGGACCTCGGTCCTTTTCTCCTTTGAAGAAAGAATTCAACAAAGAGACTAAGATTGTGAGCACCATTGACATATATACACTACCACGTGTAAAACAGACAGCTAGTGGGAAGCTGCTATTTAGCACAGGGAGGCAACCAAGCATTCTGTGACAACCTAGAGCAGTGGGATCAGGGTCGGGGGGAAGGGAGATTAAAGAGGGAGGGGATATGTGTATGCATGCATGCTAAGTTGCTTCAGTTGTGTCTGACTCTGAAATCCTATGCACTGTAGCTCGCCAGGCTCCTCTGTCTATGGGATTCTCCAGGCAAGAATACTGAAGTGAGCTGCCATCCTCCTCCAGGGGATCTTCCAACCCAGGTGTCAAACCCTGGTCTCCTACATCTCCTGCATGTGCAGATGGGTTCTTTATCACTAGTGCCACCTGGGAAGCCAGATATAAGTATACTTGTGGCTGCTTTGCATTATTGTATGGCAGAAACCAACACAGCACTTAAAGCAATTATCCTCCACTTAAAAGTTTTTTTAAAAGATTGTGAAATAGAGACAGTGTTCATTAGAAGCAAAGTACCCGTGGGAGAGCACACAAGCAAGCTCGGAGCGAGTAGTGCACAATAGCAGCAGCTTCGGTTGTTTTTATGGGGGCAGTTTTCCATTTTCCAGACTGTCTCAGGGCAGTCATCTGAGGACCTCGTCTCTGCATGCATCAGCCTGGGAAATTCCCTTGACCACAAGAATCGGAAAGTTATGGTCGCTCTGGCTTTCACCTAATAAGGGCCCAGTGCTCTTGCCAGCATCTCAGTGTGTCAGTGGGAGACCAACTGCAGCTGCTTAGCCTGAGGCCTTTCTGTCTCCTCCCTACAAGTGGGTGTCTTTTATTAAGTCACACACACATAGTGGTGCGCAATCAAGGATCCTAAACGTGAAAAGGAACTAATCAACCATAAAAACAACAACAATTTTGACAGGTTTATAAGGGTCAGGGAAATTTAAAAGGGAACTGAAAGTGGAGAGTACAGTTTTCACAAAAGGTCCAGAAGGCTGGACCATGAACAAAGAGCAGGACTGGGTATCTGGAGAGAAGGCTGCACGTATCACAGGACATTGGTGCTGGATGGGGGATCCCAAGGGCTACATCATTCATTCAGATTTGCATGAGATTAGAGCTGTGCTCAACAACTAAGATACGTGTTCCTATTCATATACTTTTATTGGTACAGGAAACACTTTAAACTTTAAGAAAAAAATATCCCCCCAAAAGAAGAATTTTTAACACTTAACTGAAAATATATTTTTGCTCTGAATTTTGCCTCCTAATAGTACAACAATTCAGGGTTTTAGAAAAATTAAAATTGTCAAAGAAGAGAATAGTTTGACTAGTTGCTTGGGGGGGAAAGTACAGATTCCACTGAACATGGGAAGTGAGGTGTCAGTCACGTCCGACTCTTTGTGACCCCATGGACAAAGAGAAGCTTATCAGGCTCCTCTGTTCACAGAATTCTCCAGGCAAGAGTTCTAGAGTGGGTCGCTATTCCCTTCTCCAGTGGATCTTCATGAGCCAAGGATTAAATGCGGGTCTCCTGCATTTCAGGCAGACTGTTTACCGACAGCCACCAGGGAAGCGCCTTGTTGAAAAAATAAAAAAGATTAAGTAAGATAATCAGGAAGATGGAGAAAAAGACTTTAAAAATATAAGACATGAAGATTTGCAATGTACCCATGTATTAATAAGTGATTTTTAATGTGAGGAAAATGCATCTTTTTTTTCTTTGCATAGATGTAGCAGTTTAGAATAGATTTTAAATAACAAATCTCACACCAAAGACAAGGATTGCTGCATTTCTTTTAATACTCAAAGCTATGCTGATCACACCAATTCAGTTCATCCATATATGAGGCACCTAATTAATTTTCTTCCATGCCTTTCATCTTTTATTTATTTATTTATTATTTTTTTTAATTTTAAAATCTTTAATTCTTACATGCGTTCCCAAACATGAACCAACCTTTCATCCTTTTAACAACTACCAACTCCCATTCTTTTCAGCATCATCATTTTCTGCTTGCCCCTTCCACTGTATTTCTTCCTCCCTAATGTCCTAACTCACTTCATAACAACCGACCTGTTAAAATCCAACCTAGTACAATGTCTTTATTATACTCAAATATGTGTAGAAATGAGGTCAACTATTTCTGTGCTCACTGGATTCCATTTTCACAAATCTACACATCAAAGTCCTAACATGTTGCCAGATTGGAACAGATCCAAAGGAAGCAACCAGGATGGAAAACACAATACAACTGAGTCCTCGTGAGGAACAGAAGGGTTCCTCCAGGGCCACACATATGCTGCTGCTTTCTCTACGTGGAACACCACGCTCTCGTGATGGGTTCCTTGGCAGGCCTTCCTACCAGGCCTTCTCTAACTTGGTGCCATCCCCTCTGCAGAGGCTGACCTGACCTCTCACTTGGGGGCTCTCAGCAGTCTATTTCACTGTTAAACATTTACCATGACTCCTTGGTGGAAGAAGATCATGCCTACCCCTCTCATCCACAATTACAACATGGTAGAAAAGGGAGGGAGGGAAAGAAGGAGGAAGGAAGGAAAGGGGGGAAAGGAGAAGAGGAAAGGAGAGAAAAAGAAAACGAAGAAAAAAGTAAAAATGTTCATTCTGAAGAAGAGGAGCTCTTAAAACTAATAGCTCTACTGAGACATTTGAAGAACTGTCACGTAAAAAAAGAGAAGCCTCATTCTACATGGTTTAGAAAAGAGTTTACCAATGATAAGAAAATCCAGAGAGGCAGTTTTTGACTCACACTCTAAGAACAAACTTTGTAAAAGTATATCAATAGTTGTCTGAAATAGGATAAAGTACTATGTTCCTTGTCTCTGGGAGTGTCCATATACAGCCTAGAAAATTACTTTCAAGAGATGCTGGTGTGAGACTTATATAGTAGATAATGACTGGACCTGACTGACATTGAAGATACTTTCAAGCTTGGATTATTATTTTTTTAATTTAAAGTTATTTATTTTTTTTAATTGAAGGATAATTGCTTTACAATATTGCATTGGTTTCTGCCATATATCAACATGAATCAGTCATAGGGATACATGTGTCCCTCCCTCTTGAACCTCCCTCCCTCCTTCCACCCTACCCCACCTCTCTAGGCTGTCACAGAGCACTAGATTTGAGCTGCCTGCATCACACAGCAAATTTCCGCTGGCTTTCTCATTTTCACTTGGTAATGTATATATTTCAGGGCTACTCTCTCCATTTGTCCCACACTTTCCTCTCATCCCACCCTCCTCTTTTCCCGCTGTGTCCACAAATCTGTTCTCTATGTCTGTGTTTCCACTGCCGCCCTGAGGACAAGTTTGGATTATATTCTTTTGTTGAACTTCAACATCTTTAGGTGAGGTAATACATTGAGTAAGGCTACATATTCTCACTCTCTTTTTAAGTCACTGAGCCTTGCATGAAGGGTAATATTTTCAACAAATATTTATTTTCCAAATCTGCATTGGTCTTCTGGAAAAGCAAAACACATTTCATGAAATCCTTATGGTAAGTTATCACATTACACAGATTGGCATCTGAAAATAGTTTTTAAAAGCACAAGGCAATGAGACATACCACAAGCAAATATTTTAGTGCCTACTGTACATGAGAGAAAGAATTTGAAAATATATAAGCCGTATTTCACAGAAAAGTGTTTGTGATGGGTAAACAAAAGCTGAGTAGACTACATGAAATAATTATAATTTCTAAATATAGTCATTACACATTTATATCATATTTTAGCTTGTTACATGTGGCTATATCTAGGTTGTTTTGTCTCAATCAAAAGTTGTCTGATTTTTGGCTAATATTTGGAAATTGGCAAAACTTAAAGTGAATTCTTTCATTATTTATTAAGCCCATGTGAATTTCAAAGATTGTTTACAAGCACAGTCTGATTCATTTAGAAGTTTTCTAGTGATGGATTTGTTTACAAAAGTGTGTTAATGCCTAGAAAATGTACTCTACTGAGCAAATTTTTCATATGAAATTTTCCATCAAAAGGAACACAAGTTCTGAACTTGTCCTAAGGACTTGGATTCTAATATCTGTTTGGCCAGCTTTCCTTAAAGATTAGCCATTTCCTGAGCACTGTCTCCATGCTAGGGATTTTAATGTGTACCAAGGAAGCCCTGGATGAATTCAATCCTGAAGAAATTTCTTTTTCAATTGAGGGAAGACTAATTAGCAACTGGACTGGGCTTCATGTAGCCCCATGTGAACTAGATATCTGATGTCCCACAGATGGTCTTACTTCAGACTAAATAGCTTAGATTTTAGGAAAAGAATCTGACATTCAACTACTGTGGGTATGTATTGTTGACACCACGGGTCCAAACCGGAGTTTTACCCCTAAAAATTGATTATGAGAATCTAGCATTTTCTATAGATCTTGAAAAGATGCCTTTTATCCTGAGTGCCAAATAGTTCAAAACTGTGAGCATACTTCATTAAAAATTACCTAAAGACATGGATCTATGAATAACTGCTAATTCCTGCAAGGTTCTGAACATGAACACAAAGGATGCTTAAAGCTACATTTAATTATTATGTAGAAAAAGAAGGTAGCGCATAATTTTAAGAATAAATAAAACAAATGTTGAGAAGCTTTAAAAAACATTTTCCATGAAAATGCTATGTTAAATTTCTGATTCAATTTTCAATAGAAGCCATCTTCAACACTTTTTGTTCTAATTTGAGGGGAGTTAATTCAATCAAATACCATGGTCCGGAATATTTTTTGACCAATTCTCTTTCCCCAACCAAACTTTTTAAACACATTCAGTTCAGTTCAGTTCAGCTTCTCAGTCATGTCTGACTCTTTGCAACCCCATGAATTGCAGCACACCAGGCCTCCCTGTCCATCACCAACTCCCGGAGTTCACTCAGACTCACGTCCATCGAGTCTGTGATGCCATCCAGCCATCTCATCCTCTGTCGTCCCCTTCTCCTCCTGCCCCCAATCCCTCCCAGCATCAGAGTCTTTTCCAATGAATCAACTCTTCGCATGAGGTGGCCAAAGTACTGGAGTTTCAGCTTTAGCATCATTCCTGCCAAAGACCCAGGACCAATCTCTTTTAGAATGGACTGGTTGGACCTCCTTGCAGTCCAAGGGACTCTCAAGAGTCTTCTCCAACACCACAGTTTAAAAGCATCAATTCTTTGGCACTAAATACATTAGTGGTATCTTATTCAATTCTGGAACACATGTCAGCTGCAATGCTCTGACTGTTACACCACACTCTGTATCAGACTCAGAGCAAATGACTTCCCTGTTGGTCCAGTGGCTAAGACTCTACACTTCCAGTGCAGGGAGCCCAGGTTTGATCCCTCACCAGGGAACTAGATCCTACATGCCCCAACTAAAAGTTTGCATGCCATAAGTGAAAGATCCCACATGCTGCAACTAAGACATGGTACAGCCAAAAAACAATCAAATAAACTTATCTAAATAATATGCTGCGTGAAAGGAGTCATTAAGTATAGTAGTCATCAATTTGACTACATACAAATCTTGGTAGACAAAAAAAAAAAAAAAAAAAAAAATCTTGGTAGACAGAGATGAGGGCCAGGAAGTTGAAGACATTTAAAAGTCAAGAGATGATATGATTCTTAATAATATGATTTTGAAATGAATTTATAATTTTGAACTTTTCAGTTTCAAGGATTCTTTTTTAACTTCCTTAACCACTGAGTTACTAGCTTCCATATATCTTTTTTGTCCTTTTTCTGGGGATTTTGTTTTTCAAATGCCATGGAATTCTCCTGGGAACATAACCTTTATAACATGAGTCATGTTTTAGAATCAGATCTAATTCAGTGACCATGGGATCAGAACCATTCTTTTATTTGTCATGGAACATAATAGCACTGATCACATTTTAGAACAAAACAGAAAAGTAAATAAATACCTCTCCAACTTTCAATTACATACAACATAATTCTGGACAGTTGACTTTGTTTTTCAGTAGAAACTGTTAACAATGGCATGGCCATCCTTCTGCTGCATTGATATCTCTTCTAATTTGCTAGGGAGCAGTGTTGATGGCAGGGGCTGAAATCCAGGAAGCAGTATATAAGCCACAGCTACTATCATCTTCCTTTGAGGAAGCCTGGCATTCTAGGGATAAGGAAGATGTCTGAGCCAAGGTTCGAATCTTTACTAGATTTACTTCCGTCCCCATAAACGTCTCATCTTTGTGCATATTACCCTGACTCTGCACACTATGCTCCTCCTTTTCCTATCTCCACCAGACAGTAAGTTTCTTGAAGACCTAACATTGTCTTCTTTTTCTTTTGAGTGTCCCGCAAGTTGCCATCAGCATGCTTTGTACATAAGCACTTACTGAATTCTTCTTGGATTATAAACTTTGTGCTAATGAAAAGGAAAGCATAAACTATTACTATCAAAGAAATAAAATAAATGTTTTCAAAGCCTACTAGATTTTAACAGGATTCCTATTAAAAAGTAAGGTGTTTGTACTTAAACTCCTATGATGTCATGTGCACAGTAAGCCCACTCAGTGCTGAACTTTCCGCTGGTGAGACAAGGCCTGTGCAGGGGCGTTAAAACAAGTGAGGAGAGAAGCACTTTGAACACATCAATTAAAAATTACTCCTCAGAAAATCTATAAGATAAATCTATTTTTATTTCACTGTAGGTGGCAGATATTGTAGGATGTTGAGCAAAAGCTATTCTCCTCCTCCTCTTCCACTGGTCATCCCCTCTCCCTGCCTGATAATTTGAAAATGCCAGCTGTTCAAGTTACCAGCTTCACCTGCCAGTAGATGAGACTTCAAAGGATTCCACCGAGAGGCTCTCAGTGATAACGTTCACTCTGATAGAAAGAGCAAGACCTGTGAGGACTTTTCTCTCACCCAGTGCCCCTTTCCCTTGTCTCTCTGTGGGTCCTGTAGGGGCAGGTATCTTGCAACCATGAAAAAACAAGCAGGGAATGAAAGGCAGCAACCAGAGCCTGGCGAAGAGTTTAGACTGAAGGAGGCTGGCCTCCTAAGACTGGACTTCTGAAGCAAGACAGTGCAAAACCCCATTTTTTAAGACACATTCATCCAAGGGTTCTGTCCTGCTTGTGAGGGGCTTTGCTACAATATGCATCAGATATTATATGATTATAAATATTATAAATAATTATAATCATAAAAGGAATTATAATTATAAATAACTATTGTAAAATATACTATTCATAAAATATTATTTTAAAGTATAATTTAAAATAATTATAAAATATACATCACTTCGTTTTGTTTTCTTTTTTAAACTTTTATTTTATTATGGAGTATAGTTGATTTACAATGTTGTATTAGTTTCAAGCGTACTGCAAAGAGATTCAGTTGTACATACACATATATTTATTCTTTTTCAGATTCTTTTCCCATATAGGTTATTACAAAGTATTCAGTAGAGTTCCCTGTGCTATACAGTAGGTCCTTGTCCATTATCTATTTTATATATAGTAGTGCGTATATCGGAGAAGGCAATGGCACCCCACTCCAGTACTCTTGCCTGGAAAATCCCATGGATGGAGGAGCCTGGTAGGCTGCAGTCCATGGGGTTGCCAAGAGTCAGACATGACTGAGCGACTTCCCTTTCACTTGTCACTTTCATGCATTGGAGAAGGAAATGACAACCCACTCCAGTGTTCTTGCCCGGAGAATCCCAGAAACGGGGAAGCCTGGTGGGCTGCCGTCTATGGGGTCGCACAGAGTCAGACGCGACTGAAGCGACTTAGCAGCAGCAGCAGCAGCAGCAGTACATATAATTAATCCCAACCTGCTAATTTATCCCTTCCCTTCACCTTTCCCCTTTAGTAATCATATGTTTGTTTTCTAAGTCCATGAATCTTTTCCTGTTTTGCAAATAAGTTCTTTGCACAAGTTTTTTTTTCAGATTCTACATATAAGTGATAGATGGAGCACAAATACACAGAGGAATATGACTCGGCCATAAAAATGAATCAATAATGCCATTTGCAGCCCAACACGGATGAATCTAGAGATTATTGTACTGAGAGAAGTAAACCAGACAGACAGACAAGTACCACTTTGTTCTTAAAACAGCCCTATGAGGAGGTGTCTGCAGTTTGTTTTAATGAACAAGGAAAACAGTGTGCATGGGGTGCAGCTCCACCCCCAAGGCCATCCTAGATGCCAAGGTTGGGGTTCAAAGCCACAGCTACCTGAGACCAGGCTGTTTCTCAATTTCAAAAGGAAGGCATGCACAAGCGACTAGGTCAACGCAATCCAGCTTTACTTTACTTTACTTTACTTTAAAGAAATGGAAGAAGAGAGCAAATCTTCTCCAATGCATGAAAGTGACAAGTGAAAGTGAAGTCGCTCAGTCGTGTCTGACTCTTGGCGACCCCATGGACTGCAGCCTACCAGGCTCCTCCATCCAAAGGTCTTTGGGGATGCCTAACAAATCAGGATTCATCACGATGAAAAGTTTTCTTATTTCACAGTCTATAAAGTGGGCAGATAACATAATCCCCAAGAGACTCAAGTCTGAGACAATGCATTTGTAGTACTCAATAATGGCATCTGTATAGGAGGCACTTAATAAATACCATGTGTGAATGAATAAGTGAATGAATGCTGACTATTAGGGTGAGTTAGGAAGTACACACATGAAGATCAGCTCAAATTAATTCTCTGAGTAGCCATGGGAGGCTCAGGTAGCCTGTAGTATGTGAACTGTATGTTGAATGAAGGAAGGGAGACAAGGAGAGAAACAGAGGGAGGCAAGAGAGAAAGAGCCTAAGGGAAAGCACTAACATAATTGAAAGGCGGCCATATGTGAATGCTGAAGCTGGTCCAGCTCCCTCTCATCACTCTCATCAATTTTTAGGATCCCAGTTACCACATAGACAGTACTTTGGTCCTATCTTCTCTGCCAGTGGCTTTCCTGATCTTGGCTTCTGATCTCCTTGATCTCCAATGGCTGGAGACATAGGCCTACAACTAGGCCTCTTTGATGCCATTTGCTTCCATGTGAGTTTCCACAGATGGCTACTATTCGGTCACGGACCTGTCTGCTCAGCCTTATATAAATTTTCTGATGGTTGAATCTGTATTCATGACTTCAGTGCAATATACTCCTGTCCTTTTTACCTTTATCCTTTGATTTCTTTCTTCTGAGAGTTGTTTCTGCACCTGTGTCCCAACATGTCCTTAGGTATTCTATCTCATTCCCATTTGTGAAGGTCTGAATGTCCATCCTCCCAAAATTCACATGTTGGAGTCCTAATGCCTAATATAGTGCTATTAGAAGGTGAGGCCTTTGGGGATGATTAGATCATGAAGGTGGAGCCCTCATAAAATATTAAGAGTGCTTTTATAAAAGAGGTCTCACTGTACCCACTACTATATATATATATATCTGGTGGCTCAGATGGTAAAGAACCTGCCTGCAATGCAGGAGACAAGGGTTTGATTCCTGGGACAAGAAGATCTCTTGGAGAAGGGAATGGCCACCCACTGCAATATTTTTGCCTGGAGAATCCTGTGGGCAGAGGAGCCCGGCAGGCTACAGCCCATGGGGAATCAAAGTGTTGGACACAACTGAGCAACTAACACTTCACTTCATACTGATAACTAAGAAGGACCAACAGCATGCAATAACCTATAATGGAAAAGAACCTGAAAAAGAACACGCACACATGTACATATGTGTACATGTGTGCTCAGTTGTGTCCAACTCTTTGCGGCCCCATGGACTGTAGCATGCCAGGCTCCTCTGCCCATGGAATTTTCCAGGCAAAAATACTGGAGTGTGGTGCCATGTCCTCCTCCAAGAGATCTTCCTGACCCAGGGATTGAACCCACATCTCTTGCATCTCCTGCATTGGCAGGTGGATTCTTTACCACTAGCGCAACCTAGGAAGCTCATACACACGTACATAACTGACTCACCTGCTGTACACATAAAACTAACACAGCACTGTAAGTCAACTATATTTCCAAAAAAATTATTTTAAAAGAGAGGGAGAGAGACCCCACTGAATTCCCTAGCCCCTCCACAAAGTAAGGATACAGTGAATCCTTCTGCACCTAGGAAAGGGCTTTTATCTAATCATGCTGATATCCTGATCTTGAACTTGTAGGCTCTAGAACTGTGGAAAGTAAATTTATGCTATTTATAAGCTACTCTGTCTGAAATATTTTCTTACAGCAGACTGAATTGACGAAGACATCATTTATTCTCGTTCAAGGTGTAGTGTGAACCTTAGGTATGCTTAGCTAAAACACTCTAAGGCAGTGGTTCTCAGGGCTGTGGTCCCAGAAACAGCAGAATTAGCATCACCTGGAAACTGGTTAGAATTGCATATTCTTAAGCTCTACCCCAGACACCCCAAAGCTACTAAATCATGGGAATAGGGCCCAGGATTCTGTGTTTTAACAAATCTTCCAACAGATTCTCATGAGTTCTAAAGCTTGAGGACCACAGATGATACTGACAGATATTTATTTTGGAAAAAAAAAACACATTTGTCACTATCTTTTTGGTTCAGAAACTATGAGAAACACTTTTATTAAATCACTGCAAAAGATATATAATAGACTGAGTTCCTGGGTTTAGTTTGGACTTGAAAGCAAAGCCTGAGACGAAAATGAAAATGCAGGTAGTTTTTCTAGGAAGTAAGGCCAAGAAGTAGGAATTGAGAAGAACTGAGGTCACTGCCATTGGCAGCAGAAATTCAGCTTTGCCAGGGCCTCTCAATAGAGGGTTGGAAAGAAACACCATAAACAAAATGACCTACAGATTCGGAGAAAGTATTTGCAAATAATGCATCCAGCAAGAGCTTAATTTCCAAAATGTACAAATAGCTCATACAAATCAACACAATCAAAAAAACAAACAACACAAGCAAAACATGAGCAGAAGACTTAAGCAGATATTTCTCCAAAGAAGACATAAAGATGGCCAATAGGCACATGAAAAGATGTTCAACATTGCTAATTCAACAGTGTCTAATACAGTGTGTTAGTAGCTCAGTTAGTAGCTCAGCCCAACTCTTTTGAAACCCGCGGACTGTAGCCTGCCAGGCTCCTCTGTCCATGGAATTCTCGAGGCAAGAATACTGGAGTGGGTTGCCATGTCCTTCTCCAGAGGATCTGCCTGACCCACATATCGAACCCAAGTCTCCTGCATCGTAGGCAGATTCTTTACCATCTGAGCCACCAGGGAAGCTAATTCTTAGAGAAATGCAAATCAAAACTACAATGAAGTATCACTTCAAACCAATCAGAATGCCCATCATTAAGAAGTCTACAAATAACAAATGCTAGAGAAAAGACAAACTTCCTGTACTATTGGAAGGAATGTAAATTGGTTCAGCCACTCTGGAAAACAGGATGGAAGTTCCTAAAAAAAAACTGAAACAGAATTGCCATATGATCCAGCAATCCTAGATATTAATATATCTGGACAAAACTATAATTTGAAAAGATACATATACCCCTTTGTTCATAGCAGCACTACTCATAATAGCCAAGACATGGAAGCAACCTAAATGCCCATCAATAGGTGGTATATAATATGTGACATAAATGTGCTTATCTACGAACCAGAAAACAGATGCACTGATATACAGAATAGACTTGTGGTTGCCAAGAGGGTACCAGGGTAGGGGAGGGATGGATTGGGAGTTTGGGATTAACAGATACAAACTACTCTGCGTACATATAACTGAATCGCTTTGCTGTACACCAGAAACTAACAGAACATTGTAAATCAACAACACTACAGTAAAACAATTTTTAAAAAAACAGTGTTTCATCTAAAGTCTAGAATTGTGGAAACTCTTCTACAGATTCCTGTCCCCCAGTCATTTATAGTTTGCCTTGCATTATGACTGTACCTGTATGGACCTGAGGTTGACAGCTTTGATTGGAGGAAGTCCTGAGGCAGAAATGTGGAATGAAGCTTGGGAAGCCCCTGAGGCAGGACCCTTGCTGTACACAGACATGCTCAGCACAGCTAGGACTCTGAATCCATGTGGGCTGAGAGGCTGGAACAAAGCAGGGCATCAAATACTTCTGCTATTATTTCTGTCATGAAATTACCCCAAAGTGTTTTTAGGGCTGCAAAAGGGCAGGTCTTAGTAAATAGGAGAGAAAAGATTGATACGTTGCTTTTCTTGTTTGTTTTTAACTCATAGTAGTTTGATTTTTACTTTAGTTATATTTGACATGACTGATGAGAGGTATACCTCATGAACAATTAATATTTCCTACATGAGCCATGTTTTATAATCAACCACAGTTATCTGATACATGTTTCTTAAATCTTGATAATCAAACAAACTTAGATGGGAGTCAAGGTTTGAGAACCTGGCTTGGATGATGGTGGATGGTCACAAAACATGAGTAATAAGTCTACTGATTAAAATATTTTTTTTTACTACATCAAAAATTTCAAGTATTTTCCACTACTGTATATAAAATAGATAAACAAGGATCTACTGTAGAGGATAGGGGACTATCTTTAATATCTTATAATAACCTACACTTGTAAAGAATGTGAAAAAGAAAAGATATTTCTCTTTCCTATGATTTAAAAAAAAAAGAATTCAGTGACAGAGTAATTATGTTCAGTCATGTAGTCAGTAATTCAGTTCTTCTGCGTCTTCACCTCCACACTGTACACTAAACATCAGAGCCTGTTTAAACATCATAACCCTGTAGTGTTATTTTCCCCTTCTGCCACAGAGAAAGAACCTCCAATTTTTACCAGGCACTTGACTTATCAGCATGAAGTCTGCTAATTTCAGCTTCCATTGCAGCTAGATATGGCCATGTGATTAAATCTGACAATGAGATGCAAACGAATATCACATGGCAGTTTTTGGCAACCTTTCCTAAAATCCAGCCTCAACCTGCCCTTTGCTTTCTGTTTCTTCCTCCGCACCTTCCTGCTGGCTGATAAATCTGTGATGCTTAATTAGCAGCCATTCAATACTCTAGATGATCTGGGGCAGGGGTCAGCAAACTACAGCCCTGGAGACAAATTCAATCAGGTGTCTGTTTTTATACAGTAACAAGCAAAGAATGAATTTTACATTTTTAGATGTTGAAAAAATTCAAAGAAGAATAGTGTTTCATAATACATGAAAATCTTTTGAAATTCAAATGTTAGCATTCATTTAAAAAAAGTATTGGAATACAACCATATTCATAAGTTTACTTACTATTTACAGCTGCTTTCACACGACAATGGCAGCACTGAGTTGTTACAATAGAGACCTTATGAGCCACAAGCCTAAATATATCTGTATCTGGCCCTTTATAGAAAAACGTTGTTGACTCCTTACTCTTGGCAATGGAGGACATGCCAAGGAGAGTAATAAGACAGAAAACAGAAGGAGCATGGGTCCTCCAGGACTTCATGGAGTGAAACCACCATGCAATCCTGGATCAGGTACCTCTAGACTCTCTTGTGATAGTGAAACAAACACCTATATTTTTAAGCCACTGTTCCATAATTTAGTAGACTCAGTAAAAGTGAAGTTGCTTAGTCGTGTCCGACTCTTTGTGACCCCACAGACTGTAGCCTACTAGGCTCCTCCGTCCATGGGATTTTCCAGGCAAGAGTGCTGGAGTGGATTGCCATTTCCTTCTCCAGGGGATCTTCCCAACCCTGGAATTAAACCTGGGTCTCCCGCATTGCAGGCAGATGCTTTACCGTCTGAGCCACCAGGGAAGCCGAACCCTTCTTGAATCCTACTTGCTATGCATCTTTATAGCTCCTCCCACAAAAGACAGAGGATTCTTCCCCAATCCTTACCTTTGGTCTTCATCAACATTAACATCAAAGACTTGAAATGTATTTGTGCAGTCAAGCTTGCCCTACTGTGCTTGTTATTGCCATGAGCAGAAACTGGCCTCTTAACCTGCAGGTCCCTGACTAATTGGCCTTCCTCATGACTCAGCCATAAAGAATCCATCTGCCAATAGCAAAGATGTGGGTTCAATCCCTGGGTAAGGAAGAATACCCCAGAGAAGGAAATAGCAAACCTCTCTAGCATGCTTGCCAGGGAAATCTCCTGGATAGAGGAGCCTGGTGGGCTACAGTCCATGGGGTCGCAGAGTCAGACATGGCTGAGCAACTAACACTTTCACTTTCTTTTCAGGAGAAATCATCCTTTGCTAGCTGGTAAGCTAAATGCACCACCAAATGTTGCCTCTGAAAGCAGAGAGTCAATCCCCACTTTTTTAAGAGCAAACTTGGTATCACCCAGGTATACCTCAAACTAGTGGTGTCCTGGTAAACATTTAACAACTAACCTACCTCCTCATTCCCCACCATTTATAGCAGTTAGAGATTTCCATAGTGTAAATATCACCAGGAATGATTTCAGACTACCAAACTAAAGGGTCCCTGATCACGGTTGGAAAAAACGTGCATAATGGACTATCATACTTGGTTGGCATACTGCTGCTTTCAAACCCACTGCGTAAAGAGACTATTCATATCTAGAAAGAGTCAAAGGAATGAGTGCAGGCAATTTAACTTTGTTTTGGATGCCAGAGGCAGAAATTCACCTGACTGGTTACAAATTTGCAGATAAAAATGCTTTAAAACCTACACAATGAATATCATTGTATTGCAAAGTACAAGTGTTACGATAGGGAACTCCTTGGCAGTCCAGTGGTTGGGAATCTGTGCTTACACTGCAGGGGACCCAGGCTCAATCCCTAGTTAAGGAATTAATCTTGCAAGGTGCATGATGTAGCCAAAAAAAAAAAGACAGGAGAAATGTTTGGGGCCAGGGATGAGCCAAAGGATAGTCTAGGTTACTGCAAAAAGGCTTCCAAAGTCATATTTTTTAAGACCCATGAGGACTGTATACACACACACACACACACACACACACACACACACACAAAATATATACTGGAATGAATAAGTTATTTTCAAGTTCTGCTCCTCTGTGACTCAGAAACTGAGTAACTAGACTCTGTGTTTGAAGGCTGTGTATAAAACAATTATTCAGGAATCTTCAAAATTAATTCTGTTCATGTAGTCTTTATCATGATTCTATGAAAAAATATTATCTTCTCTGTAACAAAACAAACTCTTAAGTGACAAAATTCTACTGATGTCTGCATTCCCTGTTATCCTTAATTAACCTAATATAACAAGCCAAATGTCTGCTTTGAATTTCAAGTGTTTTATTTTTTTGAAGATTCTATATTCTTTGTGAACAAAGGTGCCCTGCTTGAAAATGTTAATCTCCAAAGCAGTATTAGTTACTAAGCTACCAGCTCTATTTCCATGGTTTTTAAAACATACCTCAGACAGAGATTTGGAATGAAGATTTCCAAAATCTGGGACCAATCAAGAAATCACTCCCTAAAAATCTTGTTAGCTCCATTAAGAGTTTCCATCTAAAAAAACGAGTTTTACTTTAGAACAATGCCAAATCCTCTGAATTAATTTTCCATTTTCCCTTTTCACTGTTCCAGGACTTCTTTTCATATATGCCTCTGTTTTTTCCAGCATGGCAGATGTTTAAACATTTTAATGAGGAAATTCAAGTCCTTAAGTTAATTCAGAAGGACAGGATTATACCAATCTATTTTGGCCAGTAAATTATCAGTTTAAATCACTAAGAAACCAGAATCTATATTATTATTTTAAAAAATCATCAAAATACACCAGAGACTGTCTAAACATTTCATAACTTGGGGGGAATTCGCTGTTGCCATTTTTCAGAATCAATATAAATGTACGGAATTTTGCCAGTGAATACAATTTTGAATGGTCTGCTGTCCAAATCTTATCAAACTCCATGTGAAGGAGTGTGATATTTATGGCATATGGTTTGAGGCATAGGCACAGGCAGGCACCTATCCCTCTAAATCAAGACCTTCCCCATTGTGTTCTAGAATTCTATGGTTGGGTTTCAAGCACAAGGGCAGGCCAAGGTGGTGGATTTCAGACTCACTCCCATGTAAATCAAGGGAGTTTGGTTTTATACATTGACATTCTACTAAAGATTTCACTTGAAAAGAGAGGAGGGATTCTGATACTTTAAAACTAATGAAATCTAGTGCTGTTATAATGCTACGCTTTATACTTAAATCAATCCCGTGCATCATAAATCTGTACCACACTGATTTCAGGATAGTAATGATCTTGACTCTGTTATTAAGGAACACACCAAGAAACAAGGTTATGAAACCTTCGTATAATTACTGAGATTAGTCACTGAGGTCTCTGTTCATTGCACGTGTCATGACAATCTCTGTCATATGTCAAGTAGCAACATCTGAAAAAAATTGTTTTAGATTTAAGTCATAGCCGAGCTTTCCCTTATAACTGGAGAAAATACTTCTAACTATATATACCTTTTTACTTCTACTTCACAGAAACTTAGAACCAAATGTGTGTCCCAGAGACAACCAGTTTGTAGAAATAACTTTGTATAAATTACTTAATTTAACTTTGTATAAATGACCAGTTTGTATAAATGACTTAATGTTCTGGTTTCTATTCTGATTGTTATATATTAATTTATATTTTCACCAGGCTGCATGTTTTATTTTATTTTTTTTATATTTTTGTTAAGTGTTATGCTATTTAAATATAGCTTGATAGCATATAATAGAGATCTGAAATATAAGAGCTGGATATAATGGCTCTTTCTCTCTCCTGTGAAAGGCTCTAGATTGTCCAGGGACTCAGACTCCCTCTATCTTGTTGCTCCCTCAAACAACAGTGTGGTCCTCATTTGCATGGTCCATGACGGTCTACCTCCCATTCATGCAGCAAGATGAAGGCAGGACCGGAAGAGCAGCTCAGTCTGTCTCCTCAAGGACAATACCAGGAAGTTGCACCTATGACATTGGCCATATCTAGTCACACAAACAATTTTTATAACCCTCTTCATCTGTAGGTTTCATTGACATAAAAAGGAAGCAGAGAATAGATACTGGAAGAAGAAAAGAAACATCCACTTTCATATTTTAACCTAAATCACTGATTCTCGAACACTAGCAGGCACCAGATTCACCAGGAGCTTGAAACACAAATGCCTGGGCAATCAACACTGGCTTTCTAAACTAGGATTTCAAGGCAAGAGGCCTGGTAATCTGCATAGTTAACAAACATTTCAGATGATTTTGATCACCAGCTATATTTGAGAAACTGAAGAGTAAATTATGTTTCTTGTTTTCAATAAAATATCTGTGCTGAACTAGGTAACTCAGGTATATTGTTATTTAAGTCATGTTGGAGGGGAAAAAATAACATGATAAATAATACTCCCACCCCCAGGCTGATCTGCAAGAACCAACACACATCCTTCAAAGGGTCTCTTCTCCTTAGTTTATTTTTTTTTATGCATGACTGCCTTTTCCTCCTAAATTAGGCTTTTTCATTCAGTCCTACTTGAGTCCACTTCTTTTCTTCCTAAAAGCAGCCTCATAGTAACTTCAACATTACCCTTGCCTGTATGTGGTATCATTGCAACATGACAACTTCAGTTTTGGAGGCAAGGATAAATTGCCCAAGATGATAAATAAAGTGGTGGTATCATGGAAGTCTTAAAGTGGAAGTCCATATGAAGCATGGTTGTAGTAACTGGAGAGAAGAGGAAAGAACAAAAAGCCCAGGCTAGATGGACAGCAGTCACAGAAGGCCAAAGGGGAACCAAGGCTTTTTGCAGCTCACAAGGCTACACCAAAACCCTGATCAGACACCTATGGGGAAAAATCAATATGTTCCTCTTAACTCCTTCTAATATCATTTTCCTGCTATTGTCAGGGTGGCTCAGAGACTGACATCTCCCTAAAAAACCTCTGCGTCAGCTCCCCACGGTGCTGACCAGGTCATCATCAGAATGGATCATCTTTCTTGTCTGCGTTCTTAAGCCAGACCATTCAGAGAAGTCAAAGGAAAAGTTCCCACTGGCTCTTCGGAGCCTCCCAAATCCTGTGGGTTATACACAACCAGATGTCATGGCCAGAGCAAACAGTGCTCCCTCCCAGTGCCCCCTTAGCCAGTTCCTGATTTGCTTCAGTAAGTTTGTACTTAATCACATTGATTGTGTTTAAAACTCCACAGTATTCTAAAGTAAGTTTACTTACATTTGGAAATTATGTCTCATTTCTAACTTTACAAAGAAATCATGAGAAATCTGAATACTATTACAGAGATACATTTAATGTCACATTTTTATGCTCACACACTCCAGAAAGATCAACTTATCCTTCTAACATCAGACAAGAAACCATGCAATGCACTCTCAAAACCACACTTCCCAGGAGGTTAACAGTATAAAGGCTGATATGTATAGCATGTGTGGGGTTAAAGCTGTGTTACCAAACAAGTGACAAAGAAAAAAGATTCCCATTCTAGGTGTCCTAATAGACCTTAGCATAAAAAAGAGTCATGAAAGAGGAAAATTTTCTGAAAAATAGCCTTTTTAACCAATAGAAACAGAAATGGTAAAAAGGATTTGGGAGCTGATGCCCAGGGAAGTACATTCAAAACGCTGTCCCTCGTATTAAAAAACAATGATATTAGACTTGAGTCATTTCTTTATGTGCAATTGTAGCACTGAAGAAGGTGATACTTTATATATAAATATATGTGTAAGGTGACATTTGTATACAACTGAAATTACTTTGTGATACACAATTTAAAAACACACAGGTCTTTTAGCAGTAAAGCTTCATCTCATTTTCCACCGTGAATTTGACATACAAGATACTCACTAGAGCTAAAATAATTCAAAAATATTTTACCATTACTGTTTCTCCAGAAACATACAATGATTTTTAAATATTAGGGATGAGTTAAAAGCATCATACTTTTAAGATGATATAATTATTTAACAAAAATTCCATATAATCAGCATAAAATTATTAGACAATAAGAAACTTGATTAAGTGATTGGATATCCAAAAAAATGAACAAAATAAAGAATTTTTCCCATCACTATTTAGAATATTGAGTATGAAATATTAATCTAAATACAAAGAACATACAAAACAATTATATAAAACACCTGGCAACAAAAAACATATTAATTTTAAGGAGTCTATAAAAATAAAAGTCTAATACTTTACTGATGATGTAAAAAAGATTTCAATAAGTATTGAACCAAACTATGTCGATAATTTGAACATTCAATGTTGTAAAAGTATTGATTCTCTGTGTACTGGTTTTATAACATATATATATTCCAGTAAAAGTCAAAATGGAACTTTTGGCTTATATTGAATCGATTCTGAAGTTTCTTAGGAAAAAAGACAATATAAAGAAAAGAAATACTGTATTGGTTTAGCCATACATTGACATGAATCTGCCATGGGTGTACAAGTAATTAGCCTTCAATTAAAATAAATAAATTTATATTTAAAAAAAAGAAAGAAAAAATAGGTGGAAATGAGGAGGGAAATGTTAATTAGCACTTTAAAAGATTATTTAAAGTATAGTATAAAATCAAAATATTATTATATACAATGGTCTAATATACAATGAAATAAAGGAGATGCTAAAATATAATCAAATATAAAAGCACATATTCAATAAACATTATAATAAAGAAAACTGGTGGCAGATAACTGACTTTAATATAGAAAAAAGTTGTCTTCATATTACTTGTGTTTTTTAGTGTTGCCAGGCGTTATGGGTTTTTTTTTTCTTCCAAGGTATAATTGACATACAATACTGTATAAATTTGAGGTTTCCCAAGGAGATCCAACCAGTCCATTCTAAAGGAGATCAGCCCTGGGTCTTCTTTGGAAGGACTGATGCTAAAGCTGAAACTCCAGTACTTTGGCCACCTCATGAGAAGAGTTGACTCATTGGAAAAGCTTCTGATGCTGGGAGGGATTGAGGGCAGGAGGAGAAGGGGACGACAGAGGATGGGATGGCTGGATGGCATCACGGACTCGATGGACGTGAGTCTGAGTGAACTCCGGGAGTTGGTGATGGACAGGTGGGCCTGGCCTGCTGCGATTCATGGTGTCGCCAAGAGTCGGACACGACTGAGCGACTGAACTGACTGACTGACTGACTGACTGAAGTGGCACTAGTGGTAAGGAACCTGCCTGCCAATTCAGGAGATTTAAGAGGTGCTGGTTTGATTCCTGGGTCAGGAAGACCCCCTGGAGGAGAGCGTGGCAACCCACTCCAGTATTCTTGCCTGGAGAATCCCACAGACAGAAGAGCCTGGAGGGCTGCAGTCCATGGAGTTGCAAAGAGTTGGACACAGCTGAAGTGACTCAGCACGCAGGCACATACTGTATAAGTTTAAGGTGTATAGCATAATGATTTGACTTGTATACATCACAAAATAAGTTTAGTGAACATCCATCAGCTCACATAGATACAAATATTAATAGAAACAACATTTTTTTCCTGTGATGAGGAATTTTAGGCTTTACTTGCATAACAACTTTTATATATAATATAAAGCTGTGTTAATTATATTTATCATGTTGTACATTACATCCCTCATACTTATTGATCTTATAACTGGAAGTTTGTACCCTTTGACTGCCTTCATCCAATTCCCACATGCCAACCCCTGCTCTGATACCACAGATCTAATTTCTTTTTCTATGAATTTGGATGATTGTTTTTAAAGCATGATTGCCCAACAACACTCAGTTAGTTGCTATTATACAACAAGAGATCAATATTTCTATACATTTCAAAGCAGTTGCTATGATAAGCCTAGTTATGATATGTCACCACAGAAAGATTATTACACAATTATTATTACAGTTATTACACTCTGTATTCCCCACACTTGCCTCATTGACTGAGCTGCTACGTCTCACTCATTTCTCCAGCACCTGCGCTGGAATTTTCACCATTTACCACCCTGGTTCTCAGACCTTCAGATTTGAACTGACTCACACAATCAGCCTGCCAGCTTTCCTGGTGGTTTTGCTTCTCTGAAGAACTTTGGTTCATACAACACCTATAAATCAATCTAAACACTGGAGGAGATGCATAGACCCCGGTGCTCCTAATTTAATCAAGGAAGTTAAAAAATGGTTCTTAAGCTTAAGCAAAGAATCCAGCCATTTAGCACCACTTAAAAATACATACCTAAATAGGCGGCTGGGTTTTCCACTTGAAAATTGTTGGTTGATATCATTTAGGCACAAGCTGACCTGGAAGTTCAGAATGTGTCCAGGTACCACTGACCATCTGACTAGACCCACATATGAAACAAGACAGTCCAACAGCTAACATTTTCCTCATCACTCTGTTGTGCCTAAAGAAATCACATAAATCATTTCAAATCAAAGTTCTCAGCAGGACTCTGCTACCAACGGGTGAGCCAAGGGAGGTGCTGACTGAGTAAACACCTCAGCAACAAACTGGAAAATGAGAAATCAAATTGCTGGATCTTGGAAAGATCTTGCACAAGAATAACGCCCACAGGATGAAGCGGAACGTTTGCATGTCATCAGCTCTGGGACTGCGGGAGACACACGCTTTGTGCTACAGCCATACATCGTCTCTCCTGCACTAGTTGATGCTATGCCAAAGAGTGAGAAACTCTATAAATTCTATCGTCTGTGCAACTCCACTTCCCCCATCCTCATTCAGGAGATTCACTTTTTACCTACTTTCTGCCATTACCTTCTCATCCTTCTCCCTTCCACATTCTATCACATCCCTAATCTAGAGGTCTCCAAAGTGAGGCCCATGTAGCCCATGGAGGATGAGGTGAATCTCCTAGAGTACTAGGAGAAATATAAAATCTTCTCTTTATATTTACTTTTTACCCGCCCCCTAAATTTAATGAAAATAAAATTAAAATGATACAATACTTTATATATAATAGGAAGATAATATTAGTCTTTTTCTCAAAAAAAAAAAAAAAAAGCTGTGAGAACTGATTAATCAGTCCTGAATATTCACTGGAGGGACTGATGCTGAAGCTGAAACTCCAATAATTTGGCTACCTGATGCGAAGAACTGATTTATTTGAAAAGACCCTGATGCTGGGAAAGATTGAAGGTGGAAGGAGAAGGGGATGACAGAGGATGAAATGGTTAGATGGCATCACCGACTCAATGGGCATGAGTTTGAGTAAACTCCGGGAGTTGGTGAGGGACAGGGAGGCCTGGAGTGCTGCAGTCCATGGGGTTGCAAAGAGTGGGACACACCTGAGCGACTGAACTGAACTGAACTAAGATTATCTATAATTATGAATAGGTAGGGCTTCCCTGGTAGCTCAGCTGGTAAAGAATCCATCTGCCATGGAGGAGACCCTGGTTCTATTCCTGGGTTGGGAAGATCCACTGGAGAAGAAATAGGCTACCCATATCAGTATTCTTGGGCTTCCCTGGTGGCTCAGACAATAAAGAATTCACATGCAACACAAGAGACCTGGGTTAGATCCCTGGGTTGGGAAGATTCCCTGGAGGAGGGCATGGCAACCCACTCCAGTATCCTTGCCTGGAGAATCCCCATGGACAGAGGGGTTTGCAAAGAGTCAGACATGACTAAATAACTAAGCACAGCACAGCACAGCAAATGAAAAGGTAAATAATGCTGGTACCAGACACCACCTTTGCCGGCTGTTTCCTCTGATGTGGTCATTCTCCTTTGGGAATAGAGGGTACTCATGAGCAGAGAAGTTGACCAGTGATGGTCCCTTCAGCATACTGATTTGCAAAGTACTTAAAGTAGGATTTTGATGATATTCAGATTTTTTAAAGATTTTTTTATGTGGATCAGTTTTAAAGTCTTTATTGAATTTTTAGCAATATTGCTCCTGCTTTATGTTTTGATTTTTTGGCCCTACGTCATGATGGGTCTTAGCTCCCTGACCAGGGATCAAACCCACAGCCCTTGGATTACAAGATATTAACCACAGGGCCATCAGGGCAGTCTCATGATGACATTCAGTTTTAATCAAATTGTTTATCACGGAAGAGCAGTAAAAAGATTTCCACATCAAAAATTTAAAAAAAGGAAATTAAGCAGTAAACTGAAGAGAGCACTAAACTGTCAAATGCCAGGACCAGAGATGAAAATTAGAACATCAGTATATTTAAGCAGCCACATTCTGAGATAGAAACATTAAGAACTAAACAATGGTAGCGTGATTATATAATTTTCCCACAGATAGTAATACCAAAAACTATAAAAACTTTCACCATACATTTAAAAATTCAAGATGAGTCTCACTTACTTATTAAGAATTTTTATAAATAGTATCAGTGGGTACAGAGCTATTTTATTAAAACTTTTAAATCCTACAACTTCCAATTAGCTTGTAACAACTACCCAATACTGGGAAATACGGAAATTTCCTAGTCAAATTTTAATACAAAACTTTTCTTAATTGGAAGACAGAATTTAAAATTGAATGAATATGAAAATTGAATAAATATAACAACTATGACAGCAGTGGAATTAAAGCATCAAGAGGAACTAAGACGAGCACTTCATATCAGCTCTGTGACAAAGTGCAAACTGCAGAGTTGTTGGGTTTTTATTTAAGAAATATACTCAATCACACTGATCTCAATATAAACACACATAAATTGTATATATTAGCAAAACTATATGACTATCCTAATTTTATATTAAGCAAAAATATTTTACTGTTACTAATAAAATTTTAAAGAATCTAAAATGTAATCTTTTTATTTCTCTCTTGTAAAATTTGTAATATACATAATTTTAGTACTATAATATAGTAATATAATTTACAAACAGTAAATATCTAGTGGGCTCATGAGCAATCAAAAAAGCCAGAAAAATAAACACTGTTCCAGTCTTTAATTCTCACAGCTGCTAAAGTTATTCTCTTAATACACAACTGAACCATGCCTTGTGCTTGTTTAAAAATCTGTTAATGGCTCCCTATGGCCTAATGAACAAAATGCAAACTTCTTATCAAAATATACGAGTGACCAGGTCAAACGTTTTCAGCCTAATATCTATTTGGCCTTTCTCATTCTCTCAGACATGATTAATTCCCCATATTTCCATAGCTCTTCACCTGTGACTCCAGCAAAGAACTCATTTTACTCTGCAGTATTAAAAGAAGTCTGTATGGAGTAGTGAATAGAACACAGGACAGAGTCAGGAAGCCTCTGGTTGCACACAGCTCTACTATTGCCAGACCATGAGACCCTGACTTGGCATTTTATCCGACATTCAGTTCCTCCTCTGTAAAAATGGGGTAATAAGAGATCGTTAGCAATAATATACATATATTTTCTAATTCTTATTTTTATAGATCTCTAAAGGGATTATGGATACCAATTAATTACGTGGGACAGTAATTTTCAAGAAATGTAAATATAACCGACTCACACTTGTAACTTCATTTAATCATCTTTCATGATTTACAAATTGTGTTGCCATTTAAGGATTAAAGCATTTGATTCCATTTCCTGTTTCTGATAAGTTTATTTTAGGATGAACAGAAGTTTTACCAGTTTGGTTTTCCAGAACTTTTACCACTCCTCACCACATATCCAGAAAAAAAAAGGGGTTGGGGGTTTTAAACCATCTAGAAGTCTCAATCTACTGTAGGATTCTCTCTAACACTCCTCAACAAACAGCAGAAATCACGCTAGATGAAAGTAATCTTAGACCATTGCTAGGAAATTTAGCTAACAAAGCAGTTAAAATTAGTGTAATTAAATATTTAAAAATATATGACCATGTAGCCTGGCGGATGAAGTGAGGTTTTGGGAAATGCTTAGCTCCTTTACTGACGCAAAGCACTAAAGATTCCACCTGTGGCCTAGGTTCATTGGTAACGCTTTGAACCTCTGGCAACTAAAAAGAGCAATGCAAGAGAGTTGTTTCTGATTTAAATCATTGTGGCTTTTCTCTACACTCCATAAACTAAAAGGAGAAACCAATTTAACCACTTCACTCTTCCCAAATGCATACATATATTAGAAATGAGGGGAAGACACAATAAGCACATGTATGACTTAAAGAACAAATAAAACCTCAAACTTTTGGCTGGGCTCACGTTGATGACTAGAAAATGTGTATGGCATGCCACGAACGCCTCTATTTATATATATTTATGTATGAAACAAATGAGCGTGCTTAGCCACTCAGTCGTGTCCGACTCTTTGCGACCCCATAGACTGTAGCCCGCCAGGCTGCTCTGTCATGCAGCGTGATCCATATTTTGAGTAGGGTAAAATATGAACATATGTCTGTAAATGTTACAGAATCATTTGTATAGGTGTATTGCATGGATGCGTTTTGCAGAAAAATGTCACAGGAATTCATACATGAGTGGGGTGGATAGAAAGAGAAAAGCAGTAACTCAGTTCCTATAGAACACTGAATGGTTTTAACCCCCCTGGTCGAATCCAAGCCAGGAATATACTGAAATCCTCTGGCTAAAAACATTATTAATAAAATTATTTACTTTGAAATTCTTTCTTGTTCCTAAAAAATGCTACAATACTCTAACAAGCCCACCATGAAACTTGACTAGCATCCTTCAGATTTAAGTGCCTTCATCTTCATTTATCCATCTATTAGAACAAACACCAATCCTGAAACTCATGGATTTTGGAAACAGAGAAAAAAGATGTGGAGAAAGGAAAGTAGATAATAAGATTTTGCTATCATTTACAGACTTCAGCTTTCACTTCAGTAAATAGATAGAAGAATCTTTGATTACAGATTGAAGATAGACACTTTGCTATTGGTCTTCCCTGGTGGCTTAGCTGTAAAGAATCTATGTGTCAACACAAGAGTCACAGTTTCGATTCCTGGGTCAGGAAGATCCCCTGGAGAAGGGAATAGCTATCCACTTCAGTATTCTTGCCTGGAGAATCCCATGGACAGAGGAACCTGGCAGGCTACAGTCTATGAGATCACAAAGAGTCAGACATGACTGAGCTCACAGCGTGTGTGCACGCACACACACACACACACACACACACACATATTTATACATATATATAGAGAGAGATTTATTAATAACCCCAAACTTGGCAACTTAACAACACAACTTTATTCTGGAGGTCAGAAATCCAAAACGTGTCTTACTGAGCTAAATTCAAGGTATTAGATGGGTTATATTCCTTCTGTGTGTTCTAGAGGAGAATTAATTTCCTTGTTTTCTCCAAACAAGGCTTTCAGAAGCCATTTGAATTTCTTGGCTGGTGGCCTCTTCAACGTCTTAAAAGTCAGCAGCAAAGCATCTTCAAATGTCTCTCTGACTCTGAGTCTTCTGCATCCCTCTTGGAAGATAAGGACCCCTGTGATTACAGTGAGCACACTTGGATGATCCAGAATACTGTCCCCATCTCACAATCCATACATTAATCACATCTGTAAATTCCCTTTTCCGATACGAGGCAGCATATTCTTAGGTTTTGGAAATTAAGAGTTTAAGGTGTGGCTATATTTGAGATGGGAGCATTATTCTCCCCATCACAGATATACACATATATTTTTTTTTTCTAGAGATACATTAAAACTGGTAATACTGGATTCATCTGGGGAGAAAGGCTATAGCTCTGGTGATCTAAGATAGGAAAGATATTTGCTGTGTGTCATTTTGCCCTTTGAATCTTTTCCTTGTGCGTGCATAATTTTAAAGCATTCTGTTTAAAAGATCCCCATTTGGCCAATGTTTTAAGAAGCTGTATTTGTACCTGTCAAAATACTCAAAAAGTTATAATTTTAAAAAATTACTTTCATACAAAGCAGACCCTTAAGAGATGGCTATTAACTTTAAATACTCCTTAAATTCTGAATATTTTATAGTCTTTGTCTCATTTATTTAAAGATGACCACGGTCTGCTTTAATCCGTAATGGACATTTAGAAGATCTAGCCACAAGCTTAAAAATAATCACCCTGAGGTTAGGATGTACTTCTGAAGAAGTACCTCCCACTAAATTATTTACTGCTTAATTAATTCCAATGAGTATTATGTTCTTGGAAACATGACAAAGGAAAAGTTGAGTAATAACACAAAGAAGTTTATTACAGTCTGATGGACAGGGAGGCCTGGCGTGCTGCAGTCCATGGGGTTGCAAAGAGTCAGACACGACTGAGTGACTGAACTGAACTGAACTGACCTGACCCCACATATTACCGCCGCTCTCAGATATGCGAAGTGGTAGGTGCTATGGTTGAGAGAGCAGAAATGTGTTCTCATTGGTGGTGAAGACAATGAAGTGTTGCTAACAGCTAAACTCTGGTTATGAAGATGGATGGCGTATGTGGAAGCAGTCAGGGTAGTTGAGGAGAGAACTTTCAGGGTCAAGATTATAGGGAGAAGAGTCAGAACCATGAGCTGTAGTGGATGGACCATTGGCAATACAGACAGGGCATGTGCATAAGTGTGAGTTGCTAAGCCTCAGTAGAAAAATAACCAGAAGTCACATATTTTATTCAGTTTCCTTTAATTCTTCAATTCAGTTTAGTCACTCATTCGTGTCCGATTCTTTGCAACCCCATGGACTGAAGCACGCCAGGCCTCCCTGTCCATCACCAACTCCAGGAGCTTGCTCAGACTCATATCCATTGAATCAGTGATGCCATCCAACCATCTCATCCTGTCATCTTTTTTTCCTCCTACCTTCAATCTTTCCCAGCATCAAGGTGTTTTCCAAGGAGTCAGTTCTTTGCATCAGGTGGCCGAAGTATTGGAGTTTCAGCTTCAGCGTCAGTCCTTCCAATGAATATTCAAGACTGATTTCCTTTAGGATGGACTGGTTGGATCTCCTTGCAGTCCAAGGGACTCTTGAGAGTCTTCTCCAACACCACACTTCAAAAGCATCAATTCTTTGGTGCTCAGCTTTCTTTATGGTCCAACTCTCAAATCCACACATGACTACTGGGAAAACCATAGCTTTGACTAGACAGACCTTTGTTGGCAAAATAATGTCTTTGTTGGCAAAATAATGTCTTTTTTTTAATATGATGTCTAGATTGGTCATAACTTTTCTTCCAAGGAGCAAACATCTTTTAATTTCATGGCTGCAGTCACCATCTGCAGTGATTTTGGAACCCAAAAAAATGAAGTCTCTCACTGTTTCCATTGTTTCCCCATCTATTTGCCATGAAGTGATGGGACTGGATGCCATGATCTTAGTTTTCTGAACGTTGAGCTTCAAACCAACTTTTTCACTCTTCTCTTTCACTTTCATCCAGAGGCTCTTTAGTTCTTCTTAGCTTTCTGCCTTTAATTCTTAGTACCTTTATTTTTTATAATGGCTGAGGAATTGCCAAATCTTGTTTCTTTTGCTTTACTCCATTTCCCTAGATGTTGGATGATGCAGTGAAAACATCCATTTTAAAGGTTGTTCTATTTTTGGTTTTGATCATTAATGTTCTACACAGCATGTCTCAGGAAGCATAAAATGAGATGTTCAGATTCTAATTTGCATGAATGAATTAATGAGGGAGCCAGAAAAAGGTGGTAGCTTAGATACCAGATTCAGGAATGAAGAATGTCACATCTCAGTATAAGATTGCTATCTCAGCTGCAATTGCTCCTGTTAACTTCATTCTTAAATCTTATTCAAATATTTCCCATGTTCTAGAAAAGATAAAAATTCATTCATGGATTTAAATAAAGCTTGGATGTATGCCAATTTTGTATTCTAATGTGAAGATAAGAAATATTGTTCAGATTTTTTAAAAAGCATCCAACATTTTTGAGATCTTATAAATAGTACTTAGATAGTACTATTTAAATCTAAGCATTCATTTGCATAAATCTAAGCATTCAGTTGAAAATACTTTCATTTTGTTTCTTCCTATAAATTATATATGGGAAGATGGGCATATCTTAGTGGCATATGGTTATTTTTCATTGATACATTCTTTTCCCACTTATTAGTAAATTCAGTCTATAAGGGATTCTATTCTAGAGAAGAAAATGGAAAATAATATTTTGAGCACACGTTAGGTGCCAGTATTATGCTCTGCTATGAAATACTCACGAAAGCTTGATGAAGTTAGTGTCATCATCAATTTAAAAATGAACAGTAAAAAACAAGGGAATTTACTTGAGAGTGCTCAGCTGGTGATTTAAACCCAATCTAAAGAATTTCAAGTCCTCTCACACCACAACCAAACACCATACAATCATCCCCATAATATTTTTCATTTGGAACTAGAAGTATGTCTACCAAGAATCACTTTATTTATTCAAGATAAAAACACACACCCATGCACCTATACAGGTAGTCAAGAATTTTCTGCTATATTAGAATTTTAGATCTTAATCATCTTTAAAATTTTTATTAATAAAGAGAAGAGGAACATTGAAAAAGTTGGCCTAAAGCTCAACATCCAGAAAACAAAGATCATGGCATCTGGTCCCATCACTTCATGGGAAATAGATGGGGAAACAGTGGAAACAGTGTCAGACTTTATTTTGGGGGGCTCCAGAATCACTGCAGATCATGACTGCAGCCATGAAATTAAAAGACGCTTACTCCTTGGAAGAAAAGCTATGACCAACCTAGATAGCTTATTCAAAAGCAGAGACATTACTTTGCCAACTAAGGTCCGTCTAGTCAAGGCTATGGTTTTTCCTGCGGTCGTGGATGGATGTGAGAGTTGGACTGTGAAGAAGGCTGACCACCAAAGAATTGATGCTTTTGAACTGTGGTGTTGGAGAAGACTCTTGAGAGTCCCTTGGACTGCAAGGAGATCCAACCAGTCCATCCTAAAGGAGATCAGTCCTGGGTGTTCATTGGAAGGACTGATGCTGAAGCTGAAACGCCAACACCTTGGCCACCTCATGTGAAGAGCTGACTCATTGGAAAAGACCCTGATGCTGGGAGGGATTGGGGCAGGAGGAGAAGGGGACAACAGAGGATGAGATGGCTGGATGGCATCACGGACTCGATGGACATAAGTTTGGGTAAATTCCGGGAGCTGGTGATGGACAGGGAGGCCTGGCGTGCTGTGATTCATGGGGTCTCAAAGAGTTGGACACCACTGAGCAACTGAAATGAACTGAACTGAACTGAATGACTCAAAGCTAACATTAAAAAAATTATACTCTAGGAAACAAAGTAAGGACTTATGGTACTACTGTATCATTGATGAAATGGAACAAACATCTATTGAATCCACATTAAACAGACATTCATAAATAACCCTAACAGATTGGGCTTCCCAATTTCAAAGGAGGTGAAAAATTTTCCAATGGTCTTATAAAGCACTAGCGGCAAATCTCTAATTAACACATAGCTCTAACAAGATTCCCTAAGGAAGGAAAAGGCTACCCACTCCAGTATTATGGCTTGGAGAAGTCCATGGACTGTATAGTCCACAGGGTTGCTAAGAGTCAGACATGACTGAGCGACTTTCACTTTACTTCACTTCTAACAAGATTAAAACTATATGCTCTTTTAAAACTATGGCAAACCTAGACAATGTATTAAAAAGCAGAGACATCATTTTGCCAACAGAAGTTTATATAGTCAAAGCTATAGTTTTTCCAGTAGTCACATATAGATGTGAGAGTTGGACCATAAAGAAGGCTGAGCACCAAAGAATTGATGCTTTCCAACTGTGGTAATGGAGAAGACTCTTGAGATTCCCTTGAACTGCAAGGAGATCAAACAAGTCAATCCTAACAGAAATTAACCCTGATAATTTATTGGAATTGTCACCCTGCTTATTTAACTTATATGCAGAGTACATCATGAGAAATGCTGGTATGGAAGAAACACAAGCTAGAATCAAGATTGCCGGGAGAAATATCAATAACTTCAGATATGCAGATGACACCACCCTTGAAAGTGCAGAGGAACTAAAAAGCCTCTTGATGAAAGTGAAAGAGGAGAGTGAAAAAGTTGGCTTAAAGCTCAACATTCAGAAAATGAAGATCATGGCATCCGGTCCCATCACTTCATGGGAAACAGATGGGAAAACAGTAGAGACAGTGTCAGATTTTATTTTGGGGGGGGGCTCCAAAATCACTGCAGATGGTGGCTGCAGCCATGAAATTAAAAGACTCTTACTCCTTGGAAGGAGTTATGACCAACCTAGGTAGCATATTAAAAAGCAGCGACATTGCTTTGCCAACAAAGGTCCGTCTAGTCAAGTTTATGGTTTTTCCAGTGGTCATGAATGGATGTGAGAGATGGACTATAAAGAAAGCTGAATGCCAAAGAATTTATGCTTTTGAACTGTGGTGTTGGAGAAGACTCTTGAGAGTCCCTTGGACTGCAAGGAGATCCAACTAGTCCATCCTAAAGGAGATCAGTCCTGCGTTATCTTTGGAAGGAATGATGCTAAAGCTGAAACTCCAATACTTTGGCCACCTCATGCGCAGAGTTGACTCATTGGAAAAGAGTCTGATGCTGGGAGGGATTGGGGGCAGGAGGAGAAGGGGACGACCGAGGATGAGATGGCTGGATGGCATCACCGACTCTATTGACGTGAGTTTGAGTGAACTCCGGGAATTGGTGATGGACAGGGAGGCCTGGTGTGCTGCAATTCATGGGGTCACAAAGAGTCAGACACGACTGAGCGACTGAACTGAACTGAACTGATTTATTGGAAGGGCTGATGCTGAAGCTTAAGCTCCAATATTTGACCATCTGATGTGAAGAGCTGATTCATTGGGAAAACCCTGATGCTGGGAAAATCGAAGACAAAAAGAGAAGTGAATGTTGAGGATGAGATGGTGAGATAGTGTCACCAACTCAGTGAATATGGACTGAGCAAACTCCAGGAGGCAGTGAAGGACAGGGAAGCCTGGCGTGCTGCAGCACATGAAACTGCAAAGAGCTGGACGTGACTTAGCAACTGAATAACAAGACGCTCGTTTTTTGAGTGCCTTCAGCCATCCTGCTAACACTGTTTCCTCAAATATTAAGTGCTTTACACTCTGCAAGTGAAAATGAACAAGCTCCACAAAGTGGCAGACAAAATTTTGCTTTAGTTGTCCCCCTCTTTCTTCTGGTATGCCTCTGGCTACTGTCACCACGCCTCCATGCCCTACTTCTGCCTTCCTGAGGTCTATTTATGTCATCAACACAATGGCTCTTTTTGATATGGTCTCTTCAGTTTATTATCAGAGTTCAAGATCAATTTTATCTTCCCAGAACCTTAGCACATTAAAAACTTGCTCAAGCTAAGTGAGAGTTTAATGGTGGATATTTTATATGCCACAGCCATCTAAGTGGACAGTTTGCTTTCAGAAAGCCTTCTGGAGAAGGGATGGAGCTATTCTAGCCTCTTCTTCACAAATATGTGATGCTTAGTCACTGATGCTTGTGTCCAACTCTTTGCAATCCCATGGACTGTAGCCTGCCAGACTCCTCTGTCCATGGGATTCCCCAGGCAAGAATACTGGAATGGATTGCCATTTCCTTCTCCAGGGTATTTTCCCAACCCAGGGATCAAACCCATGTCTCTTAAGTCTCTGGCATTGGCAGGTAGGTTCTTTACTGCTACTGTCACCTGGGAAGCCCTTTCTTCACAAATACAGGCACCCTGAATACAAAAACAAGGGGAACAGGACCTGAGTTAGTGAGTTTCACAGCCTACCATTTTCCAAAGTCATTTCTGGGTCATAGTCATGTTGGAAGCTAAGTGATTATTTTACTTATCTACTCATCTTTAGAGAGGCAAGATGGAGTTAAACATATTTGGGGTTAAATCTCAGCTTTAGCTTTTATCAGCCAGGTTATTAAAATCGTCGTTAGTTTTCTATCTGTCTGTCTGTCTCTATCCCCATCTCTCTATCTCCACCACTTTCTCTTTTTCTGAAACTCTATTTTGCTTTCATCTGTAGAAAGATGATAAGACCACCTACCTTGTGTTGAAGCTTAAGCAAGTTCAGGCATATAAAGTGTCTAGTACCTGATCCATAGAAGATGTTTTAAAATGGCCACTCTTCATATCCGAGTTTGCATATAAATATCCTGACCACTCACTGACAAAATGCAGCATATTGTCTTATTTTCACGATGCCTGTCCTACACATTGGAGGACATTTATTTTATTTTTTTGTGATTTCTCCAACACCAAATTTATAATGATGATCATTAATAGAAACCCGTTAGATTTATAAAGCACCTTCACCCTAAGAATCTCTCTTTAGAGATTGTCTTATTTATCCTCATGTATCCCTAGGGATCAGGAGGAGGCATTACTATCATTTTTACATTACGGATGGACATGATCAAAAGGTTTTCATCTTAGTATCTGTTTTTAGGTGAAACTGTGTTAGTACCACATAAAGGGATTCCACGAGTTCATCAAGTATTGTTCTGAGTGACTTTTATATGCCAAAATAACCATGTGATGCTGACATATTATCCCATGTTACAGATGAAGAAATAAAGTCTCAGAAAGGTTAAGCAACTTGCTTATCAGCATATACAGATAATTGAATAAAATGTGGTCCCTGACCTCATGAAGAAGACAAGTCTTCGTTGAGCATTTGCTATGTGCCAGGTGCTATGCCAAGAAAACTGCAGGAGTTATTTTGTACATTCGTTTAACAGCCCTACAAGTTTTTTATACTTTAGTGATCTATGACTATTATCTTCATTTAGCAAGTGAGGCACAGAGAGGGTAAGGACCTTGCCCAAAGCTGCACAGCTGCTAAGTGGTAGACATTGAAGGGGAAAAGAGCAGAATGGAGCCAGGTTGACTGAGTAGGATTCTAGCTCCAACACTCTGTGTGAGTTGCTTAACTCCTGAGCAAGTTGCTTAACCTTTCTATGTTCCAGCTTCCTCACCTGGAAAATGAGAATATTAAGTATCAACTTGATAGGGTTGTTATGAGGATCAAATACAAGTGTGTATATATACATAGTTTATAATTTTGCCTTGCATGTGTTAACTGTAAGTATCTGGGATTCAAACCTAAGAACTCTGATTCTAGAACTCTTATATTATTATGCTCCAAAAAGAATTCTTCCAGGGGAAGAAACAGGAACACTTGAGCTGCCTTTCCAAAGAATACACAGTCAAAAGCTTGGTTCGAGGAGTCTAGTTCTAATTCAGTCAATGGAGAGCTGCCTGTAAAGACTCAGATGTCAGGAGGCAGAGTAGCCTTTTCCGTTTTTCTTTTTTCAACTTGGACTGGAGAATATTTGACTGACAATGTTGTGTTACTTTTGGGTGTACCACAAAGTGATTCAGTTATTGTTGTTTAGTCGCTCAGCCATGTCTGACTCTTTGTGACCCCACGGACTGTAGCCCTCTGGGCTCCTCTGTCCATGAGATTTCCCAGGTAAGAATACTCGAGCGGGTTGCCATTTCCTTCTCCTGGGGATCTTGTCTTTTTAAAATTTTTTAGAATTTGGACTTTGGGATCTGAGTATCTGTATTTCCTCTGTCCAGGTTATTTAGTTCCTTAGATACATGAAAATTCTGCCATCCATGACTGTTTTCATCTACCCTCTAGTTATTCAAAGATTTTTTTTCCCTTGAGATTCCAAAATTGTGCTTAACTGTGTGTTGACAAAATGATAGCAATCCCCTCAGTACAAACAAACAAATAAATAAACCCCAGAAACTGCTGCATCATCTTCACAGAAAATAATAGAACAACTTAAATATGTAAGCCTTAAGCTTTGTGGAGGGCATTCATTTTAAACGATTAGTTTAGCTTTAGGAATGAGTACTAATTTTTTTTTTTTCAACTCACCATGATAATTTAAGTTCAGATGCAGAAGTGGAAAGTAAAAAGAAAGAGGTCTGGGAGAGAAGAAAATGTAGGACTGTGAAGAGGAATTAATAGTATTGGCAATCAAAATGATTTTGGCTGTTACAGAATCAATGAAGGAACAACCTCCTATCTAAGCAAATATCCTCTAACTGAAAACTGCTTGTGTATTTGCAGGTCGTATTTAAGCCATCATGGATTTCGAAACTGAAGACCTTAAAAACAGAATAATTGTTCAACTGCTATTATTTTAGTGTGAGATTTTACATATGAACTATAATGGAAAATTCGTGTTTGATTATAATATAATTAAAAATGCTAGGAGATATCTATGCCCTTTGACATAAGACACAGCAAAAATGCAAGAGCAACTATCAGCACATGCCCATCAGTGTTCAGTGCAGTCCAGTCGCTTAGTCATATCTGACTCTTTGTGACCCCATGGACGGCAGCACACCAGGCCTCCCTGTCCATCATCAACTTCCAGAGTTTACTCAAACTCATGTCTATTGAGTCAGTGATGCCATCCAACCATCTCATCCTCTGACGTCCCCTTCTCCTCCCACCTTCAATCTTTCCCAGAATCAGGGGCTTTTCCAAGGAGTCAGTTCTTCACATCAGGTGGCCAAAGTACTGGAGTTTCAGCCTCGGCATCAATCCTTCCAATGAATAGTCAGGACTAATTTCCTTTAGGACAGACTGGTTTGATCTCCTTGCAGTCCAAGGGACTCTCAAGAGTCTTCTCCAACACCACAGTTCAAAAGCATCAATTCTTCGGTGCTCAGCTTTCTTTATAGTCCAACTCTCACATCCATACATGACCACTGGAAAAACCATAGCTTTGACTAGATGGACCTTTGACAGCAAAGTAATGTCTTTGCTTTTTAATATGCTGTCTAAGTTGGTCATAGCTTTTCTTCCAAAGAGCAAGTGTCTTAATTTCATGGCTATAGGCACCATCTGCAGTGGTTTGGGAGCCCAGAAAAGTCTCTCATTGTTTCCATTGTTTCCCCAGCTATTTGCCATGAAGTGATGGGACTGGATGCCATGATCTTAGTTTTCTGAATGTTGAGTTTTAAGCCAACTTTTTCACTCTCTTCTTTACTTTTATCAAGAGACTCTTCAGTTACTCTTCACTTTTTGCCATAAAGGTGGTGTCATCTGCATACCTGAAGTTATTGATATTTCTCCCGGCAATCTTGATTTCAGCTTGTGCCTCCTTCAGCCCAGCATTTCACATGATATAGTCTGCATATTAGTTAAATAAGCAGGGTGACAATATACATCCTTTCCTGATTTGGAACCAGTCTGTTGTTCCATGTCCAGTTCTAACTGTTGCTTCCTGACCTGCATACAGATTTCTCAGGAGGCAGGTAAGGTGGTCTGGTATTCCCCTCTCTTTCAGAATTTTCCACAGTTTGTTGTGATCCACATAATCAAAGGCCTTGGTATAGTCAATAAAGCAGCAGTAGATGTTTTTCTGGAACTCTTTTGCTTTTAAATGATCCAGTGGATGTTGGCAATTTGATCTCTGGTTCCTCTGCCTTTTCTAAATCCAGTTTGAATATCTGGAAGTTCACGGTTCATGTGTTATTGAAGCCTGGCTTGGAGAATTTTGAGTATTACTTTGCTAGCATGTGAGATGAGTGCAATTGCCCATCAGTGTGGAAACAGCCAATGAGGCATCATAGGAGATGAACTGCAAATATACCTCTCAGGACATACATTTGCCATTTTTCTGATCTCTAATAAAGAGAATAACCAATCAAAGCCTTTAAGTTTTTCTGGGTGAGGGCCTTCCCTTTTAGCCCAGTGGTTAGCAATCAGCCTTGCAAATTCACGGGACATGAGTTCCATCCCTGGTTAGGGAACTGAGATCCCACATGCCGTGAAGCAATGAAGCCCATGGGCTGCAACCACTTAACCCAAGCATCACAACTGGAGAGTCTATGCTCATGCACTGCAACAAAAGATCTCACGTGATGCAACAAATTTCCCACGTGCCACGAGTAAGGTCCAACACAGCCAAATAAATAAATTTAAAAAAAAAAAAAAACAGTAGTAGCAAGAAAAGAAGAGGATTCCCTGGTAAAGAATCCACCTGCCAATGCAGGAGGTGTGGATTTGATCCCTGAGTTGGGAAGATCCTCTAGAGAAGGAAATGGCAACCCACTCCAGTACCCTTGCCTGCAAAATTCCATGGGCAAAGGAGCCTGGTGGGCTGCAGTCCATGGGGTCACAAAAGAGTCAGATATGACTTAGCATCTAAACAACAACAGCAAGAAAATAAATTGACAGAAATAATTATAAAAACTTGAGTTATCAAAAAAAAAAAAAACTTTTTTTCTGAGTGAGTTTCATACATTAGGGAAGTGGAAAAAAATCATCCCTCTGCATGATAACTAGCAAACAACCCTTCATAATGTTAACAGAGGCTAATGGGCTAATTAGACTTCCCTGGTGGTTCAGACGGTAAAACGTCTGCCTACAATGCAGGAGACTCGGGTTCGATCCCTGGGTGGGGAAGATCCTCTGGAGAAGGAAATGGCAACCCACTCCAGTACTCTTGCCTGGAAAATCCCATGAGAAGAGCCTGGTAGACTACAGTCCACGGGGTCGCAAAGAGTCGAACACAACTGAGCGACTTGACTTGACTTTAATGGGCCAGGACCTAACAAAAGCATTCGAGTACATGAGAAAAGAGGCCAGGACCTAACAAAAGCATTCAAGTACATGAGAAAAGACAAGGAAAAGCAGAAGCCTTGGGCTCACTACTCAAGCTCACAGAACAATTTAGCAGACTTCTCACAATGTTCTAGGTCGCACCAGTACGCACCTACAGAGAAAATGACATCGTGAAATTCCACACCACATCTGGAAGTGCTATATCCTCACAGCTGGATTTCAGGAGTTAGAACCACGTTCTAGAAGACGTTGATGTTTCTGGTTGCTGATACCTTTCTCCCTCGTAATCCAAGAGCAGATGAAGTGAACTAAGCGGGGGCACCTTTGAGGATACATAGGCCAAAGGAAGATCAATTAAGCCCTTAGTTTAAAAACTAAAAACCTGCACTGGCCTCTCATAAGTGTGTTGTGATGACCTCACAGCCGAGAGTATGCTATTGCCAGAAACATCTACCAAGATAATGTTGCCAGAGCCTTCAATTGCCTCATTTACCAACCTTCACAAGACTTCACCTTGGCAAATTTGGGTTAACCAGAGTTGGCATCAAGAATTAGCTGTAGGATAATCTGTAAAGCATGTGAAATTTGACTGCAAATATGCTCAACTGTCTTTCCATCATTATCCTTTATCTCTATATTCCACACCCCACTGCCGAGCTTTTATGAGCCTTCTCTTTCCCTTTCCATGTACCCAAGAAAATGCTAATTGTCCCCGGTTTCAATCAGTAAGCAATGGAGTACATTGGTTTAATCAGCAACCTGTTTCTAAGCACTTATGTTCTGAGCCCATAGGAAGCAACAGGAATACAATGCTGTTAAGACCTCCCATCTACCCTAAATGACTTTTACAGTTACTTTGGAGAAGAAGGTTGCTCATGCAACAATTAATGAGCAACAGTGTGCAGTAAAATGTTACTGTCATTCATGTCCCAGGCGCAAAAGGGCTTAGAGAAGCAAGATATTGGTATGAGATTGTAAAGTGAAATAATTTTTTAACAGAGGTAAGACTACAGTTGAACTTGGAAGTATGAGGAAAATCACATGATATGTGAAGAATTGTCAGTGGGAAACAATTAAATCATGATACGAATAGACTAGAAGCTAGTGGATTTGATACTATTTTTGCTTGAGCAAAAAATGTGGCTTTATATTGAAGTTTCATTTCTTCAACTCACATTGATACTAAATGCTAACACAACATTTTGGAGGTGAGAGGTCTTGGAAATCTTTGAACTCATGCCTTGTTAAGGTTTATCCAACTTTCTTGCACACGCAAACAAGCCTGAGGAGCTTTGAAAACAGAGTCAACTTTTGAAAATGTCTGGGCCCCACAGAAGGCAATGTGTCATTTTAGGATCAGATGTGTATCTAATCCTATTTGTTTTTGTTGCTTTACCAGGAGACAGTGCTTTCTCTCTTAAACCAGTGCATGCTTGCCCACACAGTCACACCACACACACAGACATATACACATACCCATGTTTTATTAAAGAGCATGTTCCAAAGTATCTGGACAGGGTGAAAAAAAAAAAAAAACCTTTGAATAACATGACATTTCATTTGCAAAAATATTAATGCCTTGCTATGTACTAGCCATATTTGCATGCATGCTAAGTGGCTTCAGTCATGCCCAACTCTTTGCGACCCTATGGACTCTAGCCCACCAGGTTCTTCCTGGAGATTCTCCAGGCAAGAATACTGGAATGGGCTGCCATCCTCTTCTCCAGTGGATCTTCCCGACCCACAGATCAAACCCAAGTCCCCTGCATTTCCTTCATTGCAAGCGGATTCTTTACCGCTGAGTCACTGGGGAGACCCCACTAGCCATGTTTATATGAGACTAAAATAATGAGCTGAAAGGTGAAAATTGGAGTCAAAATATTTGTTGGCAGCAGTGGGGGAAAAAAATGAAAAATGTAGTTGTTTTCTGCATTCAGAATCACTCCAGAGGCTGGCTTATTTTTAAAGCTGAATTTGATCAACCAGGTATTTGCATGAAAATTCTTTCCCTATAGAATTAAGGACCAAAGGACAGTTTCCTTACGAGGAACTTGGTGAAATGCAGAGACCAGTGCTGCAGGTCTGAGAGTCTACAGATTTCACAAGCTCCCAGATGGTATCTATGCAGCTGGTTCATGGGCCATACCTTCAGCAAGGCTGAAGAATATGGAGCATGGGCTTATTTTCTTTCTTATTTATTTATTTAGCTGTGCTGAATCTTAGTTTCAGCATGCAAACCCTGAACTGCAGTATGCGGGATCTATCCTGACCAGGGATCAAACCCAGGTCCCCTGCATTGGGACCACTGAGTCTTAGCCACTGGACCACTAGGGAAGTCCATGAAGCATGCTTTTCAATCTTTTACATTGATGTTCACTTTGCAAGTTGTTTATATTTCGGTACAGATAGGTTTGTAATTACACAATCACAATAATGAGTGTTGTTATTGTTCAGTTGCCAATTCATGTCCAACTCTTTGCAATCCCATGGACTACAGCATATCAGGCTTCCCTCTCCTTCACTATGTCTCAGAGTTTGCTCAAATTCATGTCCATTGAGTCTGCGATGCTATCTAACCATCTTATCCTCTGTTGCCCTTTTCTTTTGCTCTCAATCTTTCCCAGCATCAGGGTCTTTTCCAATGAGTTGGCTCTTCATATCAGATGACCAGCGTACTGGAGCTTCAGCTTCAGCATCAGTCCTTTCAATGAATATTCAGGGTTGATTTCCTTTAGAATTGACTGGTCTGATGTCCTTGCAGTTCAAGGGACTCTCAAGAGTCTTTTCCAGCACCACACT
Source organism: Budorcas taxicolor (assembly GCF_023091745.1). Classification (NCBI taxonomy): domain Eukaryota; kingdom Metazoa; phylum Chordata; class Mammalia; order Artiodactyla; family Bovidae; genus Budorcas; species Budorcas taxicolor. The sequence continues at coordinate 11,990,189 of NC_068918.1, read as the reverse complement.
TCAAAAGCATCAATTCTTTGGCTCTCAGCCTTCTTTATGGTCCAGTAATGAGTATGTTTTGTCAAAGTACACTTCCTTCAAAATATTTCTACTGCATTTGAGGAACCTGGGATTAGAACAATTCTAGAAGTTTCCTTCCCATCATAACCCTTTCTCAATTTTATTTTCCCTTAATCCAGGATGTTGTTTCACCACTATTTTCAGCATGTGAAATTTTACTCCTGATTTAACTTCTCCTACACAGTTGTAAGTCCAAGCCTGTGGATGCTGTTACCTAAGATTTAGTAACTGGTTGAAACCAGTATCATCTGTAGAGCCTCCAGGGTTCCAGGAGTTACTTCTCTGGCCTTCAGAGCTACTTGTACAAATGTGTATAGCTATGTATAAAAGCTTCATTTTAAAGAAAAAAAAAAATCTTAGTGTGTGAGGAACTCAGAGAGATCTCCTAAGCAGATAATAGCCAAAAGGAGATGCCCCAAAGGTACCTTGAGGCCCAATTCATTACCACTCACCAGCTGAACCTCCAGAAAGTACTAAAATGAATGTTATGAAATATTTCATTCTTGTCTCCCACTAACTCCATTTAATGTAAGCTCTGTGAAGCCAGAAACATTCTTGTTTGTGACTTTTTCTCAGCACCGAAAACACAGCTGGGTATATCGTTGGCGATATATAAGGGTTGATTGAATGAATAAATGGAAAGCAAAATTAATAACTCAATGCCTTCACCCTGCTAAAATTTCTTTCATGCTAGTAACTCTTATGCCTTTCTCTGTATGACTGCATTTAAATCCAATTCTTCCAATAAAATCTACTGTAATGGAGTCAGCTTGTATTCCTTTAAACAGTGAAAATCAGTGGCGACCTCTCTTCATTTCTAGCAGGCAAAGCAAAAATTGAAACATAATCTAGAGTCTGTTTTTCCTTGAATATCTCAGCACAATGCCCTGAGCCAAACACACAGATGAATTCCCCTAACATTTCTTAATTAACTTATAAAAGTATAAAAGCAACTTAAGCAAGTTTAATTTATCATGGAATTCAAGATTCACACATATCTAATATTGAGCACAATTGCTTCACCTACACTTTCTCTGCACTCTCCTACTTGGTATGATTGGGGTTTTGTACTAAGCTTTTTTTCTTTTTGCCACAACTCCAACGCAACAATGAACCCATTTTCTCTTAAAGAGTTGGGCTTTGTGTTTTGTTTGCTTGCTTGTCACTCCTTATGTTTAGTTAGAAATAAAAACGTGGAAAGACATTTGAATATTTTGGCCAGGGGCCGTGTCTGACCCAGAAGAAAGCGGGAATGAGACCTACAGAACTGTATAAATATCTTTTCCCCCCAACTTAGTATCTCCTTTGCTATTAATAGTATGAGGTGATGTTGGTCAAAGCAGTAAAATGTCTTGGTCCAGAACATGAATTATGATATCAGACAGATTTGGAACTCTTTTGGTTCAATCCACTGACCAGTTTTGTGCCTTTGGGTTACTCCTTCATCCTCTCTTCCCCAGCTCAGCTGCCACACATTTTAACATGAGAAAGACAGGAGCCCCACATTAGGCTGCTATTGTGAAAATCAATATGATGGTACCTAGAAACACTAAGCTTCATGCCAGGCATGTGATGGTGGTAAGCAGTCAATAAACACGAGCTTATGTTAGTAGTATCAGTAATAATATAACAAATAGTTCTATAAACAAAAGGACAAACCAGCAAGTCAGTCACAAAGTACTAAACCACACATCAAACTAGAAAGCAATTACATGTGATGCTAGCATGATTTGTTAGCATAAAGCTCCAGTATGAAAATCATTATTGTCTTATTTAAAAGAAAAAATGACTTGCTTCAAAATATTGGCTCCTATAAGTTTTCTTAGAAGAAATGGAGTAGCCATCATAATCAAAAAAAGAGTCCAAAATACAGTGCTTGGATGCAATCTCAAAAACGACAGAATGATCTCTGTTCATTTCCAAGGCAAACCATTCAATATCACCGTAATCCAAGTCAATGCCCAAACCAGTAATGCTGAAGAAGCTGAAGTTGAATGGTTCTATGAAGACCTACAAGACCTTTTAGAACTAACACCCAAAAAAGATGTCCTTTTCATTATAGGGGACTGGAATGCAAAAGTAGGAAGTCAAGAAACACCTGGAGTAACAGGCAAATTTGGCCTTGGAATATGGAATGAAGCAGGACAAAGGCTAATAGAGTTCCGGCAAGAGAACGCACTGGTCACAGCAAACACCCTCTTCCAACAACACAAGAGAAGACTCTACATATGGACATCACCAGATGGTCAACACTGAAATCAGATTGATTATATTTGTTGCAGCCAGAGATGGAGAAGCTCTATAAAGTCAGGAAAAACAAGACCAGGAGCTGACTGTGGCTCAGATCATGAACTTCTTATTACCATATTCAGACTGAAATGGAAGACAGTGGAGAAAACCACTAGACCATTCAGGTATGACCTAAATCCAATCCCTTATGATTATATAGTGGAAGTGAAAAATAGATTTAAGGGACTATATCTGATAGACAGAGTGCCTGATGAACTATGGATGGAGGTTCATGACACTGTACAGGAGACAGGAATCAAGACCATCCACATGGAAAAGAAATGAAAAAAGCAAAATGACTGTCTGAGGAGGCCTTACAAATAGCTGTGAAAAGAAGAGAAGCAAAAAAGAAAAGGAAAGATAAACCATTTGAATGCAGAGTTCCAAAGAATAGCAAGGAGAGATAAGAAAGCCTTCTTCAGCGATCAATGCAAAGACATAGAGGAAAACAATAGAATGGGAAAGACGAGAAATCTCTTCAAGAAAATTAGAGATACCAAGGGAACATTTCATGCAAAGATAGGCTCGAAAAAGGACAGAAATGGTAGGGACCTAACAAAAGCAGAAGATATTAAGAAGAGATGGCAAAATAAACAGAAGAATTGTACAAAAAAGATCTTCATGACCCAGATAATCATGATGGTGTGATCACTCACCTAGAGCCAGAGATCCTGGAACGTTAAGTCAAGTGGGCCTTAGGAAGCATCGCTACAAACAAAGCTAGTGGAGGTGATGGAATTCCAGTGGAGCTATTTCAAATCCTGAAAGATGATGCTGTGAAAGAGCTGCACTCAATATACCGGCAAATTTGGAAAACTCAGCAGTGGCCACAGGACTGGAAAAGGTCAGTTTTCATTCCAATCCCAAAGAAAGGCAATGCCAAAGAATGCTCAAACTACTGCACACTTGCTCTCATCTCACACACTAGTAAATTAATGCTCAAAATTCTCCAAGACAGGCTTCAGCAATACATGAACTATGAACTTCCAGATGTTCAAGCTGGTTTTAGAAAAGGCAGAGGAACCAGAAATCAAGTTGCCAACATCTGCTGGCTTATTGAAAAAGCAAGAAAGTTCCAGAAAAACATCTATTTCTGCTTTATTGACTACGCCAAAGCCTTGGACTGTGTGGATCACAATAAACTGTAGAAAATTCTGAAAGAGATGGGAATACCAGACCACCTGACCTACCTCTTGAGAAACCTATATGCATGTCAGGAAGCAACAGTTAGAACTGGACATGGAACAACAGACTTGTTCCAAATAGGAAAAGGAGTACATCAAGGCTGTATATTGTCACCCTGCTTATTTAACTTCTACGCAGAGTACATCATGAGAAACACTGGGCTGGATGAAGCACAAGCTGGAATCAAGATTGCCGGGAGAAACATCGATAACCTCATATATGCAGATGACACCACCCTTAAGGCAGAAAGTGAAGAAGAACTAAAGAGCTTCTTGATGAAAGTGAAAGAGGAGAGTGAAGAAGTTGGCTTAAAGCTCAACATTCAGAAAATGAAGATCATGGCATCCGGTCCCATCACTTCATGGCAAATAGATGGGGAAACAGTGGCTGACTTTATTGTTGGGGGCTCCAAAATCATTGCAGATGATGATTTCAACCATGAAATTAAAAGACGCTTACTCCTTGGAAGGAAAGTTACGACCAACCTAGACAGCATATTTAAAAGCAGAGACATTTCTTTGAAAACAAAGCTCCGTCTAGTCAAGGCGATGGTTTTTCCAGTGGTCATGTATGGATGTGAATGATGGACTATAAAGAAAGCTGAGCGCTGAAGAATTGATGCTTTTGAACTGTGGTGTTGGAGAAGACTCTTGTGACTCCCTTGGACTGCAAGGAGATCCAACCAGTCCATCCTAAAGGAGATCAGTCCTGGGTGTTCATTGGAAGACCGATGTTGAAGCTGAAACTCCAGTTCTTTGGCCACCTTATGCGAAGAGCTGACTCATTTGAAAAGACCCTCATGCTGGGAAAGATTGAGGGCAGGAGGAGAAGGGGACAACAGAGGATGTGATGCTTGGGTGGCATCACCGACTCGATGGACATGGGTTTCAGTGGACTCCGGGAGTTGGTGATGGACAGGGAGGCCTGGCATGCTGCTGTTAATGGTGTCACAAAAAGTGGGACACTACTGATTGGCTGTACTGACTGAACTGATAAATTTAAAAATCACAGTTCCAATGTCAAGGAAGAGTGCATCTTGACAGAGGCACTTACCATCTGTTCACAACGGTGACATCTAACTGTCCATGTTTCTTTTGTGCTCAAAATGTTGAGGCTTCAGAACTACCAAGCTCAGTGAGAGCTTGGTCCATTTCCTAAGGCAACAATTCACTAGATTTGGGTTCAGTTTAGTTTAGTTCAGTCACTCAGTCGTGTCCAACTCATTGCAACCCCATGAATCACAGCACGCCAGGCCTCCCTGTCCATCACCATCTCCCGAAGTTCACTCAGACTCGCGTCCATTGAGTCCGTGATGCCATCCAGCCATCTCATCCTCTGTCGTCCCCTTCTCCTCCTGCCCCCAATCCCTCCCAGCTTCAGAGTCTTTTCCAATGAGTCAACTCTTCGCATGAGGTGGCCAAAGTACTGGAGCTTCAGCCTTAGCATCATTCCTTCCAAAGAAATCCCAGGGCTGATCTTCAGAATGGACTGGTTGGATCTCCTTGCAGTCCAAGGGACTCAAGAGTCTTCTCCAAAACCACAGTTCAAAAGCATCAGTTCTTCGGCGCCTAGCCTTCTTCACAGTCCAACTCTCACATCCATACATGACCACAGGAAAAACCATAGCCTTAACTAGACGGACCTTAGTCGGCAAAGTAATGTCTCTGCTTTTGAATATACTATCTAGGTTGGTCATAACTTTTCTTCCAAGGAGTAAGTGTCTTTTAATTTCATGGCTGCATTCACCATCTGCAGTGATTTTGGAGCCCCCAAAATGAAGTCTGACACTGTTTCCACTGTTTCCACTGTTTCCCAATCTATTTCCCATGAAGTGATGGGACCGGATGCCATGATCTTCGTTTTCTGAATGTTGAGCTTTAAGCCAACTTCTTCACTCTCCTCTTTCACTTTCATCAAGAGGCTTTTTAGTTCCTCTTCACTTTCTGCCATAAGGGTGGTGTCATCTGCATATCTGAGGTTATTGATATTTCTCCTGGCAATCTTGATTCCAGCTTGTGGTTCTTCCAGTCCAGCATTTCTCATGATGTACTCTGCATAGAAGTTAAATAAGCAGGGTGACAATATACAGCCTTGACTTTCTCCTTTTCCTATTTGGAACCAGTTTGTTGTTCCATGTCCAGTTCTAACTGTTGCTTCCTGGCCTGCATACAGATTTCTCAAGAGGCAGGTCAGGTGGTCTGGTATTCCCATCTCTTTCAGAATTTTCCACAGTTTATTGTGATCCACACAGTCAAAGGCTTTGGCATAGTCAATAAAGCAGAAATAGATGTTTTTCTGGAACCCTCTTGCTTTTTCCATGATCCAGCAGATGTTGGCAATTTGATCTCTGGTTCCTCTGCCTTTTCTAAAACCAGCTTGAATATCAGGGAGTTCACAGTTCACGTATTGCTGAAGCCTGGCTTGGAGAATTTTGAGCATTAATTTACTAGTGTGTGAGATGAGTGCAATTGTGCGGTAGTTTGAACATTCTTTGGCATTGCCTTTCTTTGGGATTGGAATGAAAACTGACCTTTTCCAGTCCTGTGGCGACTGCGGGGTTCTCCAAATTTGCTGGCATATTGAGTGCAGCGCTTTCACAGCATCATCTTTCAGGATTTGAAACAGCTCCACTGGAATTCCATCACCTCCACTAGCTTTGTTCATACTGATGCTTTCTAAGGCCCACTTGACTTCACTTTCCAAGATTTCTGGCTCTAGATAGTGATCACATCATCATGATTATCTGGGTCATGAAGATCTTTTTTGTACAGTTCTTCCGTGTATTCTTGCCACCTCTTCTTAATATCTTCTGCTTCTGTTAGGTCCATACCATTTCTGTCCTTTTTTGAGCCCATCTTTGCTTGAAATGTTCCCTTGGTATCTCTAATTTTCTTGAAGAGATCTCTAGTCTTTCCCATTCTGTTGTTTCCCTCTGTTCTTTGCATTGATCGCTGAAGAAGGCTTTCTTATCTCTTCTTGCTATTCTTTGGTACTCTGCATTCAGATGCTTATATCTTTCCTTTTCTGCTTTGCTTTCGCCTCTCTTCTTTTCACAGCTATTTGTAAGCCCTCCCCAGACAGCCGTTTTGCTTTTTTGCATTTCTTTTCCATAGGGATGATCTTGGTCCCTGTCTCCTGTACAATGTCACGAACCTCCTTCCATAGTTCATCAGGCACTCTATCTATCAGATCTAGGCCCTTCAATCTATTTCTCACTTCCACTGTATAATCATAAGGGTGGGTACAGGTATTTACTGTGACCGAAAGACTCCAATCCCATTGCAGGACAGGTAAGTTACATGACTGCTCATACAGAAATCTGGATATACCAACAGGGTCATAGATCTCAGCCACTCTCCCTACATGTTACCACGGATAACCCATACGCCTGTACCTCTGATTGGACCGTTCGTTTCCAGTCAATAGAGCTAGCACGATCATTTCGATAACTTGATAATTGCTTACTTAGTCAATGAGTTTAAGTGATCAGTGTGAGAAACCCAACCAGGTGTTAGGAGAAACTCCATAAGAGAGACTCCCATGTAGAGTTCTTCATCCTAATGTGGGAGGGTCTAAAGTGATCATTTCACTTTACGACTAGGAAACTGAGAGCCAGAGATGAGCAGTGACAGGTTCTAGGTCACCCAGCTAGTAAGTGCATTGCTGAAATGATGTCTTGGTTTCCTGGTTTCTAGTCTCAGAGAAGTATTTTTTTTTCACCAGCTTCTATATCCTCTATATATCAAGTAAAATATGTCTATTTTACTTGCTAAGTAAAATATCATTATTTTAGTAGACTATAACAAAACTGTGCAGTGGTACAACAATTGCAACTGCTTACTAATGAGTATTAAAGACTTCTCTGCCTTATTAAGATATAATTGACAAATAAAATTGTAAGATATTTGAATTATATATAGTAATGATTTGATATTTATATACATTGTGAAAGGATTATTTTCATATAGTCTATTAATACATCTGCCCTCTTGGCAAACTTCAATTATACCATACAATATTATCAACTATAGTCACCATGTTATACATTAGATCCTCAAGACCTTTATATATACATACATTTACTTTATCCATTCATCCACTAACAGACAGTTGTTTCCATATCTTGGCTATTGTGAATTGAACATGGGGACACAGATATCTCTTCAATATCCTGATTTCATTTTCTTTGGATTTGAACCCAGAAGGGGACTGCTATATCACATCAAGTTCTAATTTTTTCTTCCAGATTTACTGAGATATAATTGAGAATATTGCACTGTATAGGTTTAAGGTGTATGACATAATGATTTGATTTACATACATCATGAAATGATTATCACAATAATGTTTAGTGAACATCTATCGTCTCATATAGACAAAATTAAATAGGAAAAAATACTTTCCTTGTGATGAGAGCTCTTAAGATTTACTCTCTGAGGAACTTTCATATATAAAACAGCAGTGTAAATTATATTTATCACTGTGTGTTACATCTCTAGTACTTATTTATCATATGCAAGTTTGTACTTTTTGACTGCTTTCATCCAATTTCCCCACCTCCCATTCCCTTTGCCCATAACCATAAATCTGATCTCTTTTTCCATTTGTTTTTGAAATATTATTGACATACTTTTACTTGACATAATGATTCAATATTTCTACTCATTTCAAAAGGATCACAATAGATCTGGCACCGTACAAAGATATTGCACAATTATTAACTATCTTCCCTGTACTGTGCATTTCATACTCGTGACTCATTTTGTAACTCAAAGTTTGTATCTCTTAATTTCCCTCACCTATTTCTTTCCCTGCCTACATCCTGCTTCTTCTCTAACAACCACCAGCTTGTTCTGGGCAGAGAGTCTGAATAGACATTTTCTAGGGAAAACATAAAGATGGCCAACACGCAGAAAAGATTCTAAATATCACTTATCACTAGTGAAGTTCAAATCAAAACCATTATGAAATACCAATTCACAACTGTCGGAATAGCTATAATCAAAAAGTTAACAAATAACAAGCATTGTCGAGGATATGGAAAAATGGGAACACTTGTGCACTGAAGGTGGGAAAGTTAAGCTGTGCAGCCACTACGGGAAATAGTATGGAGAGTCTTCAAAAAATTAAAACTAGAACTACCATGCTGCTGCTGCTGCTGCTAAGTCGCTTCAGTCGTGTCCGACTCTGTGCGACCCCATAGACCGCAGCCCACCAGGCTCCTCTGTCCCTGGGATTCTCCAGCCAAGAACACTGGAGTGGGCTGCCATTTCCTTCATCAATGCATGCATGCACGCTAAGTCACTTAAGTCGTGTCCAACTCTGCGACCCTACGGACAGCAGCCCACCAGGTCCTCTGTCCACAGGATTCTCCAGGCAAGAATACTGGAGTGGGCTGCCATTTCCTTCTCCAAAACTACCATATGATCCAATAATTCCATGCCTAAGTATCTATCTGAAGAAAATGAAAACACTAATTAGAAAAAATACTTGCACCCTTATGTTTATTGCAGCTCTTTTTTTTTCAATAGCAAAAATATGGAAGCAACCTAAGTGCCCATCAATAAGGGTGATGTGTATATACATATCGGAATACTATTCAGCCATTAATAATAATGAAATCTTTCCATTTGCTACAACATGGATGTACCTTGATGGTATTATGCTAACAGTGAAATGTTAGACAAAGACAAATATTGTGTGATTTCACTTATGTGTGGAATCTTAAAAAAAAAACAGAAAACAGAAATAAAGTTATAAAGAACAAACACATAGTTCTATCTTTTGTTTTTTGAGGACACTTCATGGCTGCACTAATTTACATTCCCACCAACAGCTTACAAGGGTTCTCTTTCTCCACGTCCTTTGTTACACCTCTTGTCTTTTTCAGGATAGCTGCTCTAAATGTATGAAGTAACATTTCATTGTGGTTTTAAGTGATTTCCCCTCATGATTTCAGTGGTGTTAAGCACCTTTTCACATAGTTACTGGACACTCATATGTCTTCTTTGGAAAAATATATATTCAGGTTTTCTGTCCATTTTTTAATCATATTATTTGGGGTTTTGCTGCTGAGTTATGTTAAAGGTTTTAGTAACTGTTTCTGTGTTATTTGTTCAGATTGAACTCAGATTGCATGAAAAACTCTATTATTCCATTTAATCTCTCTCTATTTGCCTTCCCTCCCAAGTGGAGGAGCAAAAACAGAAAGAGAGAAAAGAATTTTGGCTTGGACTATGGAAGAAAGAGTTTGACTTCATTTTGGGGGTTTGCCGACAGTAGTTAAGAGCCCCCCCCCCGACTCCCCTCCTTCTCTTCTGCTCCCCGGTAGGCAAGCTGATACAAAAGCACGTGTGTTTCCTTCTTTTGTGCCAACAGGAAGTTCAAACCACATAAGCCCCTATTTTCAAGGGAACTTCATCCCTGCTCCTCTCCCTAATGACAATGAAAACCCCAAACCACTCTCCTTTCTCTGCTCTCTGAGGCCATTTCTGGACATGCGTGGAGCGTCCCTGGTCTCTCTGTAAAGCCTCATCACACTGAATTAAACTGCTGGTGCGTGTGCAGTATCACCGCTCTGGACATCTGAACCACCCTTGGGGTGAGGGTCTCTTTGTTTCTGCAGAGTGTTCTAACAGACTGCTTCCGGGCACTTGTGTAGCCGGTAGCAAAAAGGAGGACTACAGTATACGGCTCCCTAAGATGCAAAGTGATAAAAAATTTATGAGATCTGCTCATTATTTCACCAAAGGATTAGAAGCAAATAATTTACCAATGCATGGCTAGAAACAGGATTAGACAAAAAAAATATTTTTTATTCCCTCTGTGCTGTGAATCCTCAATTAAAATGTTATATCTATATTAGGAAGAAAAGCAATTCCAGTCCAAGTGATCTGATGTGTATGCTTTTAGTATGACAAGCACTCTGTGTAACTTAATAGTGTAAGAGACGTATCTGATAGATGCTCTACATTTTCAGTCATACCAGAAGTATTATGCTTTTGAATAACCTATCTCAACTCAAAAACCCACCCACAAATCAAGTTTTTCAGGAATTTTTAGGTTTTTCTTTATAGATCTTTCATACTCCTTCGTTTAACCCTCACAATACATATATAAGCTATAAGAAGGAGTTTGTTGTCTTAATTTTCTAACTTATCCTGAAAATCTAATACAATTCTTGGAAAGTAACACTCATTCAACTCAAATATTTGTTGCGTGAAACACATCCAACCAGATGTATCAAATACCTAAGTGTCAGGCACTGTTCCAATTACATCTGCTAAATATTTTGGATTCTTTATAAACACAGAATATTATAAATAAAAATTAACTGGATACATTTGGTTACAGTGATTTTCCTTTTACTGAGAGTGTTCCAGAAACACACAGAGATGTGGTGACAAGAATCAAGACTTACTCCATGACCCCAAATCCGTAGCCAAAATGTTGAAAGGGGGAGGTTTAGACTGATAGCCAAGTCAGCCCAGTCAGAAACATTTACCAGATATTTTTCTAGCAGGAACAAAAAGATGGCCAGCCCAACTCTGATGTGGAGGCTACAGGATGTAGGGTTCAAGAGTTAACGACAGCCGTGTTTTTTATCCTGTGGAGGAAATCTTGAGTGAGAGAGGATAAAATCAGCTAAAGAGAAAAGAGCATCTAGACTGCATTAGTAGCATCCTTCTTTATCCTTGTCAGTAATGATACCCTTTACCTTGTGACTCTGCAGTTTTCACTAAAGGGGCCAGAGTCTATTTAGTCATCCCCTGAATCTGAGCTTGACTATACAGCCAATAGTCAATCGTCCACACGATAAACAGGTTACCATGCACTAGTTCCAAAGCCTCGTGTATTCTTATTCTCACTCCTGTGACTCTCCTCCTCCTGCAATAGGTTCACACACGAAGCAACCTAAATATGCATCAACAGATGAATGGATAAAGAAGATGTTGGTGTATACATATATAGAGAGAATATATACTCCATATATTCCATATATGGAATATTATTCAGCCAAAAAAAGGAACAAAACTGGGTCATTTATAGTGATGTGGATGAACTTAGAATCTGTCATACAGAGTGAAGTGTGTCAGAAAGAGAAAAGCAAGCATTAGATACTACATATATATATAGTAGGATGATGAACCTATTTGAAAGGCAAGAAGAGAGATACCGACATAGAGAATGAACTTGTGGGCATGGCAGGTGGGGAAGGGGAAGGAGGGGGAACCGAGAGAGGAGCACTGACATACACACACTGCTGTTGCTGCTGCTGCTGCTGCTGCTAAGTCGCTTCAGTCATGTCCGACTCTGTGTGACCCCAGAGATGGCAGCCCACCAGGCTCCTCTGTCTCTGGGATTCTCCAGGCAAGAACATTGGAGTGGGTTGCCATTTCCTTCTCCAATGCATGAAAGTGAAAAGTGAGAGTGAAGTGACTCAGTCGTGTCCGACTCTTAGCAACCCCATGGACTGCAGCCTACCAGGCTCCTCCGTCCATGGGATTTTCCAGGCAAGAGTACTGGAGTAGGGTGCCATTGCCTTCTCCGATACATACACTACCAGAAGTAAAATATATAACGGGAAGCAGATGTATAGCACACAGGGAGCTTAGCCTGGTGCTCTGTGATGACCAGGCGGGGCGAAACGGTTGGAAGGTGGGAGGAAGGCTCAAGAGGGAGATTATATATGTGTGTGTGTGTGTGTATATATATGTGTATATATGTGTATATATACATACATATACATACATATACACACACACACACACACACACATATATATAGCTGATTTGTGTTGTTGTACAACAGAAACTAACACAGTGTGTAAAGCAGCTATAGTTCTATTTTTTTTAAGAGCAGGTTCAGGTTAATCAGCTGTAGCAGAGTCCAGGGCCCCAGCATCCTCAGCTGACAGCGGGAAGTTCTCGGACACAGGGGTGAGCCCAGGCAAGGTGAGCAGAACTTCCTTGCCATCCTGTAGCTTAGCCCAGACACAAAACCAATAAAATTAACTTATTGTTAAGGAATCCTCAATTGGTCTAGAACAACAATACTGCACAGTGTTCTTGTAGACACAACCATAAAAATACTGCCCACATTCTTGTGGGCATAACCAATAAACTCCCCTTTCCCTAAGTTTAGGGTCATTTGGATATCCAAATCCACTCTTTTATGAAGTATCTATCCATTCAAGCTCTCTGATGACTTCACGACAATCTACAGACATGATTTGTCAGGCTTTTCATTATTGCAAGGATGGGAGCTAGGTTCTTGCTAGTCTCTGCCTTCCTGAATCAACTACAAAAGTCCTGATCTTTCATTCTCTCCTAAATTGAATATTTGGATGACTCCCAAGTCTGTCTGTATCACCTGTGCTTTTTTATCTTGATTATCAGCTATATATTTTGGCCTTTTCATATGTCTGGAAATATTTATTACATGCAGAACATAGTATAAATTTTAAAAAAGTATAGGCTCCGAATGGTATTATCTGTTATAATATTTGGGCTTCCTAGGTGGTGCCCAGTGGTAAAGAACCTGCCTGCCAATGTAGAGACACAAAAGAAGTGGGTTCTAACCCTGGGTCAGAAAGATCCCCTGGAGGAGAGCATGGCAACCCACTCCAGTATTCTTGCCTGGAGAATCCCACGGACAGAAGAATTTGGTGGGCTACCATCCATGGGGTAGCAAAGAGTCCAACACAACTGAAGTGATTAGAATACTACTGGACAGAATTCCCCCATGCCTATCAGATGCACAGGAGAAAGGGCCGAGGAACTCAATTCACAGTAGACATTGAACTTGCTGGGACTGAATTTCAGTTGTAACAAATCTCTGTCTATATCTAGCTTTCTCTATTTCTAAGATGGAACCTTTCTGGGATTCTTTAGAGAGCCTTCTCCTCAGCACTGAAATTCCGGGGAAGAGCCAGACCTAGATTGCCCCTCAGGGTCTCCCAGCTCAGATTCTGCCCTCCAACACCCAACCACCTTCAACATCTAGTGTCTTGAAAAGGATATTGGCTAAGTCCCGATTCTAGACACCACTCGTGGTTAAGTCTTGTTTCCTCCAAGCACTGTGAGCCTGGGAGGTTTCACTGCTCATTGCAACGGTTCCAGCCTAGCTCCTCATGGTACTAGAACTCTGCGAAAAGGCCGGCTGTGCGGGCCTATTGTTTCCAGTTTATGACCTGCCCTGCATGATCAATGAAAGCATGGCTGGTTTCACTTCCTCCCAGCAAGTCCTAGGAGGAAAACCAACGGACACCTGCTCACCTCAGAAAATCCTTTCACCTATTCAGTGTGGTTCATCTAGTCCTTATTGCTGTCCATGTTCTCTGATGCCTGTAAAGTATCATGTTATTATTTGCCTGGCCTTTTATAGTTGCTTCCATGAAAGCAATGGCCTGCCATAAACTAACATGCCATCCAGAAATAAACATCTCATACACCTATGCCTAACAAACATTTCCAGAAAAAATAAAAAAAAAAAACCTAACCTAGAACATGTTACTCCACAACAATAAACTGGGAATAGATTTAGAAGTTTAAAACCATTGATTAATCAAAATACAATAGTTCCAAGACTTGGAAATACCTTAAATGTATTCATTTTCTTAAAACCTGAAAATATACTATGAAATATATGCTCAGATTAAAATATGGGGCTTTGATTTTCAACAACACCTTTTGGGCCTTACCTGTAACACCTCCAAGACCTAAATATTACCTTGTTTCTTTCCTCATCCATCTAGTATTCACACAACTAATTTCTTCTACTTATAATTTCCTCAGGCACAGGAATAAGTGGCATTGCTGAGCAGCCTAATAAATTGATCTCCACATGTCAACATTCTTAAAATATCTGTACAATATTTACATTGTATTTTCTAGGGAGAAACATTGTTTTAAATTAAGGGAGTATACCTCTTTCATCTGAAAACTGGTCATCCATGTATCAGTTGATATCGATGCCCTTCTTTGATCTTCCCCAAAGCAACACTCCCCTTGGCACAAGGTTATTGATTAAAGGAAAATTCTGTGGAGAAGATGGAAGTGGCCATTTAATTTATATTGTAGAGCATACAGTGTTTTGTGAGAAAGAGTATAAATAGATGTGTCCCTATACTCTCATCTCCATGTAAAAATATTTATAAAATATATCAAAGACAAGAATATACAATGGAAGGCAAGAATATACAATGGCTTAAAGACAATTTCTTTAACAAGTGGTGCTGGGAAAACTGGTCAACCACTTGTAAAAGACTGAAACTAGAACACTTTCTAACACCATTCACAAAAATAAACTCAAAATGGATTAAAGATCTAAACGTAGGACCAGAAACTATAAAACTCCTAGAGGAGAACATAGGCAAAACACTCTCCGACATACATCACAGCAGGATCCTCTATGACCCACCTCCCAGAATATTGGAAATAAAAGCAAAAATAAACAAATGGGACCTAATTAAACTTAAAAGCTTCTGCACAACAAAGGAAACTATAAGCAAGGTGAAAAGACAGCCTTCTGAAAGGGAGAAAATAATAGCAAATGAAGCAACTGACAAACAACTAATCTCAAAAATATGCAAGCAACTCCTGCAGCTCAATTCCAGAAAAATAAACGACCCAATCAAAAAATGGGCCAAAGAACTAAATAGACATTTCTCCAAAGAAGACATACAGATGGCTAACAAACACATCAAAAGATGCTCAACATCACTCATTATCAGAGAAATGCAAATCAAAACCACAATGAGGTACCATTTCACGCCAGTCAGAATGGCTGTGATCCAAAAGTCTACAAGCAATAAATGCTGGAGAGGGTGTGGACAAAAGGGAACCCTCTTACACTGTTGGAGGGAATGCAAACTAGTACAGCCACTGTGGAGAACAGTGTGGAGATTCCTTAAAAAACTGGAAATAGAACTGCCTTATGACCCAGCAATCCCACTGCTGGGCATACACACCAAGGAAACCAGAATTGAAAGAGACACATGTACCCCGATGTTCATTGCAGCACTGTTTATAATAGCCAGGACATGGAAGCAACCTAGATGTCCATCAGCAGATGAATGGATAAGAAAGCTGTGGTACATATACACAATGGAGTATTACTCAGCCATTAAAAAGAATACATTGGAATCAGTTCTAATGAGATGGATGAAACTGGAGCCGATTATACAGAGTGAAGTAAGCCAGAAAGAAAAACACCAATATAGTATACTAACACATATATATGGAATTTAGAAAGATGGTAACGATAACCGTGTATGTGAGATAGCAAAAGAGACACAGATGTATGGAACAGTCTTTTGGACTCTGTGGGAGAGGGTGAGGGTGGGATGATTTGGGAGAATGGCATTGAAACATGTATAATATCATATATGAAATGAATCACCAGTCCAGGTTCTATGCATGATACTGGATGCTTGGGGTTGGTGCACTGAGACGACCCAGAGGGATGGCACAGGGAGGAAGGAGGGAGGGGGCTTCAGGATGGAGAACACGTGTATATCTGTGGCAGATTCATGTTGATGTATGGCAAAACCAATACAATATTGTAGAGTAATTAACCTCCAATTCAGTTCAGTTCAGTTCAGTTGCTCAGTCGTGTCCGAACCTCCAGTTAAAATAAATAAATTTATATTTAACATTTTTTTAATATCAAAAATTGTTATACTTATTTTATGATGTAATAATAAAAATTAGTACGTCACAGTGGGTACCACTAAAGGTGAGGATGGGCTTAAGGCCATATTATTGTACAACATGGGGAATACAGTCAATATTTTATAATAACTGCAAATAAAAAGTAACTTTTTAAATTGTATAAATAATAGTTTTAAATATTTTTTTAAAATTAGTACATTATAAAAATATTATAAAATTATAAAAATTGATACATCATTCTAATTTTGTGCCTTCCATGTGAGAGTAACATGCATATATTTGAAGTATGTTCTGAGACAATTCTTCACCAGTCTCTCATACATCTGCACATCTTATGAAAGAAGTATTGGCTGCTACCTTTTGTTCCAAACTTTTGTTTCAAAGTGGGTATAGTGAACAGCCTTGGAAGATTGTAATAACCCTGTAAAGCAATGGTCCCCAACCAAGAGTGACTTTGTCCACCAGGAAACATTTGGCAATGTCTAAAGATATTTTTGATTGTCACAACTGAGGATAAAACAGGCATCTAGTGGGCCAACGATGGTGCTAAACATCCTACAAAGCACAGGACAAACTTTCATAACAAAGAAACTTCTGGCCCAGAATGTGAAGCGTGACAAGACTCAGAAATCATGCTTTAGATCAAAGAGAAGACTTGCTTGCTGCCCGTTATAAAACGTTCGGTCTCCCTAAGCTCAGGATTCCCCTCCTATGTTGCATCCTGCCATATGCTAGTGTCATCTGGTCACCTTTGTGCCACCTGCAAGAACTGGGGCTCAGGGAAGTCACACAAAAGTGTAGATCTTTTTGCCATTGCTTTTGCTGTGAGCACTACATTGTCCCTCATAGCTGAGTGAGGAGACTCATTCTTCTACCAGCACTTATGAAGCTATGGTAGAGTGAAAACAGACTAAAATAACAGATGCTTCACACATCTTGACAGATTGGTCTATATTTTAGACACAGATTGGTCTATATTTTAGATACAGTTTGTTCTATATTTTAGACAAAAAAAAATGCAAAAGGAAACTGTTTTAAACTGTGTTTTCAACCTATATGGCATAAAAAAAGGATTTGCATGTTAATTTTCAAAGCACTTTCATTAAGCTATTAAAAAATAAGCAACCCAAAAGAAAAATTGTCACAGATATATAATTTACATATTTTAAAAGATATAGGCTCATGAACAATTAAAAAGATCTGCCTCATTCTTAATTTAAAAAATACAAATTTAAAAAATGAAAACATTTTGTTCTCTGGCAAAATTTTTCAAGATTAATCATATCCAATCCTAATAAAGTTTGGGAAAAAGGCACTCTTCCACTTCAAGTTGGAATATGATTTAGATCAAACATTTTGGAGGAAAATTTTGATCAAAAATTTTATATAACAGTTATACTTCTAAGCCTTTACTCTAGCTATTCTCAAAGTTCAGCAAGACCCAGTACAAGTATGTTCATTTTATGGTCTCTTATAATAGAAAAAAATGTAAAACAATCTAAATTTATATCACTAAAGCAATAGTTAAATAATGTTTGGTGTATCCAATTAATGTAATTATATGCAGCCATTGAAAGAATGACCCAGGTATATATGCACTATAGTATTGCAGAAGTCCAAGATTTGTTACTAAGTGAAAGAAAAAGAAAAAACATATATAATATAGTGTACTTCATTATACTATTTTCAGGAAATAAAAGAAGAATGGAAACAGATATTGAATAAACAGGTGGAAGAGACAGATAAGACTGGTGTTTAGGATACTGAAAAAGAGGATGACACCCCTTGGTGCACCCACTATGGAAAAAAAGAGTATGAAGGTTCCTCAAGAAACTTAAGATAGAACTGTGAATTTGTTTTCCATAACTCTGCTTCTGCTTTATGTCTGTTCATTTTTTTAGATTCCGCATATAAGTGAAATCACACAGTATCTGTCTTTCTCTAACTGATTTACTTCACTAAGCAAAATACTGTCTAGGTCATCCATGTTGTTGAAAACTCTTCCAACTCTCCTGCATAAAAAGAAAAGGTATCCCCTCCAGGTTAAGGTCCTCTTAACCCCAACCTGGTCATCATCAATAACTCCTTTGCTAGCCTACACTCTTATTCAACATAAAGAGTTCAGTTCAGTTCAGTTCAGTTCAGTCGCTCAGTCATGTCTGACTCTTTGTGACTCCATGGACTGCAGCGCACCAGGCTTCCCTGTCCATCACGAACTCCCAGAGATTTCTCAAACTCATGTCCACTGAGTCAGTGATGCCATCCAACCATCTCATCCTCTGTCATCCCCTTCTCCTCCTGCCTTCAGTCTTTCCCAGCATCAGGGTCTTTTCCAAGGAGTCAGTTCGTCACATCAGGTGGCCAAGTGTTGGAGTTTCAGCTTCAGCACAGTCCTTCCAATGAATATTCAGGACTGATTTCCTTTAGGATTGACTGGTTGGATCTCCTTGCAGTCCAAGGGACTCTCAAAAGTTATCTCTAACACCACAGTTCAAAAGCATCAATTCTTCAGTGCTCAGCTTTCTTTATAGTCCAACTCTCACATCCATACATGACTACTGGAAAAACCATAGCTTTGACTAGACAGATCTTTGTCAGCAAAGTAATGTCTCTGCTTTTTAATATGCTGTATAGATTAGTCATACTTTTCTCCCAAGGAACATGAGTCTTTTTCATGGCTGCAGTCACTATATGCAGTGATTTTAGAGCCCCCAAATATAAGGTCTCTCCCTGTTTCGATTGTTTCCCCATCTATTTGCCATGAAGCGATGGGACCAGATGTCATGATCTTCATTTTTTGAATGTTGAGTTTTAAGGCAGCTTTTTCACACTGCTCTTTCACTTTCATCAAGAAGCTGTTTAGTTCTTCTTCACTTTCTGCCATAAGGGTGGCATCATCTGCATACCTGAGGTTATTGACATTTCTCCTGGCAATCTTGATTCCAGCTTGTGCTTCATCCAGCCTGGCATTTCACATGATGTACTCTGCATATAAGTTAAATGAACAGGGTAACAATATACAGCTTTGAGGTACTCCTTTCCCAATTTGGAATCAGTCTGTTGTTCCATGTTCAGTTCTAACTGTTGCTCCCTGACCTGCATACAGATTTCTCAAGAGTTAGGTCAGGTGGTCTGGTATTCCCATCTCTTTCAGAATTTTCCACAGTGTATCGTGATCCACACAGTCAAAGGCTTTGGCATAGTCAATAAATCAGAAGTAGATGTTTTTCTGATATTCTCTTGCTTTTTTGATGATCCAGCAGATGTTGGCAATTTGATCTCTGGTTCGTCTGCCTTTTTTAAATCCAGCTTGAACATCTGGGAGTTCATAGTTCACACACTGTTGAAGCCTGGCTTGGAGAATTTTGAGCATTACTTTGTTAGCATGTGAGATGTGTGCAACTGTGCTGTAGTTTGAACATTCTTTGGCATTGTCTTTCTTTGGGACTGGAATGAAAACTGACCTTTACCAAAAAGAGTTATTGTATCATATTTTTATGTTTCTATAAGTATGGTTGAATCTATCTTCCAGGTTGTATTAAAGTATGAGCTGAAGTGGCAAGATAAAAGTTGCATGCAGGATAAAATAAGAGAAAAATAAATGGTTGACTAAGCATCAGTGTTTATATGCACAGCTGGGTCCGTGATGAGTTTCAGTCTATAATGATTCTCGTTTCCAAGAGAAAAAGAGAACAAACTAGCAGGAGTAAAGATAGAGTGCATGCATGCTGAGTCACTTCAGTAATGTGGCCCCATGGACTGTAGCCCACCAGGCTCCTCTGTCCATGGGGATTCTCCAGGCAAGAATACTGGAGTGAGTTGCCATGCCCTCCTCCAGGGGATCTTCCTGAAAGATAGAGACTACCTCACGAATAGGCAGCCCCTTTCAGTTTAGACTGAGAAGTTAAATAAGAGTGAAGAGAGATGTGGTTCAGGGTTGCTATGCTTTGAGTTCTCTGAGAGCCCACAGTTACAACTGCCACAGTTAAAACTGTAATAATAAAAGGCCTGATTCTAAAGCCTACCCATCTTTGCAGTATTGAGTAATTTTACCACTACTCAATTTAGATTGATATGCCATTTGTCACATGTTACTAAGTTTCCTCTCCATTAATGTTGCTAAATATTTTAAATGTTTTTAATATCACTTATATGTGGAATATAAGAAAATACAGCAAAATACAGCAAACTATATTCACATAGAACAAGAAAGAAGCAGACTCACAGATAAAGAGAACAAATTAGTGGTTACCATTGGCGGGGGGGAGCAATATAGGAATAGAGGAATAAGGGGTACAAATTAACAGGTCTAACATAAGCTATAAGGACAGTTTGCACAGCATGCGGAATAGAGCCCACATTTTATAATAACTATAATGGAATATAACCTTAGACATTATGAATCACTATATTGTACACCTGTAACAAATAATATCATACATGCAGCAACTATACCTTAAAGTAAACTTCTTTAAAATAAGATTCATTTAGATTTACTCCCATTTGGGAGTGGGCTTCTTTGGTAGGCATTTTTAAGGATAACTTTTGGCACTTTTTGGACTACCATGTTAGTCGCTACATTTTCAAAGTATGTCCTTCAAGAAATTAACTAGAGGTGATGCCCATAAGACTCAAATATTTATTAGTCAGTGTCCCTCCAAACTTGTAAATGTTTATTAACCTTTCAGTCAAATTTTTCTTACTACACACTATAGAATAATAGTGCTTTGCCTAAGCAATGGGCTTGTTTTCATCCTACAGACACTGAAGGAATAACTCATCATGTTGTCCTCCTACACTGAAGTCCTAAAAGCTCAAAGCCAATGCCATGGCCCCCCTTCTGTGCACATTAGGGCAATCTCTACTATGCAAAGTGCAAACTAGCTTCTTTCCATATTCATTATTTTTCCATCTTTCTCTTTTACTCAGCTGGTTCACTTAGTTGTGTCACGTCTTATTTCAAAAATTGGCTTAAATAACTTGGGGAACCAAGTAGAATATAAATACATAAATTAGACTCCAGCATTGCAAGAACTCCCATAGAAGCAAAGGTTTTTGTTATGATGCTCACCTCCTCCTGGTTGATAAATACCATTCTCCAGAATAAAAGTGTCCCTCATTGAAGACTTAGCCATCCCCTCATGGCTTCAGCATCATTTGTTCAGGAACACAAACTTGAAACCACCATTTGTATCCATTAATAGCCCATGTACACAAAATATTTCACTGCTTTCCTGCAGGCTAATCAGAAACATTTGTACCGTCTGCTGCTTGTTGACTATTCAATGCTGTGGAGCTTTCCTAGGAAAGCCCCAGAGCCACAAATATCTCCTTGCTTTCTGCCATTTGCAGCATCTGTGATTAGAAATGGAGCAAACAAAAATAAACTAATATACAAAATCCCACAGAGCAAGGCTCCCATGGGGCAGCATGTACTGATGCCCTACTGTTAGCTGTTCAGTGGTTCCTGACTTACCAGGCTTTCCAAGGCATGTTTCATTATATTTGTACCAAAAAAGCAGGCTTTCTCTCAATTCTATTTGTTTGGCTTTCTGTTGTCAATCAAGCAATATCTTTAAAAGGGTCTGTGCTCTTAGTTTAATCTTATTCATTGAAGAGCATTTCAATCTGGATGATCAAACCTCAATAGGAGGAGGTAGGTGCGAGAATGATTTCAGGAGAACAAATCAGTGCGTCCTTTTAAAGGAGCACCTTCCGATCAGCTGTCTCCCAGTAGTGGAGAACTGCCAACCGTGACTTTTGCTCAGGCCAGGAAGGAACAAGTGTCAGTGGTGACGCAGGAGGCCAAGCAGGCTAAGTGGACAAGTGACTCACATCCATTTGCGCACCAGCTTGCTTTCAGTTTGCTCATTAGCATCAGTGCTGGGGGCTAATGGATACTTGGGAGGAAGTCATTTTTCTCTGCAAATGTCTGGTAGAAAATGGAAATGAAAACCCAATGAATGCTCTGCTCCTGACAAAGCTTTCCAAGGCTGATAGGGATTGCGTTTGGGGAGGGCTGGTTACAAGGTTCACCTGTGAATTTTGTGTTCTTAGGACAGTCTTCCTCCTGAGGTAGGCTTTGAATCACCAAAAAAAAAAAAAGGCATGAAAAATAAAGCTATCAAAGAGGATGCATTTATCTAAGTTTTCTGTTTGTTTTGCTTAAAATTATCAGAGGGAAATTTTTAACTGCTGGGCATTCATTATGTATTCCAGCACCCAGTGGTGTGCTCATAAATACTGACAATTACTCTGGAGCAAAAGAAATTTCCACTGTTTCCTTACTTCTGTGGTATGAATACACTCACCATGGCCAATTTCAAGCTACAACATGAGTCACTAAATGTAGAATGGAAAAAATTGCAGGCAGCAGTCTTGGCAGCTATTAAGATCCAACACCTCTGCCCCTCTAAATGCAAATGGCAGTTCATCTTCATGTAGAATAAAAGATCATTATCTTTTTTTACAGAGGTACCCCAAAAATCAAACTATGATTCTCTTTGTCTAAAGGAGATAGATAGATAAATAAAGATATATAGAGAAATACATATAAAATAGAAACTTTTTCAAGTTATGTATATCGGTGGCTCAGTGGTAAAAGAATCTACCTGCCAATGCAAGAGACGCAGGAGATGCAAGTTTAACTCCTGGCTGGGAATATCCCCTGGAAAAGGAAACGGCAACCTACGCTAGTATTCTTGCCTGCAGAATCTCATGGACAGAGGAGTCTGGTGGGCTACAGTTCATAGCTTTGCAAGGAGTCAGACATGACTGAGCAACTGAGAGCACACATATATGTATACATATATAGGTATAGAACTTGAAAAAGTTTCTATTTTTTTATTCTCATTCTTGACTCATTCAGCTCTCTTGAGTCCCTCTAGCTGCCCTACAAGTAATACTTTAGAGGTTATAGAAACAGTCAATTCACTGAACATAAAAAGCGACGTGTCCTCTGATATTAGGAAGGTTTTTTAAAATGTTTTTCTGCACAATAAAACTTATCATGGGAAAAAACCATTGACACACTAACTATAGGAAGTAATTTACTGCCTGCCATTCCAAGTTTTTCTTCAATTTTTAGTTTTGTATCCAAACATTTAAGCTTTGGGGTGGTAATCATTTTCATGAAAGTTATAAGAGTTGCTGTTGTTATTTAGTTGCTAAGTCATGTCTGACTCTTTGTACCCGTGGACCACAGCGTGACAGGCCTCCCTGCCCTTCATTATTTCCCAGAGTTTGCTCAGACTCATATTCACTGTCAGTGATGCTATCCAACCATCTCATCTTCTGTTGAAGAGATGATATAATTCTGGGGTA
Source organism: Budorcas taxicolor (assembly GCF_023091745.1). Classification (NCBI taxonomy): domain Eukaryota; kingdom Metazoa; phylum Chordata; class Mammalia; order Artiodactyla; family Bovidae; genus Budorcas; species Budorcas taxicolor. The sequence continues at coordinate 11,966,658 of NC_068918.1, read as the reverse complement.
TATCTTTGTGTTTCTAGAAACAGAGACTCTATGTCTTTATTTGCCTTTGGAAAATGAAGTGAAAATACTGCTGCTTAAATAAAATCTATCACCTGATCAATTTGATATCATGGCTATGAATTTATTGTGCAGAAACAAGTTGAGCTGTAAGTAAAGAACTATCAATATACCTTATGTTAAAATTCTAGAAGGCAGAGGATTTTAAGATATAAGACAACTAACAAGATTCTGAATTAGTCTGACTGTCTGTTCTGCAAGGCCTAGAGCAGTGGCTTAGAGCTTGGGCCCTGGAACCAGACTACCTGGTCTAAATGCTGATTCTCTTGCTTGCCAGTTCTGTGATTCTAGGCAAGTTTCTTATCCTTTCTGTTCCTGTTCCCTCCACTGTTAAGTGGTGATCATGATAAAATTTAATTCATTGGGCTATAATAAGAATTAAATCTGCCATATTTTTAATAAAAAGGCATTTTATAAATACCACATTGTGTTTTCTAAATAAACATAAGGAAGAATTTTCAAGGACTACAAAAAAATACATGGAGATCTAACCTAAATCTTTCAAGGGAGCTGATTTATAGAAGAAAGTGCTCCCATCCTTCTAACTATGCAAATTAATGCTAATGCCACACTCTGGGTTGCAAGTTTTTAACAGTCTAGGTGAAAGAAGTTCCCTCTCTCTTTCAATCAACCTGGAGAAATGTCTTCAATGTGAACATTCAGGCAGTCTACAGGGTATCATTCTGATGATCACCAAGACATATATGGAACCTTGCAACATTCCCATCTCCGCAGTGTGTAAGGGCAGTGGTGGGGGGACTGGGGAGGGCATGGATAAAGCTCTAAGGAGTTCTGTGGTATTGCTAGTCATATCTGGAATGGTCCTCAAAGTATTTCATGGAGCAATGATTCATAGTTCCTGTCAAATATCAGAGTCCTTGAGTTGGATTTAAGTCAATCATTCTTCCTACTCTGTGAACCAACCCTAGGTGACAACAACAAAGTGCTTCAGTGTTAGTACTGCACCTGAATGCACTGAAAGAAGAGATAGGCTAATGCCTTCTAGGCCTTTGACCTTTCTAATTCTTCTCTGCCCTCTTTTGTTTCCCCCTAATTGTCTTGTACTGCTGACCTCCTCCTAAGTTCCAAATCTTCCTTTCTCCAACCAAACAAAATAGACTTTGTGTCTACTCAGTTCACAGCAATCTAATCACTATGGAACTGAGGAGGACCCTGTGCCTAGGAGCCTTTCTGTTCAGCCTCCATGACTTTCCTTGAGCTCCAAAGGGAAGGTTCAAACAGTTGCTAATCAGGGAAGAGAGGGATTGGAAAGACAAGGGAGGAACAGCCAAGAAGTAATAATGCAGCCGTGGGGCAGGGTCCAGGTTTTACCTCAAGGGGTACACATAACAATATTTTTAGACCTTCATAGAACCAAAACCCAGCAGATGGAAGATGTCAGCACTCTTCATCCAGAGAAGGCCATGATTAATGGAACTAGAGAAGCTCATCAAGAGATTACTTGAGGCCATATTAAAGGCCTCTGCAAACACTCTAATCTTGTCAGCAACCCCACCCTTGAATTACTCTTATGAAACTCTCCATTCATCACATCTTCTCAGGTTGGGACACGTAGTTTTCCAGGGCAAGAGACTGCTGTGTCCCACTTTGCCTGACAAAGCAATGAAGCAATTCTTTCTACTTCACCCAAAACTCTGTCTCTGAAATTTGATTCCACACTGGTGCACAGAGGCTGAGTTTTCAGTATCAGCTACAATTGCTAACATTTTTAAGTGTGTGTGTGTGTGTGTGTGTGTGTGTGTGTGTGTGTGTGTGTATGTGTGTTCAGTCTTGTCTGGCTCTTTTATATATCCTTCCAGATAACACATTTTCAAAGGACACTTGTGGAAATATATTCTCATAATCATTTTAACCAAGGGCATATCAGATATGGGGCAGACTAACAAAAGGACTAGGGGAAACCATTTTTGGTAAGGAGGCACTTCCAAAGAAAATATGTTCTCCGATTTCCTCTGAAACTGCACTACACAAGGGGTCACTCATTCTAACTGACAGGATTTTCTCCCATATTAAGATTCCCCAAAGTATTAAACATTTCCCCAAGTTAATTTTTTAATATAAATTTATTTATTTTAATTGGAGGTTAATTACTTTACAATATTGTATTAGTTTTGCCATACATCAACATGAATCTGCCACAGGTATACACATGTTCCCCATCCTGAACCCCCCCCCTCCCTGTACCATCCCTCTGGGTCATCCCAGTGAGCCAGCCCCAAGTATCCCCAAGTTAATTTGATTGTATTGTTCATTTAAATATTTCACATTTGCAAATAATATCTATTTTTGTAATCTGTTTGCTTCTTTTTACTTTTTTTATTTTTATTTTTTTATTTTACTTTACAATACTCTATTAGTTTTGCCATACATCAACATGAATCTGCCACGGGTGTACATGTGTTCCCAATCCTGAACCCCCCTCCCACCTCCCTCCCCATACCATCTCTCTGGGTCATCCCAGTGCACCAGCCCCAAACATCCAGTATCCTGCATCGAACCTAGACTGGCGATTCGTTTCTTATATAATATTATACATGTTTCAGTGCCATTCTCCCAAATCATCCCACCCTCCCCCTCTCCCACAGAGTCCAAAAGACTTTTCTATACATCTGTGTCTATTTTGCCGTCTCGCATACAGGGTTATCGTTACCATCTTTCTAAATTCCGTATATATGTGTTAGTATACTGTATTGGTGTTTTTCTTTCTGGCTTACTTCACTCTGTATAATAGGCTCTAGTTTCATCCACCTCATTAGAACTGATTCCAATGTATTCTTTTTAATGGCTGAGTAATACTCCATTGTGTATATGTACCACAGCTTTCTTATCCATTCATCTGCTGATGGACATCTAGGTTGCTTCCATGTCCTGGCTATTATAAACAGTGCTGCAATGAACATCGGGGTACATGTGTCTCTTTCAATTCTGGTTTCCTTAGTGTGTATGCCCAGCAGTGGGATTGCTGGGTCATAAGGCAGTTCTATTTCCAGTCTTTTAAGGAATCTCCACACTGTTCTCCATAGTGGCTGTACTAGTTTGCATTCCCACCAACAGTGTAGGAGGATTCCCTTTTCTCCACACCCTCTCCAGCATTTATTGCTTGTAGACTTTTGGATCACAGCCATTCTGACTGGCGTGAAATGGTACCTCATTGTGGTTTTGATTTGCATTTCTCTGATAATGAGTGATGTTGAGCATCTTTTGATGTGTTTGTTAGCCATCTGTATGTCTTCTTTGGAGAAATGTCCATTTAGTATTTTTAATATCTAACAGATTCAATGAAAATGAGGTAGGTACCTGATTCTTTAACCACATTGGCTAACAAAACAGAACTGATGCAAAATAGCTGAGAAACAGACATTTCTTACAATTTATAGACATATAGATTTTCAAAGTAAAAATAATTAAATCACACAAACACCATTTTGATGATCACTGCAGTCACTTCAGCACAAAATAGTAAAAACCACAAAATTGGAGTGGCCATTCTTTGAGTGCCCAATATGTATTCTATATCTCACACAATATGTATTCTGTATTTCACATGTGTTGTTTCATATAACTTCACAACCAAAGGACGTTAAGTTTTTCTGGTTGCAGGCATCAATGTAGCCTACACGTTATCTATTCCCACCTTGTTTCTGACTAGCCAAACTCATATTTTATCCGGGATGTCAATATGTTCAGAAAAGCTATAATGTCCTAGATTCCCTCATAGCTGGGGATAGCATGTATCACAGTTCTGGCCCGTGAAGCAGAAGTAGAAGACTCTTGGGTTGTGAGATTTGTTTTCCCCATAGAAATTCACCTGAAATGCCCCTTTTGGGTTCCACCCTTCCCCTCTTCTTGCTTAGAATGTCGATGCTGCACTTGGTGGTGCAGTCATAAGGATGAAAACCACACACTGAGGATGGCAGAGCAGACACATCGAAACAGCCTAGGATAATAATTACCTGAAAGAGCAGAGGCACTAACTCTAGACTGCCTATTTCCAGACACCTCGATAAATGAGAAAAATAAAGCCGTCGTTTGTCCTGTTACGTGTAGCCAAACACAAAACCATCTCTATCCCCGTTTTTACCCATAAAAAAATACAAGCTTGGAGAGTTCTGGTCCAACATGGCAACCTCAGAGGATGCTAAACACACCTCCTCCCACAGACACACCAAATCTACAGCTACACATGAAAGAATCCTCTCTGAAAGAATTCCCTCTGATGACTCCTGCACATTGGGTGAACAAGAAAAAACCCACATGGAAATGGGTAGGAAAAGCTGAGACACAGTCTTGCCATAAACCCCACTCCTGGCACAGCAACGTACAATTGAGAAGGAACCCACAGTTCCCAGTTTCTCCCTGAGGAGTGAAGGATTTGGACCCAACATCTAGCATCCCAATTTTTAAGACTTCCACCTCAAGGACTGAAGCCCAAAACACCTAGCTCTGATAGCCAGCTGGGCTTGCATCCATAAGACCCAGAAGATGACAGAAAACAAACAGTTCTTAACAGACTGTAGAGGATTTACTGTGGCTATCACCCTGAGGGTCAGCACAGGGGGAACAGGAAAAAAAAAATGCCCACCTCCCAATCTTTCCCTGAAAATAGTCTGTTCATTTATGTTAAAAGCTGCTGCCTGAAGATGAGGTTTCTAGAGCACACATCTAGGAGCTGATTGCCATCCTTCTTGGAGACCAGAGCCTGGGGAGGCCAGCAGAAGCCATCTCTGTGATCTGTCTGCCCCATCCCATGTCACTGGTTTCTCTCTAAAGGAGTTTGTGCACAGGTCTGGTGCCCCAACTTTTGCTCCTGCGACCCAGAAGATACACCTTTGATTACACGACCCTGGTGGCCAATGGGACTGGTGTTTCCAAGTCCCACAAGACTGCAGCAAACAAAGAATAAGTTCCTAACTGGCTATCTCCCCCAGGGCTCAGCACAGAGGGTGAAAACAGAAACTCCCCAACCCCAGATCTTCCTTTAAAAATATCTAACTAGCTATGCTTTTAAAGCAGTTGCCTAAAGGTCCAGTTTCCAATCATCCTTCATCTAGGTGTTGACTGAAATCTTTCCCCTTGGGATAATGACAGTCTTGGCATACCCTCAAGTACTGGGAGCCACCAGGAACAAAGAAGGTGGTTTAGACAATCACAAAGGTGTGAGAGACGAGCAAAAACTAAAGTCAGGTTGAAAGATAAAGTTCATCTTCTATACAAGACCTCTCCACCAAAACTGGGAGGGGTGGCTGTTTCATCAAAGGCACAGAAACCAACAAAAGAGAATAAAAGAAAATGAAGAAACATAGGAATATGTTCCAAACAAACGAATAAGATAAAACCCCAGAAATAGAACTTAATGAAATAGAAATTAATAACTTACCTAATAAGGAGCTCAAAATCATGAGAATGCTCACTAAAGTCAGGAGAACAATGCATGAACAAAGTGAGGATTTCAACAAAGACATAGAAAATGTAAGAAAATACCAAGCAGAAAACATAGAACTGAAGAAAAGAACTGAAAAATTCCAAAGAGGCATTCAACAGCAGATGAGATTAAGCAGAAAAAGGAGCTGCAGACTCGAAGACAGGGCAGTGGAATGCATTAAATCAGAGGAACAAAAAGAAAAATCAATGAAAAAAAAATTACACATCTGAAAACAGTAAGCAGCAAAGTCAGTCACAGAGCTCCAAGATTTGCATTCCGCTTTCTTTGATGCAAAGCCTGAATTCTTTCCATTCTTCCATACTGCTCTGACAGACATACAGGCATTCCACATTAGCTCTGGAAAAGACCTTAGGGAGGATACAACCAAAATCATCCTTTTATTTATAAGGAAACTGAGGTCTAAAACAGTTGAGTGATCTGTCTTCTAAAGCGTGATCAAAAATGAAATAGAACAACTCAGCACATCATCACTGAATATATTCAGAAATCATTGAGATAAAACAGATGGTAAGTTAACTTGAAGCCAAATAAATGTTCAGGAAAAAGTCAGTGACATTAAGAATTCTGAAGAACACTAAAAAAAAAATGCAAGTTCATTACAACAGATTGTATTGGCACTGGTAAGGTGTGGTGTTGCAAGAAGCAGATATTTTGGTATCACAGAGGAGGATCTGAGGATTTCCAGGAAATGAAGAAAGCTGTAACTGAGGAGCGCAGCCTCTGAATGACCCAGGTTGGGTCTTGCCAGGAAGGCCCTGTTATTAATGTCACTTGTATGCTCTTACACAGGCAAAGCCAAACAAAAATTAGTTTCTTAAAAAGTCAGCATTTATGATATATCTTTTGAATATGTTCACAGTCCAAGGCCCTTTCTTGTTTCACAATCATATCACTATACATATCCTGTGTATACCTGTGGATGATTCATGCTGATGCTTGGCAGAAACCAACAAAATTCTGTAAGCAATTATCCTTTGATTAAAAAATAAATTAAGAAAACAATCAGTTACAGTATACTTATTCACCACCCTTTTTGATAAGAAGTGAAAAATCAGATATTGTAAAAGATGTTTTTATTTTTTTCTTTCTTTTTATTTATTTATTTATTTTTTATTATTTTATTTTATTTTTTTACTTTACAATACTGTATTGGTTTTGCCATACATTGACATGAATCCACCATGGGTGTACATGAGTTCTTTAAAAAAACATGAGATCATTATTGTTTTTGTTTAATTTTTCAAAACTGTGAGCTAAAGTACAATCCTCTGTTATATTTGAACATCTATATGCCATACAAAAATTTAATAAGCCATCTACTCTCATGTAAAATAAATTATCATTGATGCAATTTATTAAGCTTTAAAATCATTTATTAGTAATTATTTAGAAAAGTGCAGTTGAACTTAAAATCCCTAACCTAATATTAGGAAGGAAGTGATCATGGCACATTCTAAAAGAATCTTGTCTCAAAATATTGAAAGATATCTTTTCATATAAACAGTTTGAATGTATACTTTAGAACATATTTACTATTGAGAAAATAACTAGGTGAACATCAGTGAAAATACTATTTAAATATAAAAAATTACATTCAATTCATAGACTCACAGATTCAGGAATATTTTATTTTCAAGAAAGTCAGTCAGTCAGTTCAGTCACTCAGTCGTGTCCGACTCTTTGCGACCCCATGAATCGCAGCACGCCAGGCCTCCCTGTCCATCACCAACTCCCGGAGTTCACTCAGACTCATGTCCATCGAGTCAGTGATGCCATCAGCCATCTCATCCTCTGTCGTCCCCTTCTCCTCCTGCCCTCAATCCCTCCCAGCATCAGAGTCTTTTCCAATGAGTCAACTCTTCTCATGAGGTGGCCAAAGTACTGGAGCTTCAGCTTTAGCATCATTCCTTCCAAAGAAATCCCAGGGTTGATCTCCTTCAGAATGGACTGGTTGGATCTCCTTGCAGTCCAAGGGACTCTCAAGAGTCTTCTCCAACACCACACTTCAAAAGCATCAATTCTTCAGTGGTCAGCCTTCTTCACAGTCCAACTCTCACATCCATACATGACCACAGGAAAAACCATAGCCTTGACTAGACAGACCTTAGTCAGCAAAGTAATGTCTCTGCTTTTGAATATACTATCTAGGTTGGTCATAACTTTTCTTCCAAGGAGTAAGCATCTTTTAATTTCATGGCTGCAATCACCATCTGCAGTGATTTTGGAGCCCCAAAAATAAAGTCTGACAGTTTCGACTGTTTCCCCATCTATTACATATAAGGAAAAGGCAATAACAAACTTTTTAAAACTCTTTAAATATTGATGCAAGGAAAAATATGCTATGGTAGACATTTATCATTTTAGATTACCCAGATATCCTCCTATTTGAGGGCATCTCAAACAGACTAAAGGAGCAAAAGAAGATAAAATATTCCCTTTTCCAACTCCTAGGTTTGACAAGTCAGACACTCAAACTTAATACTTTATTTTGCTCTAAGTGACTCATGGACTTGACACTGTCTGCATTATTTATAGTGCCTGATGCTGACTTCAAAACAGTGTGCCATGATGCTGCGTTTGTCTAGGGAGCCAGGTCCAGAGGCTTCAGCAAGTGGTTTTTAGTGATGGTACTAGTATTGGCATTAGAGACAGGTTACTCCTACATCTTTAGTTGATTTTGTGTCCATTGGTTCCTGCCATTTTCCAAGTCTAGCTCCCATCAATTTTGTGAACTACTCAACAAATATTACTCTCATATTAAGAAAATGCTCATGCACTTTAACTGTCCTGGTCAAGACTGAGCTGTCTGCTAAGTTGCTTCTGTCATTTCTGACTCTTTGCAATCCTATGGACTATATTCTGCCAGGCTCCTCTGTCCATGGGGATAGTCCAGGAAAGAATACTGGAGTAGGTTGCTGTGCCCTCCCCCAGAGGATCTTCCTGACCCAGAGATCAAACTGCATCTCTCACATATCCTGCATTGGCAGGCAGTTTCTTTACCACTAATGCCACCATAAAACCCTATAATCCAAATTGTGCCAGATTAGGCAAAAACCTTTGGATGCAGTGGAAGATGTTAAAAACAAAAAATGAAGATTATTGGGATAGCCAAGGCAGTGGACTGTGGTAAATACTTGTCATTTGGAAGCCCAGCAAGCAACACCCTTTCTTTCTGGTGTCAATCCCAAAACAAATGGGAATCAGAGCCTCAGCTCCCAATAGTGAAGCCAGAGAGTCTACTTTCCGATTCCAGACAACCAGTACGTAGGCTCAGCCATTCAAATACTGCCAGCTAAGACTTGGAATATGGAAGTCATGACCCCAAGCCTCAAAAAAGTCATAGCTTACTGACTGTGGGTCTGGCAGAGTTGAAAGTACATCCACAGAGCAGCAAGTATCCAGGAAGAGCAGAGTTGAGTCATGGCAGCTGCTCTTCAACACAAAAGCGCAAATGGTGGTGCCCTGACCATTGTTGTGGAATGATGATAAGTTCTACTTGCCTCCCTTGGTGCCTGCTTATCTTCTAAGCTTGGTACACCTGTGTCCTGTTGCTTTCATGACTTACCCAAATTTCTTACAACAAAATTCCTCTCCATCTATTTAGATGGCTCTTTCAATTGCTTGCAATTGTTATCCTTTACTTCTCATCAGATCACTGACCCATTAGTGAGTTTCTTGCTCATTCTTTTCCATCTACCCAAAGTGCTCTTCTCTCTCTTTATCCTCTGATTAATAATGATTCATTATCTACTCTTAGCTAAATGTTTACATCTTAGGAAGATTTCATGATATACCCAGACTAGGTCAAGTCTATCTATTTGTATATTAACTAATAGCCCTCAGTTCAGTCAGTTCAGTTGCTCAGTCGTGTCCGACTCTTTGTGACCTCAAGAACCGCAGCATACCAGGTCTCTTTGTTCATCACCAACTCCCAGAGTTTACCCAAAACCATGTCTATCGAGTCGGTGATGCCATCCAACCATCCCATCCTCTGTCGTCCCCTTCTCCAGCCTTCAATCTTTCCCAACATCAGGGTCTTTTCCAATGAGTCAGCTCTTTGCATCAGGTGGCCAAACTATTGGAGCTTCAGCTTCAACATCAGTCTTTCCAATGAACACCCAGGACTCATCTCCTTTAGGATGGACTGGTAGGATCTCCTTGAAGGCCAAGGGACTCTCAAGAGTCTTCTCCAACACCACAGTTCAAAAGCATCAATGCTTTAGCACTCAGCTTTCTTTATAGACCAACTCTCACATCCATACATGACCACTGGAAAAACCATAGCCTTGACTAGATGGACCTTTGTTGGCAAAGTAATGTTTCTGCTTTTTAATATGGTGTCTAGGTTGGTCATAACTTTCCTTCCAAGGAGCAAGTGTCTTTTAATTTCATTGCTGCAGTCATCATCTGCAGTGATTTTGGAGCCCAGAAAAATAGTCAGCCACTGTTTCCACTGTTTCCCCATCTATTTCCCATGAAGTGATGGGACCGGATGCCATGATCTTAGTTGTCTGAATGATTAACTTTAAGCCAACTTTTTCAATCTCCTCTTTCACTTTCATCAAGAGGCTGTTTAGTTCTTCTTCACTTTCTGCCATAAGGGCGGTGTCATCTGCATATCTGAGCTTATTGATGTTTCTCCTGGCAATCTTGACTCCAGCTTGTGCTTCTTCCAGTCCAGTGTTTCTCATGATGTACTCTGCATAGAAGTTAAATAAGCAGGGTGACAATAAACAGCCTTGACGTACTCCTTTTCCTATCTGTAACCAGTCTGTTGTTTCATGTCCAGTTCTAACTGTTGCTCCCTGACCTGCATACAGGTTTCTCAAGAGGCAGGTCAGGTGGTCTGGTATTCCCATCTCTTTCAGAATTTTCCACAGTTTATTGTGATCCACACACTCAAAGGCTTTGGCATAGTCAATAAAGCAGAAATAGATGTTTCTCTGGAACTCTCTTGCTTTTTCAATGATCCAACAGATGTTGGCAATTTGATCTCTGGTTCCTCTGCCTTTTCTAAAACCAGCTTGAACATCAGGAAGTTCACAGTTCACATATTGCTGAAGCCTGGCTTGGAGAATTTTGAGCATTACTTTATTACAGTGTGAGATGAGTGCAATTGTGTAGTAGTTGGAGCATTCTTTGGCATTGCCTTTTTTGGGATTGGAATGAAAACTGACCTTTTCCAGTCCTGTGGCCACTGCTGAGTTTTCTGGCATATTGAGTGCAGCACTTTCACAGCATCGTCTTCACAGGATTTGAAATAGCTCAACTGGAATTCCATCACCTCCACTAGCTTTGTTCGTAGTGATGCTTCCTAAGGCCCACTTGACTTCACAGTCCAAGATGTCTGCCTCTAGGTGAGTGATCACACCATCGTGATTATCTGAGTTGTAAAGACCTTTTTTGTACAGTTCTTCTGTGTATTCTTGCCAACTCTTCTTAATATCTTCTGCTGTTAGGTCCATACAATCTGTCCTTTATTGAGCCCATCTTTGCATGAAATGTTCCCTTGGTATCTCTAATTTTCTTGAAGAGATTTCTAGTCTTTCCCATTCTATTGTTTTCCTCTATTTCTTTGCATTGATTGCTGAGGAAGTCTTTCTTATCTCTCCTTGCTATTCTTTTGAACTCTGTATTCAAATGGGAATATCTTTCCTTTTCTCCTTTGCTTTTCGCTTTCCTTGTTTTCACAGCTATTTGTAAGGCCTCCTCAGAGAGCCATTTTGCTTTTTTACATTTCTAAATCCTCTTAAACATAGAGCTTAGTTATTCTTTCATTTAACAAGTATCTAATATATGACAAACACTATTCTGGTCTACAAATTAGTTAACGTGTAATGGTGTACACAATAATTAACATCTCAGCTTCTGTATATCATGTGTTCTAGAGAGTGACTCCCCATCAGTTAGGAAACAAATTTCATCTAGGAATAAATGATGTAAAGACATTTTAAAAGGAGATGAGATTAAGAATGAACAGATTTTTATTTGGTATATGATATGCATATACCATGAGCATATACATGCTCATTTTAGAAGCGACTTGTGAGCTGAGACATGAAGAGTGGAAAGAAATAAGAGAAGTTCTAAGGGAATAACATTTCAGGAAAGGGAAATAAAATATACAAAGACCCTGAGGCAGTCATGAGTCTGGCAAGTTCAAGGATTTCAAAGAAACTAGCGTGACTGGAATGTAGTGAACAAGGAGACCAGTTTAGATAAAATCAGTTAGAGAGAATGTAGAATACCACTGCCCAAGAGAAACATAATGGGAGCCAAAAATTCCAGTTATATTTGTAATTTTAAATGTCTTAGCAGTTATGTTTTAAAAGAAGTGAAAAGAATCAGGTGAAATTCATATTAAGACTATATTTCCACTATAATTCCAAGATATTATCCTTTCAGTCTGTAACCACGGTTCAAAAATTATTAATAACATATTTTACATTCTGATTTTGTTATCAAGATTTAAATCTGTGGTAGATTTTCTATAAACAACACATGTTGTTTTGGAGTAGCCTTATTCCAAGTGCTCAACAGCCATCTACGGCTAGTAGCTACCATATTGGACAGCACAGAAGATCAAGTTGGCCTTCTAAGTCATTGGAAGCTTTCGAATTTAGCCTAAATAGAATGAGAACCCATTGGATGGTTTTTCCATAGGAGGATAATGCAAATTATGGATTTTTTTTCTAAAATTCAAACATAATTAAAACAATATGCTAGAATGTATTTTGTGTGGTATATGAGCCTAACTTTTTTTTTGGTTCAAAATATAGTCAGCGGTAGTGTATCAGATTGATTATATTCTCTGCAGCAAAAGATGGAGAAGCTCTATACAGTCAACAAACACAAGACCAGGAGCTGACTGTGGCACAGATCATGAAATGCTTATTACCAAATTCAGACTTAAATTGAAGAAAGCAGGGAAAACCGCTAGACCATTCAGGTATGACCTAAATCAAATCCCTTATGATTATACAGTGGAAGTAAGAAATAGATCTGAGGGCCTAGATCTGATAGAGTGCCTGACGAACTATGGAATGAGGTTCATGACATTGTACAGGAGACAGGGAGCAAGACCATCCCCATGGAAAAGAAATGCAAAAAAGCAAAATGGCTGTCTGAGGAGGCCTTACAAATTGCTGTGAAAAGAAGAGAAGCAAAAAGCAAAGGAGAAAAGGAAAGATATAAGCATCTGAATGCAGAGTTCCAGAGAAGAGCAAGAAGAGATAAGAAAGCCTTCTTCAGCGATCAATGCAAAGACATAGAGGAAAACAACAGAATGAGAAAGACTAGAGATCTCTTCAAGAAAATTAGAGATATCAAGGGAACATTTCATGCAATTATGGGCTCAATAAAAGACAGAAATGGTATGGACCTAACAAAAGCAGAAGCTATTAAGAAGAGGTGGCAAGAATACACAGAAGAACTGTACAAAAAGGATCTTCATGACCCGGATAATCATGATGGTGTGATCACTCATCTAGAGCCAGACATCCTGGAATGTGAAGTCAAGTGGGCCTTAGAAAGCATCACTATGAACAAAGCTAGTGGAGGTGATGGAATTCCAGTTGAGCTGTTTCAAATCCTATAAGATGATGCTGTGAAAGTGCTGCACTCAATATGCCAGCAAATTTGGAAAACTCAGCAGTGGCCACAGGACTGGAAAAGGTCAGTTTTCATTCCAATCCCAAAGAAAGGCAATGCCAAAGAATGTTCAAACTACCGCACAATTGCACTTATCTCACATGCTAGTAAAGTAATGCTCAAAATTCTCCAAGCCAGGCTTCAGCAATACATGAACCGTGAACTTCCAGACGTTCAAGCTGGTTTTAGAAAAGGCAGAGGAACTAAAGATCAAATTGCCAACATACACTGGATCTTCGAAAAAGCAAGAGAGTTCCAGAAAAACATCTATTTCTGCTTTATTGACTATGCCAAAGCCTTTGAGTGTGTGGATCACAATAAACTGTGGAAAATTCTTCAAGAGATGGGAATACCAGACCACCTGACCTGCCTCTTGAGAAATCTGTATGCAGGTCAGGAAGCAACTGTTAGAACTGGACATGGGACAACAGACTGGTTCCAAATAGGAAAAGGAGTACATCAAGGCTGTATATTGTCACCCTGCTTATTTAACTTCTATGCAGAGTACATCATGAGAAACAATGGACTGGAAGAAACACAGCTGGAATCAAGATTGCCAGGAGAAATATCAATAAGCTCAGATATGCAGATGACACCACCCTTACAGCAGAAAGTGAAGAGGAACTAAAAAGCCTCTTGATGAAAGTGAAAGAGGAGAGTGAAAATGTTGGCTTAAAGCTCAACATTCGGAAAACTAAGATCATGGCATCCGGTCCCATCACTTCATGGGAAATAGATCGGGAAACAGTGTCAGACTTTATTTTGGGGGGCTCCAAAACCACTGCAGATGGTGACTGCAGCCATGGAATTAAAAGACGCTTACTCCTTGGAAGAAAAGTTATGACCAACATAGAGAGCATATTCAAAAGCAGAGACATTACTTTGCCGACTAAGGTCCATCTAGTCAAGGCTATGGTTTTTCCTGTGGTCATGTATGGATGTGAGAGTTGGACTGTGAAGAAGGCTGAGCGCCAAAGAATTGATGCTTTTGAACTGTGGTGTTGGAGAAGACTCTTGAGAGTCCCTTGGACTGCAAGGAATCCAACCAGTCCATTCTGAAGGAGATCAACCCTGGAATTTCTTTGGAAGGCATGATGCTAAAGCTGACTTTCCAGTACTTTGGCCACCTCTTGCGAAGAGTTGACTCATTGGAAAAGACTTTGATGCTGAGAGGGATTGAGGGCAGGAGGAGAAGGGGACGACAGAGGATGAGATGGCTGGATGGCATCACTGACTCGATGGACGTGAGTCTGAGTGAACTCTGGGAGTTGGAGATAGACAGGGAGGCCTGGCGTGCTGCGATTCACGGGGTCGCAAAGAGTCGGTCACGACTGATCGACTGAACTGAACTGAATGGACAGAATTGATCACTGTCTGGCATGTGGTGGCAAGGAGTGGTGGAAACAGTGAAATTCAGGGAAGGGGTGACAAAGAAAGAAGTGTCTGAAACAGCTTTCCTAAAAGGATGTTCTACAGAGTTCTGGAAGAGAAAGGTGATACAGCCAGCAAAAGGAACATGAAGTATTGTCTCTATGCTAAAATCCAATCTTTCCAAACTCAGCTCTGAATCCTTGGGAGCTAGATTCATCATAAGATATATATAAAAATCTATAAGAACTCTAAGCTGTCTTTGTAAATGAATTAAATACTATTTCTTTCATGTAATTTGCCATTATTTTCTAATTCATATCAATGTTGTAGTGATTAATAAATGATCATTTCTTACACAGATTTTTTACAGTAAATTTTATCTTTATTTATACTTTTTAATTGTCAAATATGTCATATTTTGATAAATGGGCCAGAATATAATTCTCTTATTTTCTTTAAGAAGAGTCCTGATCTTAAAATATAATGGTAACTATGTATAGCCAGTTCTTGGGAACCACTTCTCAATCTCAGTAATTTTTTTCTGATTAATTGAGATTTAATAAATACAATCATAAAGGAATTGAAAGGGAAGCCATGAAATATTCTGCTATATCCAAACAATGTCATTTTTGCTTCATGATTATTTCTATTTGCATCTATTATGTGACTTTGGCCACCTCATGTGAAGAGTTGACTCATTGGAAAAGACCCTGATGCTGGGAGGGATTGGGGGCAGGAGGAGAAGGGGACGACCGAGGATGAGATGGCTGGATGCCATCACTGACTCGATGGATGTGAGTCTGAGTGAACTCCGGGAGTTGGTGATGGACATGGAGGCCTGGCGTGCTGCGATTCATGGGGTCGCAAAGAGTCGGACACGACTGGGCGACTGAACTGAACTGATTCCCAGAAATAGTTGTACATAGCTAGACATAATTCTGCAGTGCTTAATTCCCTCTTAAAATATCAACTCAACCCAAAGGGCTTCCAACAAATATTTGAGAGGTAATCCCTCCAGTTAACTGCAATAGAATAGGTATCTGTCTGTGAAAGAACTTAGATTGATGAGTTAAGAGGAAACTAACATTAATCTAGAAACAGAGGGAAATGCGAAACAGAGAGATGAGTTACAAATGCTGCCTTCCTGCCATTTTGACACACCCAAGACATTAGTCACTGGATCTGCGTTTTCAGTTAGGTTGTACACAAATTTGAAAAGCTAGCATTATCCACGTCAGTAAGGATATGAGGAAATAATTGCTACCAGCTCAACTTTCACCACCAACCTACTTCGCAGCCTATTTAATAGCTCTCTAGAAAAGGAAACAAGTATGAAAAAATACTCAACAATTATTCAAACAGGATGACACTTCTACTTATTTTATTCATTTTGTTCCCAGGGCATGGAACAAGCGTATTTTTAGTCTAAACTCAGTTAGGGCGTGAATCTCCCTTTCTTGCCCAACCCATCACCACCACCACTGCCGCCTACACATACACACACAGACACAACACACATACAGGACAAACAGACACTTTTTATGTTTAGAAATATTTTGGTGAAATTTGATATTTGGGTAAAAATCTTTACTACATGCTATGCATTGTCAGCTCTACAGCTGTGCTTTTCAAAACCAAGGGCAACAGCTGTGGACTTTTGTTTTTGGTGAGAATAGAAGAGGTGAATTTGCAACAAGGTACACTACACCACCAGGTATCTAAGAGGCCTCAAATTTAGCAGGAAAGTTAAAGGACTAAGAGTCAGGAGACCAAGCTTAAATCCAGCTCCATCACAACTGCAGCCTAAGCTGAGGTCAGTCACCTTGGTAACCTGGCCCTCTGATTCCTGGCACAGAATGGGAGACTCAGCCTGGATAATGTCTGGTCTCTTGCAGTCACTAAGGTCATTGCTTCTCTGAGGTGCCTGTCTCACACATTTTGTACTTTGCCAACAAGAGACAGCCAGGCTCAGCACCATCCTGATCCTAAGAGAATCCCTAGGCCTCACCCAAAATACGCAAGTTTAAATCATTTCTACATTTGTCTTTTTGCCTTTTCATATAGTTTATGGGGTCCTTGAAGCAAAACCAATCCAAAGAAGTAGAGAAAAACAATAGATTGGGAAAGACTAGAAATCTCTTCAAGAAAATTGGAGATACCAAGAGAATATTTCATGTAAAGATGGGACAATAAAGGACAGAAACAGTAAGGACTTAACATAAGCAAAAGAGATTAAGAAGAGGTGGCAAGAATACATAGAACTATATAAAAAATGTTTTAATGACCCGGATAACCACAATGGTGTGGTCACTTACCTAGAGTCAGACATTCTGGAGTGCAAAGTCAAGTGGACCTTAGGAAGTATTGCTACAAACAAAGCTAGTGGAGGTGATGAAATTCCAGTTGAGCTATTTCAAATCCTAAAAGACAATGCTGTTAAAGTGCTGCATTCAATATGCCAGCAAATTTGGAAAACTCAGCAATGGCCACAGGATTGGAAAAGGTCCATTTTCATTCCAGTCCCAAAGAAAGGCAATGCCAAAGAATAGTCAAACTACCAAACAACTGTGCTCATTTCACAAACTAGCAAGGTAATGCTCAAAATCCTTCAAGCTAGGCTTTAGAAGTACACGAATCAAGAACTTTCAGATGTACAATTTGATTTTAGAAAAGGCAGAGGAACCAGAGAACAAATCTCCAACATCTGCTGGATCACAGAGAAAGCAAAAGAATTCCAGAAATGCATCTACTTCTGCTTTATTGAGTACACTAAAGCCTTTGACTATGTGGATTACAACAAAGTGTGGAAAATCTTAAAGAAATGAGAATACCAGACCACTTTACCTGACCCCTAAGAAATCTGTATGCAGGTCAAGAAGCAACAGTTGGAACCAGACATGGAAAGATAGACTGGTTCAAAATTGGGAAAGGAGTGTGTCAAGGTGTACCCTGTCAGCTTGTTGAACTTATATGCAGAGTACATCATATGAAATGCCTGGCTGGATGAATCACAAGCTGGAATCAAGATTTCTGGAAGAAATACCAACAACCTCAGATATGCATATGATACAACTCTAATGGAAAAAAGCGAAGAGAAACTAAAGAGCCTTTTGATGAGGGTGAAGGAGGAGAGTGAAAGAACTGGCTTAAAACTCAACATTCAAAAAACTTAAGGTCATGGCATCCAGTCCCATCACTTCATGTCAAATAGATGGGGAAAAAGTGGAAGCAGTGGCAGATTTTATTTTCTTAGGCTCCAGAATCACTTCAGATGGTAATTGCAGCCACAAATTAAAAGACACTTGCTCCTTGGAAGGAAAGTTAAAACAAACCTAGACAGCATATTAAAAAGCATAGACATTACTTTGCCAGCAAAGGTCCATGTAGTCAAAGCTATGTTGTTGTTTTTTTTTTTCAATAGTCATGTATGGATGTGAGAGCTGGACCATAAAGAAGGCTGAACACCAAAGAATTGATGCTTTCAAATTGTGATGCTGGAGGAGACTCATGAAATTCTCCTTGGACAGCAAGGAGATCAAACCAGTCAATTCTAAAGGAAATCAACCCTAAATATTCATTGGAAGGACGATGCTGAAGCTGAAGCTCCAATCCTTTGGCCACTTGATGAGAAGAGTTGACTTAATAACAAAAAGACCCTGATGCTGGGGAAGATTGAGGGCAGGAGGAGAAGGGGTTGAAAGAGGATTAGATGGTTAGATGGCATCACTGACTCAATGGACATGAATGTGAGCAAACTCTGGGAGATGATGAAGGACAAGGAAGCCTGGCATGCTGCAGTCCATTGAGTCACAAAGAGCTGGCACGACTTAGCAGCTAACCAACAATATTTGTGTTACCCTGTGATGAGAACCTAAGTCTATTTTGCCAAAGAAGGATGCATGAGAAAATGTGAGTAGAATGAAGTTAGAATAAAGTAGAATGAAGTATAGACCATGCCAAGACTTTTGTTGACTCAACAGAAGCAGTGAAATACCTGAAATACATAGGGAAGAGGAAATTGGAATAAATGACCCATTCTGTTCAAGTTAGAGGTTACAACAGAGCAATAATTGTGTTCCACAAGATGTTAAAAGAGTTCCTGTTAGAAAGAGAGAGTGTGGTTATTATGATCAAATTAGTTTGGGAGTAGATGGATTAAATGAATTAAGCAGATTATTTTTGCTCTAGAACCTCTGAGAATATGGTATGAAGCCTTTCCCAAACTCACTGTCAATCGAACATTTCTTTCCCAGAGAATCTCACAGGATCACTCTGAAAGAAAGACGCTTTAGAATATACTGTCTAAGATAGATTAGGGAAAATAAAATATATTGACAAACCTGTCAATTTGCTTTCTGATATTCACTAATGTATTAACATACCATCTTTTAGAGATGCATCCGAATTCGATGCCGGCTTGAAATTTTACCCAGCCAGGAATAAAATCATTTGTTTCAGACTGACATTTGTCAAGTGTCTGAATGGTTCTCAGAATCCCTGCTATTATATTCCAATACAAATATGGTATGTTACCTTTTGAAAGTGGGCTTTGATATTTATGGACTAAAGAGCCAAAGAGAATTGGGAGGAAAACGATTTTTAAAGTGATCTATGTTCAACTTCCATGGAATTTTTTCCATCTTTTTAAAAAGGAGCTCCTTGGCCAATTCTGGCTTCTCTCGGGAAACTACAAGCCAGGGTAAACCAGGAGCCTGCTATAACACTTCATTCTTATGCATCATTTAAAAGGCATGCACACTTCGTGTGATTCCAATAACACTAGGAATCAGAGAGCGAGGGTTATGTTAGGACCCCATAAATAATGCTTCATCTCGCCTCTTAGGTTTCATGAACAAAGCAACCTTCAGAAGAGAGAAGTTACATTTTAGAATAAGCCATCTTACTTTGTGAATACATTAAAGTCTTCAAGCCTACAACCACGAAGATGAGTGAAAGCCTATAAAACAACAACCTTACTTAAAAACATTGAGATGGATATTTTTCTCAGCAATGATGGCTGAGAGGGCTGTCTGTGACCCATACGTGTATGAAGTATTGTATTAACATACACACAAGAGTCCTCTCTAAGAATCAAACTAAGGGAAAAACCTCAAAGTTGGCATGATCAAGAGATTTTAGGAGGGTAATTGGGTAAGTATATCAGTTTTAGCTCAACAATATTCGCCTGTGTCTGGTAGGGCACTACAGGGTGCTGGTGGGAAGTATTACATGGGCTATTAAAACCTCTCCTTGGACAAAACTCAAAAAGAAAAAGAATTGAGCACACATGCTTGGTTCAAGGATGATGTGCCAGAATCAAAGGATAGAGGTAATTAGGAGGACAACACAACGTCAATCTCTCATACTTCCATCTCCCCAGAGCTTGCAGACTTGTATCCAAGTTCCAAAATGTGGATGCATCCACTGAAGAACAAGTGAAAACAAGACCATCTGGCACAGATGTGCAGCTCTCAAGCAACGGCAGCCTCGGGGCCAATCTCACCCCCACAGTAGGAGACACTGGTGGCGGATACTCTGAGAGATTCATCAAGATAGTCAGCAATAGACACTGGCAGCCTAGATGCAGACTCTATTGCTCCTAGAATCATCTCCATAGGGTGACGTTGACAGCAAAGTTGCTGCTGTTAATGCCACAAGGCAGTGAGCATCCTCTACAGAATAAGGGTAAGAGAGAAAGAAAATAGAGCAAAGAATGCCACTGGGTGGTTAAAAGGATACATTTACTGATGGTATATGACATACATCTTAAGAATGCTACAACTAGTTAATAGACGTATAAGAGTGGTCTAGAGTTCTCATGTAGGGAATAGAAGCAGAGCCAGAGAAACTCCATCAGCAACAATCATAATCTTCTATTTTTATCTTAATGCAAGTATGGCCTGAGAATCAAGAATTACATAAGGAAAGATTGCGTAATATTGAAACTGCTTGTATTGGAATGGAGTCCTGGCTGACTGTGGTCATCTTCGTAAACAATGGAAAATCTCATTTAATTGAATTGGCTTAAACTTGGTCCATTGTGCGAGGTTGTGAATTTGATAACCTTTTAAGGTCATCTCCCTAACATTACAAAGGTTCTAATGAATGCTGCATTTTTTTCATCTTATTCCCAAAGATTAGAGAACCTTGGTGTAGTCCTAGTTAACTTTTATTGTTTTCAAACAATAGATTGTAGAATATTTTTAAAAGCCATATGATCATCTACGTGAGTGTTTTTAAGAGCAACAAGTAATTTTTATAAAGGTAGCTCATATTTTTATAGGTATTTTCAAAGTTCCTCTGTCTGATCATGTTATCCTATAAGAAGAGGTAAGATATTTGGCAGGTAAGGAAACTAATGTGTTGAGCTGGCCAAGGATGGTCAATTATTCAGTGATAAACCTGGGTCTAGAACTGACACCTCTGGACGGCTAATCCAAGCCAACTCACTGAATCACACAAGACCACCCTTCTTCTGGTACTTTCTCTCAATCTTTGCATCACTTCAAGTTCAAATGTTATCCCTGCCCTCTCCTCCAAAACACTTAAAACAGTGGGCTTATCTAAACTACATTTAGCCAAGAAATACCAGGCAGTATATTTCCCTAGGGCTTTAAATTCTTTTCAAGGAAAAGATACTTTTTGACTTTGAGTTTTCAAACTTTGCTTTATTAGTGTCTTTCATGAAAAGAATGCCAACATTAGTTTATTTCTTTCTGTTCTGGATGTTCTTAAAAAACACTCAGTGGAGTGTTCTCAAGCCATATGCTATTCTTTCCATGAGTTGCACAATCCAGCTACCCCGCCAAAAGACAGACAAGGTATCATCCACAAAGTTTCAGTTACTCTGCGATTTTATGCCTCCAGCATAAGGAATGACCACATTCTAATAAAAACTAATTCACTACAGGATAGAAAGAAACAACAGAGGGAAAAAGATTCTCACAATAATTATAAAGTTTGTTTCTTTCTTGAGGAAGCAAATATTAAACTTATTTCTGTTGATCAGTCACACAAACCCCTGTGCACGTGCACACACTCACTTATTCAATTTACTTCCTCATAAAAATAATCTCGTTAGTCTCAGTCAGGGGAACCTTTGTATGACTTGTTTTTTGAAGATCAACTCAAATAACTAAATGTAATCTAATTCTACTTAGAGTAGAAAAATGATAAGAGTGATGAAGATGTCCACTAGGCCAGGATATCTGGAAATTCCCAAGTTTGTGTTATATTTTGTTGGTATAAGACTTTATACATCCCCAACACAAAAGAAGCTACACAGACATTACTTATAATTATTTCTCTTTAAAAATGAAACACTTCCTGTTTCTCATATCCTTCAGTAGATGAATAAAATGATTCATATTAAACTCACATTAACTTTGCATTATCACAGATTTTTCTTCTTTTTTTTTTTTGCTTCTTCACTTCCCTGGTGGCTGTGCTTTAATATAACTTTATTAAATTCAAGGAACAGTTTGGGAAATTAGATCTTATATATCCAAGGAAACTTCATCTTGAACTCACCCAAAGAATTCAAGAAATGACATTCCTAAAGCTTTGCAAGGGATGCTGTAAACCACACAGAACTCTTTGGCCATCTTCATGATTATACGTGACAGAATTATATACATCAAAATGCTCAGGGCAATGAGAAGCTCTTTTGGCCTATAATGTTTTGATAGACATTTTAAATGGGAATGTAGACAACATGTATAGTATAGGTACTCTATGTGTACCATACATATGGTATAGGCACTACATGTGTATACAATAGTATAGATACTCTATGTGTATACATATGGTATAGATACTACATGTGTATACAATAGTATGTGTACCATATGTGTATATATAAAGTATAGGTACTACATGTGTATACATGTGTATATATACATATCACTTAAATACATGATTTGAAAGATTCTTTTCAGAATTACCTTCTCTATGTTATTTTCTTAATCATACATAAAGTACAATTTTATTGTGAACATAGTAAAATCCCCAATGCACAGTATGTGTGCAAATCTCTTCACAACATGTACGAGCATGCTAAATCCCTTCAGTCATGTCGGACACTTTGCAACCCAATGGACTACAGCCCTCCAGGCTCCTCTGTCTATGGGATTCTCCAGGCAAGAATACTGGAGTGGGTTGCCATGCCCTCCTCTAAGGAATCTTCCCAACCCAGGGAACGAACCAACATCTCCCATGTCTCCTGCACTGTAAGGGATTTTTCAACCACTGGGCCATCTAGGAAGCCCTACACAGCATAGACCATAGCAAAAATTTATTACCATCATTTATCCTAGGTAATAGCTAGAAAACTATTTTTTTTTTATTCATTTAAAATCCCTCCATCATCATTTCTAAACTACCTAGTGTTTTGAAGGCCTAAAATGTTAGGCCTGAATTTTTACCTTGTACCTTCAGAGGTTTTCATGGAACTCAAAATTGTAGAAAGAAATCCTTTAGGTAGAATCTCTTAGAACTGACTTCACAGGTGCATGGTAATTATAAAGCAGTTATTTCTGCCTTGGGATCAGGGGGAATATATATTTAAAAACACAGCCTAGCTCTAAACAGCAACCATCCTGGAAGGTCCGCAAGCAGGAACAAGGACGCTTAAACATCTCTTTTGCTCCCTCTGCTGGTTGCTTTCTGAAATAAAAAATGTTTTGACCTCTTTCCAGAAATGATGCATTTTAACTTTTCCAGACTTTGGGTGTCAAGACTCATCTATTTGGTCTGTTATAACTAATTTTGACTGAGTTGCTATGATTGAGTTGAGGCTTTACTTATCAAAGTTACAAAGGAGTATGAAATATTACCTAAAAGGAGATTATGAAAATGGAAGTTCCATTATATTAACAGCTCAAAGGTTTTGAACATAGTACAAAAGAGAATATAAGATATCCTCATCTCAAAATAATATATCAAGGAAAGTATAAGCACTTAATATAAAATTAGTGAAGAAAAAGAGTATATAATTAAGGAATAAATTATTTCTATAATAGTGTTACAGACTTCAGAGACTGGAAAAATTTCATAAACAAGAGACAGGAGTTGTACTGAGATTCAAAAATGACTGATATGGAACACAAGCTGGAGTGTGATAGGAGTGATTACTGGCAGAGCACAGTAATAACTGAATCAATAATCCAATCCAATATTCCAATGCAAACATAACCTTCTTCCTATACATGTAATTTCAAACACTAGTAATAAAAACAACAGCATGCTCATACACGGCATAAAGAAAAAGAGCTATGTTACAAATTAAAGTATGTGCCTCTTCTCTCCAAAAGTGAATATCCACAATCATTCAGCCACCGTAGTTTTCTAAACTAAAGGGTAGTCAGCCCTTCTCGATCAAATTCAATCACAAGCCCATTTTGATACTCAACTACCTATGGCTTACATAATAAGTTTCAGTTCATTTCAGTTGTTCAGTCGTGTCCAACTCTTTGCAACCCACTGAATCACAGCACGCCAGGCCTCCCTGTCCATCACCAACTCCCAGAGTTCACTCAAACTAATGTCCATCGAGGCGGTGATGCCATCCAGCCATCTCATCCTACGTCATCTCCTTCTCCTCCTGCCCCCAATCCCTCCCAGCATCAGGGTCATTTCCAATGAGTCAACTCTTCGCAAGAGGTGGCCAAAGTATTGGAGTTTCAGCTTCAGCATCAGTCCTTCCAATGAAAACCCAGGACTGATCTCTTTTAGCATGGACTGATTGGACCTCCTTGCAATCCAAGGAACTCTCAAGAGTCTTCTCCAACACCACAGTTCAAATGCATCAGTTCTTCAGTGCTCAGCTTTCTTTATGGTCCAACTCTCACATCCATACATGACCACTGGAAAAACCATAGCCTTGACTAGATGGACCTTAGTCGGCAAAGTAATGTCTCTGCTTTTTAATATACTATCTAGGCTGGTCAAAACTTTCCTTCCAAGGAGTAAGCGTATTTTAAATTCATGGCTGCAAACACCATCTGGAGTGAATTTGGAGCCCCCCAAAATAAAGTCTGACACTATTTCCAGTGTTTCCCCATCTATTTCCCATGAAGTGATGGAACCAGATGCCATGATCTTCGTTTTCTGAATGTTGAGCTTTAAGCGAACTTTTTCAATCTCCTCTTTCACTTTCATCAAGAGGCTTTTGAGTTCCTCTTCACTTTCTGCCATAAGGGTGGTGTCATCTGCATATCTGATGTTATTGATATTTCTCCAGGCAATCTTGATTCCAGCTTGTGCTTCTTCCAGTCCATATAAGTTAAATAAGCAGGATGACAATATACAGCCTTGATGTACTCCTTTTCCTATTTGAAACCAGTCTGTTGTTCCATGTCCAGTTCTAACAGTTGCTTCCTGACCTGCATATAGGTTTCTCCAGAGGCAGGTCAGGTGGTCTGCTATTCCCATCTCTTGAAGAATTTTCCAGTTTATTGTGATCCACATAGTCAAAGGCTTTGGCACAGCCAATAAAGCAGAAACAGATGTTTTTCTGGAACTCTCTTGCTTTTTCAATGATCCAACAGATATTGGCAATTTGATCTCTGGTTCCTCTGCCTTTTATAAAACCAGCTTGAACATCTGGAAGTTCACGGTTCACATATTGCTGAAGCCTGGCTTGGAGAATTTTGAGTATTACTTTACTAGCATGTGAGATGAGTGCAACTGTGCGGTAATTTGAGCATTCTTTGGCATTGCCTTTCTTTGGCATTGGAATGAAAACTGACCTTTTCCAGTCCTGTGGCCACTGCTGAGTTTTCCAAATTTTCTGGCATATTGAGTGCAGCACCTTCACAGTCTCATCTTTCAAGATCTGTAATAGCTCAACTGGAATTCCATCACTTCCACAAGCTTTGTTCATAGTGATGCTTTCTAAGGCCCACTTTGACTTCACATTCCAGGATGTCTGGCACTAGGTGAGTGATCATACCATCGTTATTATCTTGGTCATGAAGATCTTTTTTGTACAGTTCTTCTGTGTATTCTTGCCACCTCTTCTTAATAGCTTCTGCTTCTGTTAGGTCCATACCATTTCTGTCCTTTATTGAGCCCATCTTTGCATGAAATGTTCCCTTGGTATCCCTAATTTTCTTGAAGAGATTTCTAGTCTTTCCCATTCTGTTGTTTCCCTCTATTTCTTTGCATTGATTGCTGAGGAAGGCTTGCTTATCTCTGCTTGCTATTCTTTGGAACTCTGCATTCAGGTGCTTATATCTTTCCTTTTCTCCTTTGCTTTTTGCTTCTCTTCTTTCACAGCTATTTGTAAGGCCTCCTCAGACAGCCATTTTGCTTTTTTGTATTTCTTTTCCATGGGGATGGCCTTGCTCCCTGTCTCCTGTACAATGTCACGAACCTCCATCCATAGCTCATCAGGCACTCTGTCTATCAGATCTAGTCCCTCAAATCTATTTCTCACTTCCACTGTATAGCCATAAGGAATTTGATTTAGGTCATACCTGAATGGTCTAGTGGTTTTCCCTGCTTTCTTCAATTTCAGTGTGAATTTGGCAATAAGGAGTTCATGATCTGAGCCACAGTCAGCTCCCAGTCTTATTTTTGCCGACTGTATAGAGCTTCTCCATCTTTGGCTGCAACAAATATAATCAATTTGATTTTGGTGTTGACCATCTGGTGATGTCCATGTGTAGAGTCTTCTCTTGTGTTGTTGGAAGAGGGTGTTTGCTATGACCAGTGCATTCTCTTGGCAAAACTCTATTAGCCTTTGCCCTGCTTCATTCCGTACTCTAAGGCCAAAGGTGCCTGTTATTCCAGGTGTTTCTTGACTTCCTAATTTTGCATTCTAGTTCCCCATAATGAAAAGGACATCTTTTTTGGGTGTTAGTTCTACAAGGTCTTGTGGTCTTCATAGAACGGTTCAGCTTCAGCTTCTTCAGCATTACTAGTTGGGGCATAGGCTTGGATTACCGTGTTATTGAATGGTTTGCCTTGTAAATGAACAGAGATCATTTTGTCGTTTTTGAGATTGCGTCCAAGTACTGCATTTCGGACTCTTTTGTTGACTATGATGGCTACTCCATTTCTTCTAAGGGACTCCTGTGCACAGTAGTAGATATAATGGTCATCTGAGTTAAATTCACCCATTCCAGTACATTTTAGTTAGCTGATTCCTAGTATTATCACTAGTAATACACTCTTTATAAAATGCTACAAAATGACTAGAAGGGAGATATACTTGAGACTACTGCAGAGTTCTTCCTCAGTAAGACAAATCTTTCCCTTCATTCAAGGAGCTCTGAGTCTATGATTTGTATCAGGTCAGACAAGTGAGGGAAGGACCACGAATGTGTATTGTCCAGAGTCACTCAGGTCACTGTCAAACCTAGAGATTTTTTGAGTAGGACCTTATTAGGATATCATCAGTTTTAGTCCTAGAATCCCTCATGATCCATTATCTACTTCCAAAGTCTTCTGCATGTCAAATTTCATTATTATCAGTCTCACCCTGGGGATTATTACAGGTACCACACCACTCTACCTGGCTAATAAAGCGCTGCTAATTTGTCCTTGATAGATGTGAGCTACAATGTACTTGATAGTATTATCCTATTCTGAAGATGCTAGCCATTGCTGTTTTTTTTTCAAAGGTGCTGCACTATCCTCGCCAATGAATTTCTTCATGTCTAGAAGTATTTTCTTTTTTTTTCAGTTAATTTTTTGAAGGATAATTGCTTTACAGAATTTTGCTGTTTTCTGTCAAACATCAACATGAATCAACCATCAGTTCAGTTCAGTTCAGTTCAGTCACTCAGTCATGTCCGACTCTTTGCGACCCCATGAATCGCAGCACGCCAGGCCTCCCTGTCCATCACCAACTCCCGGAGTTCACTCAGACTCTCATCCATTGAGTCAGTGATGCCATCCAGCCATCTCATCCTCGGTCGTCCCCTTCTTCTCCTGCCCCCAACACTTCCCAGCATCAGAGTCTTTTCCAATGAGTCACTTTGCATGAGGTGGCCGAAGTACTGGAGTTTCAGCTTTAGCATCATTCCTTCCAAAGAAATCCCAGGGCTGACCTCCTTCAGAATGGACTAGTTGGATCTCCTTGCAGTCCAAGGGACTCTCAAGAGTCTTCTCCAACACCACACTTCAAAAGCATCAATTCTTCAGTGCTCAGCCTTCTTCACAGTCCAACTCTCACATCCATACATGACTACTGGAAAAACCATAGCCTTGACTAGACGGACCTTAGTCGGCAAAGTAATGTCTCTGCTTTTGAATATGCTATCTAGGTTGGTCATAACTTTCCTTCCAAGTAGTAAGCGTCTTACAATCTCATGGTTGCAATCACCATCTGCAGTGATTTTGGAGCCCCCCAAAATAAAGTCTGATACTGTTTCCACTGTTTCTCCATCTATTTCCCATGAAGTGATGGGACCAGATGCCATGATCTTTCTTTTCTGAATGTTGAGCTTTAAGCCAACATTTTCACTCTCCTCTTTCATTTTCATCAAGAGGCTCTTTAGTTCCTCTTCATTTTCTGCCATAAGGGTGGTGTCATCTGCATATCTGAGGTTATTGATATTTCTCCCGGCAATCTTGATTCTTTAGCTTGTGTTTCTTCCAGTCCAGCATTTCTCATGATGTAAGTATACATAAATCCCCTCTCTTTTGAGCTTCCTGCCCATCTCCCTCCACATCCCACCCCTCTAGAATGGGAGAAAATAATAGCATCAATCAATCTAGGTTGATGCAGAGCCCCTGTTTGACTTTCTTAGCCATACAGCAAATTCCCATTGGCTCTCTATTTTACATATAGTAATGTAAGTTTCCAGGTTACTTTTTCCTTGCATCTCACCCTCTCCTCCCCTCTCTCCATGTCCATAAGTCTATTCTCTGTGTCTGCTTCTCCATTGCTGCCCTGTAAGCAAATTCTTCAGGATCATTTTTCTAGATTCCGTATATATGCGTTCAGTTCAGTTCAGTTGAGTTCATTTCAGTTGCTCAGTTGTGTCCGACTCTGTGACCCCATGAATCGCAGCACGCCCAGGCCTCCCTGTCCATCACCAACTCCCGGAGTTCACTCAGTCCAAGGGATTCTCAAGAGTCTTCTCCAACACCACAGTTCAAAAGCATCAATTCTTCAG
The DNA here is from genome assembly GCF_023091745.1 of Budorcas taxicolor. Taxonomy (NCBI): domain Eukaryota; kingdom Metazoa; phylum Chordata; class Mammalia; order Artiodactyla; family Bovidae; genus Budorcas; species Budorcas taxicolor. Next base: position 11,937,990 of record NC_068918.1, on the reverse strand, counting down.
TGCTCAGCATTAGAATACAGTATTTAAATTTCTGACTAACTTCACTCTGTATAATAGGCTCTACGTTCATCCATCTCATTAGAACTGACTCAAATGTGTTCCTTTTTATGAACGAATAATATTCTATTGTGTGTATTACCACCTCTTCTTTATCCATTCATCTCCTGAGGGACATCTAGGTTGCTTCCATGTTCTAGCTTTTGTAAATAGTGCTGCAACAAACAATGGGATATATGTGTCATTTTCAATTTTTATTTCCTCAGGGTATATGCCTAGGAGTGGGATTGGTGGGTCATATGGTGGTTTTATTCCTAGTTTTTTAAGCAATCTCCATGCCGTCTTCCATAATGGCTGTATCAATTTATATTCCCATAACAGTGCACGAGTGTTCCCTTTTCTCCACACCCTCTCCAGCATTTATAGTTTGTAGAATTTTTGATGGCCATTCTGACTGGTGTGAGGTGATATCTCATTGTAGTTTTGATTTGCATTTCTCTAATAATGAGTGATGTTGAACATCTTTTCATGTGTTTGTTAGCCATCTGTATGTCTTCTTTGGAGAAATGTCTGTTTAGGTCTTTTCCCCACTTTTTGAATGGGTTGTTTGCCTTTCCAGTATTGAGTTGTATGAGCTGCTTGTATATTTTAGAAATTAATCCTTTGTCAGTTGTTTCATTTGCTATTATTTTCTCCCATTCTGAGGGTTATCTTTGCACCTTGCTTATAGTTCCCTTTGCTGTGCAAAAGATTTTAAGTTTAGTCAAGTCCCACTTGTTTACTTTTGTTTTTATTTCCATTGGTTTAGGAGGTGGGTCATAGTGGATCGTGCTTTGATTTATGTCATCAACTATTCTGCCTATGTTTTCCTCTAGGAGTTTTATAGTTTCTGGTCTTACATTTAGGGCTTTAATCCATTTTGAGTTTATCTTTGTGTACAGTGTTAGGAAGTGTTCTAATTTCATTCTTTTACATGTAGCTGTCCAGTTTTCCCAGTACCATTTATTGAAGAGGCTGTCTTTGCCCCATTGAATATTTTTGTTGCCTTTGTAAAAAATGAAGTACACATAGATGCATGGGTTTATTTTGGGGCTTTCTGTCTTGTTCCAGTGGTCTATATTTCTGTTTTTGTGCCAGTACCATACTGTCTTGATAACTGTAGCTTTGTAGTATAATCTGAAGTCAGGAAGGCTGATTCCTCCAGCTCCATTCTTCTTTCTCAAGACTGCTTTGGCTATTCAGGGTCTTTTGTGTTCCCATATGAATTGTTAAATTTTTTTTGTTCTAGTTCTGTGAAATGAAGAAGGCAACGGCACCCCACTCCAGCACTCTTGCCTGGAAAATCCCATGGATGGAGGAGCTTGGTGGGCCGCAGTCCATGGGGTCGCTAAGAGTCAGACACGACTGAGCGAATTCACTTTCACTTTTCACTTTCATGCATTGGAGAAGGAAATGGCAACCCACTCCAGTCTTCTTGCCTGGAGAATCCCAGGGACGGGGGAGCCTGGTGGGCTGCGGTCTATGGGGTCGCACAGAGTCGGACATGACTGAAGCGACTTAGCAGCAGCAGCAGTTCTGTGAAAAATGGCATTGATAATCTGATAGGCATAACACTGAATCTGTAGATTGTGTTTGGTAGTATAGTCATTTTCACAATATTGATTCTTCCTACCCAGGAACATGGAATACCTCTCCATCTGTTTATGTCACCTTTGATTCTTTCATTAGTGTCTTATAATTCTCTGTGTACAGTTCTTTTTTCTCCTTAGGTAAGTTTATTCCTAGATGTTTAATTCTTTTTGGTGCAATGATGTATGGGATTGATTCCTTAATTGCTCTTTCTGATTTTTCACTGTTAGTATATAGAAATGCAAGTAATTTCTGTGTATTGATTTTGTATCCTGCAACTCTGGTAAATCAGCTCTAGTAATTTTCTGATACCATCTTTAGGGTTTTCTAGGTACCGTCTCATGTCATCTGCAGACAGTGAGAGCTTTACTTCTCTTCCAATCTGGATTCCCTTTATTTCTTTTTCTTCTCTGATTGCTGTAGCTAGGGCTTCCAGAATTATGTTGAATAATAGTGGGGAAAGTGGACGCCCTTGTCTTGTTCCTGATCTTAGGGGTAATGCTTTCAGCTTTTCACCATTGAGAATAATGTTTGTGTAGGCTTATCATATGTGGCCTTTACTATATGGAGGTAGGTTCCTTCTATGCTCATTTTTTTTTTAGTTTTAATCATAAATAGGTGCTGAATTTTGTCAAAGGCTTTTTATGCATCTATTGAGATTATCATATGCTTTTTATCTTTCAACTTGTTAGTACAGTATATCACATTGATTAATTTGTGTATATTGCAGAATTCTTGCATCCCTGGAATAAACCCAACTTGATCATGGTGTATGAGCTTTTTGTTATGTTGCTGAATTCTGTTTGCTAAGATTTTGTTGAGGATTTTGCATCTATCTTCATCAGTGATTTGGCCTGTAGTTTTCTTTTTTTGCATTGTCTTTGTCTGGTTTTGGTATCAGGGTGATGGTGGTCTCATAGAATGAGTTTGGAAGTGTTTTTTCCTCTGCAATTTTCTGAAAGAGTTTTAGAAGGATAAGCATTAGCTCTTCTCTAAATGTTTGATAGAATTCTCCTGTGAAGCCATCTGGACCTGGGCTTTTGTTTTATGGAAGATTTTTGATCACAGCTTCAATTTCAGTGCTTGTAATTGGGTTGTTCATAATTTCTATTTTTTTCTGGTTCAGTCCTGGAAGATTGAATTTTCCAAGGATCTGTCCACTTCTTCCAGGTTATCCATTTTATTGCCATATAGTTGTTCATAACAGTCTCATAATTATTCATATTTCTGCATTGTCTGTTGTAACCACTCCTTTTTCATTTCTAATTTTGTTGATTTGGTTCTTCTCTTTTTTTCTTGATGAGTCTGGCCACAGGTCTGTCAATTTTGTATATCTTCTTGAAGAACCATCTTTTAGTTTTGTTAATCTTTATTATTATTTCTTTTGTTTCTTTTTCAATCATTTCTGCTCAGATCTTTATGATATCTTTCCTTCTACTAATTTTGGGGCTTTTTGGTTCTTCTTTTTCCAGCTGTTTTAGGTGTAAAGTTAGGTTATGTATTTGATGTTTTTCTTATTTCTTGAGGTAGGATTATATTGCTATAAACTTTCCTCTTAGAACTGTTTTTGCTGCACCCCATAGGTTTTGAGTTGTCATTTCTTTCTAGAAATTTTTTGATTTCACTTTTGATTTCTTCAGTAATCTGTTGGTTATTTAGGAACATATTGTTTAATCTCCATGTGTTTGTGTTTCTCACAGGTATTTTTTTATTGTAATTGATATCTAGTCTTGTAGCATTGTGGTTGGAGAAGATGCTTGATACAATTTCAGTATTCTTAAATTTACTGAGATTTGATTTGTGACCCAAGATGTGGTCTATCTTGGAGAATGTTCCATGTGCACTTGAGAAGAAGGTGTATTCTGCATTTGGAATGTCCTGAAGATATCAATGAGATCCATCTCATCTAATGCATTATTTAAGACTGCATTTTCTTATTGATTTTCTGTTTTGATGATCTCCTACTATTATTGTGTTACTGTCAATTTCTCCTTCTATGTCCATTAATGTTTGTCTTATGTATTGAGGTGCTCCTATGTTGGTGCATAGATATTTACAATTGTTATGTCTTCCTCTTGGATTGATCCTTTGATCATTATGTAATGTCCTTCCTTATTTCTTGTAATCTTCTTTATTTTAAGGTCTATTTTGTCTGATATGAGAATTGCTACTCCAGCTTTCTTTTGCTTTCCATTTGCATGGAATATATTTTTCCATCCTCTCACTTTCAGTCTATATGTGTCTTGAGGTTTGAAGTGGGTTTGATGTAGACAGCATATATATGGTCTCATTTTTTCATTCATTCAGCCAGTCTGTGTCTTTTGGTTGGAGCATTTAATGCATTTACATTTAAGGTAATTATTGATATATATGTTTCTATTGCCATTTTCTTAATTGTTTGGGGTTGATTTTGTAGATCTTTTTTCTTGTATTTTTTGACTATTTAAGTCTGTTTAACATTTGTTGTAAAGCTGGTTTGGTGTTACTGAATTCTCTTAACTTTTGCTTGTCTGAAAAGCTTTTTATTTCTCCATCAATATTGAATGAGATCCTTGCCAGGTACAGTAATCATTGTAGATTTTTTTCCCTTTCAGAACTTTAAATATATCCTGCCATTCCCTTCTGGTCTGAAGAGTTTCTGTTGAAAGATCAGCTGTTAAATGTATGGGGTTTTCCCTTGTATGTTACTTGTTGCTTTTCCCTTGCTGCTTTTAATATTCTTTCTTTGTGTTTAGTCTTTGCTAGTTTGATTAGTATGTGTCTGGGCATGCTTCTCCTTGGGTTTATCCTGTATGCAACTCTTTGAGCCTCTTGGGCTTGACTATTTCCTTTTCCATGTTGGGGAAATTTTCAACTATAGTCTCTTCAAAAATTTTCTCATACCCTTTCTTTTTCTCTTCTTCTTCTGGGACTCCTATAATTCAAATGTTGGTGCCATTTGATATTGTATCAGAAGTCTCTGAGACTATCTTCTGTTCTTTCATTGTTTTTACTTTATTTTTGCTCTTCAGAAGTTATTTCCACTATTTTATCTTCCACCTCACTGATTCATTCTTCTGCTTCAGATATTCTGCTATTGATTCCTTCCAGAGTATTTTTAATTTCAGTAATCATGTTGTTTGTCTCTGTATGTCTATTCTTTAGTTCTTCTCAATCTTTGTTAATTGATTCTTGCATTTTCTCCATTTTGTCTTCAAGGTTTTTGATCATCTTTACTATCATTATTCTGAATTCTTTTTCAGGTAGTTTTCCTATTTCCTCTTTGTTATTTGAACTTCTGTGTTTAATTTTTTTCCTTCATTTGTGTAGCATTTCTCTGCCTTTTCATTATATTTTTTAACTTATTGTGTTTGAGGTCTCCTTTTCCCAGCCTTTAAGGTTGAATTCTTTGTTTGTTCTGTTTTCTGCTCTGTAAGGTTGGTCCAGTGGTATGTAAGCTTCATATAGGGTGAGACTTGTGCTGAGTTTTTATTTGTTTTTGTTTGTTTTTCTTCTGATGGGCAAGGCTGGGTGAGTTCATAACCCTGTCTGCTGATGATTGGGTTTGTATTTTTGCTTTGTTTGTTGTTTAAATGAGGCATCCTGAACAGGGTGCTACTGGTGGTTGGGTGATGCTGGGTCTTGTATTCAAGTGGTTTCCTCTGTGTCAGTTCTCACTATCTGATACTCCCTGGGGTTAGTTCTGTGGTAGTCTAGGGTCTTGGAGTCAGTGCTCCCACTCCAAAGGCTCTGGGCTTGATTTTAGGGCCTGAATGCCTCCACACAGCAACCATTCTCTGTTTTCAGCCAGTCTCTGCCAACAGGAACATCACACGTGCAGTGCAAGCCAACATGTGTGCTTTACCTCCCATATGCCAGGCACTGGGCCTGGTTCTGTTCAAAGGAAGTGCTCTCTCCACCTATAGTTGCAGGTCATGTTTTCAATGTCAGTGTTATTAGCCTTTGGTTTAATATATTTAAAATAAAAGTAGCAAAAATAGGAATAGTACTATAATCCTGGTACCCACTATCTCATTTTAAACCTTCACTGTACCTGTGATGCATAATCACCCCAGGTGAGAAACTGAGGCTCAGAAAGGTGAAGTGACTTGCTCAAGATCACCTAGTCAGTGATTGTCAGTGTCTAGAAGTACTTTCTACATCTTCTTAAGGAACAAAGTTGGGATATACCAAACCTCCCTAAATTCTTTGGCTGTATCTTTCCACAAGACACCAATTTATTGAAATTATCTCGTAGTCTAGTGGTTAGGACTTGGCATTTTTCACTGCTGTGGTTCCCTAGGTTCAATCCCTGGTGGGGGAGCTCCTGTAATCCACGTCATGCAGCCAAAAAACAAACAACAACAACAAAAAAGATAGCAATCTATTTCTGGCACCTTAGCTGCATCAGGCCTAGAAAGATGACAGCATTGAATAAAGCAAATAAAAGTAAATTAAATAAATAACGTAAAAGTACCTGGCATTCTAGAGTTTACCTTTGATGGGGACATTTGAGAGGAGAAACAAAAAACAGAAGTGTTTTTAAATACACAGTGCTTTAAATAATGCTTAGATTGGGGCTCTAGAATGAAATAAAACAGACAAAGGAAAATTGGAAGCACTGGGGTGTGAAATTTTAAGTAGGGGGATCAGAGGAGGCAACTCAGAAAATGACCAAGAGCAAAGTCTTGAAGGACATGAAGAAATGGGTGGTGCAAATATGGGAGAGGAGAGCAGGCCAGGCAGAGGCCACAACAAGTACAAAGTCTCCAAGGCTTGTTTAAGAACAGAGAGGAGTTATTTCACTCTGTATAATGAGCTCTAGGTTCAACCACCTCAATAGAACTGATTCAAATTTGTTCTTTTTTATGGCTGAGTAATATGCCATTATATATATGTACATCTTCTTTATCCATTCATGGACATGGGTGGATGGACATCTAGATTGCTTCTATGTCCTGACTATTGTAAACAGTGCTGCAATGAAATTAGGGGTACATGTGTCTTTTAGAACTGTGATTTCCTCAGGATATATGCCTACTGTGGGGTAGGCATATATAGTGGGGTTGCTGTGTAACACAGGGGTCCAGTCTGGTGCTCTGTGGTGATCTAGAGAGATGGGATGAGGGTAAAGGAGGGAAGCTCCATAAGAAAGAGATATGTGCATAATTGGGGCTGATTCATGTTGTTGTATGGCAGAAAACAACATTGCAAAAAAGAAGTTTTTAAAAAACAGAGAGCAGGCCAGTCATGCCAGAACAGACTGAGCAGATGGAAAATAACTGTTAGCATGATAAACTGTTAGCATGATAACTTCAGATAAACTCATAGTTTTGGACACAAAGGTGACTACAAGTCAAATTTTCCTCAGTCTCCCAGCTCAGTTGCAGGCCCGTTAATAACATGTGCAAAAACTTACCATATTATATTAGCAAATACTTCATAGCAACCAGTGTTTCTCATTCTCAAGTATATGGCTTAAATTAACTAGACTAATTCAAAGTCATTTTTCTCCATCTTAGTCAACTCACAGCAAGTTTATAAATTGTCTACTACAATGCCCCCTAAGCACCACAACTATGGGGGAATCATCAGTGAGAACTGGGTGTGTATTACAAAGTAGGAACATAAGGCTAAGACTTAAGCAGCCTTTTCAAGAGTAATTAAATTTTCTTCTCAAATAAAGCCATGGTCTTCAGAGAGCTTATAAAAAAGCCTAGCAACATCTTCCAATTTGTCAATAAACATAACTTTTTATAGCCTGGATTTTATATTTTTAACTGGCATGCTTTAAGGGACACACCCAGGTCATAGCTTTTATGTGGATAAATTAATTATTGATCTCCCTCAAGGCAAATAATTAAATCTGTGTGCTAATTGACTAGTTAGTTTAAGAAACTGGATGCAGAAACTCACTTCTTTTTTTAAAAATTGTGTGATTCACCTCAATTATCAAAGCAGATTACATGTTGTAAAAACAATAAATAGGTTATAATATGGAAAAAGCATGCACTAATAAGCAATAACAACAATAATTCTTTTTTTTTTTTTTTTAACAGAGCAAAGCCTCATTCCCTAGAAAAGGGAAAGGCTACCCACTCCAGAATTCTGGCCTGGAGAATTCCATGGACTGTATAGTCCATAGGGTCACAAAGAATCAGACACGACTGAGTGACTTTCCAAAAAAAAGCATCATTGGAAAGTCAGACCTGCAACCTCACGTTAATGGATGATGTTACAGAGAAATGACTCTTCACTGAAGTTTTCTGAAAATAAACTCATGATTTAGGTTTAATCATTAATATAGAAAGACTAAGTAAAGACAAAACTAACAGAACTTCTTATACTCCACATCAGTGAAAAAGTTAATTTTCACTTTACTGGTTGAATCTAGTGTGTTTACCTGTCCCTGTTATTATATTAAACTATTCACAAATGCAATCTGATGCCATCATCATAACAGTTTGCAGGGGCAGGTATCATTATCCCCATTTTACAGATGAGGAAATTAGGTTCCAAGTTAGCTAGACATTCCCAAGATGACACATATAGTAAGTAGCAGAACTTTTGATGCTGGTTGGATGACATCACCAACTCAATGGACATGAGTTTGAGCAAGCTCCAGGAGTTGGTGATGGACAGGGAAGCCTGCCACGTTGCAGTCCATGGGGTCGCAAAGAGTTGGACATGACTGAGCGATTGAACTGAACCACACCTCAAGCCAGCCCTGCCACTCTCTCTGCCTTCTGGAATCAGGTGCATTTCCCATAACGCCTTTATCAAACTATCACTTAACATCTTCCTATAACATTTCCTACATATTTTTCAGGTTTATATTTATTAAGAAGTCATTGCTGCAGAAAACTATTCTGGCTTCTTGCAAGCACTATATTGGTCTATGTTATAGTAAAGAATTTAACATCAAACAAGTAAACAGTCTTACTTGAAATTTAAACAGTGGGAAGCAATCTTTTGCTCAAATACCAAAGGAAATACTCATTTATAAATGTTCATATACAAAATATCATGAAATATTAAATTAATGTTTTGGCTACAACCATATCTAAGAGATTCTAGTCTATATATTTTCTTGGGCTTATATGTCTCTGTATTGTTAATTGTACTATAACTGGTGCCATTCCTAAAAAAACTATTGTTTCTTAGTCTTTGAGTATCAGCATTATTATTATTACTACTAATATTATTATTAAAAGTTAGACCTATGATTTAGATATCTTGTTTATATAATTTTTAGTTAAACAGCTTCCAAAAGAAACCTGTATGCAGGTCAAGAAGTAACAGTGAAAATCAGACATGGAACAATGAACTGGTTCCAAATTGGGAAAGGAGTGTCAAGGCTATGTATTATCACCTTGTTTATTTAACTTACATGCAGAGTACCTCATGCTAAATGCTGGCCTGGATGAATCACCAGGTGAAATCAAGATTGTTAGGAGAAATAACAATAACCTCAGATATGCAGATGACACCACCCTTATGTAAGCAGAAAGTGAAGAGGAGCTAAAGAATCTCTTGATGAAGATGAAGGAGAGTGAAAAAGCTGGCCTAAAGCTCAACTCTCAGAAAACAAAGATCACAGCATCTGGTCCCATCACTTCATGGCAAATAGATGAGAAAACAATGGAAAGATGGAAACAGTGAAAGACTATTTTCTTGGGCTCCAAAATCACTGCAGATGGTGACTGCAGCCATGAAATTAAAAGACGCCTACTCCTTGGAAGAAAAGTTATGACAAACTTAGCATATTGAAAAGCAGAGACATTACTTTGCCTACAAAGGTCCATCTAGTCCAGTCTATGGTTTTTCCAGTGGTCATGTATGGGTGTGAGAGCTGGACTATAAAGAAAGCTGAGTGCCAAAGAATTGATGCTTTTGAACTGTGGTGTTGGAGAAGACTCTTGAGAGTCCCTTGGACTGCAAGGAGATCAAACCAGTCCATCCTAAAGGAAATTAGTCCTGAATATTCATTGGAAGGACTAATGCTGAAGCTGCAATACTTTGGCCACCTGATGCAAAGAGCCGACTCATTTGAAAAGACCCTGATGCTGGGAAAGATAGAAGGAAGGATGTGAAGGGGACAACAGAGGATGAGATGGTTGGATGGAATCACTGACTCAATGGACATGAGTTTGAGCAAACCCCAGGAAATAGAGAAGGACAGGGAAGCCTGGCGTGCTGCAGCCCAAGGGGTTGCAGAATAGGACACGACTGAGCGACTGAACAACAACATACAGAGGGAACTGTGTATGCTCTACAAGTATTATGTGTGTGTGTGTTTGTATTACAAAGTAAGAAACAAAGGTTAAAGGAAACTAAGCAATGTGCCTAAAGTTGCATAGATAGAGACTGAATCAGAATTTGAACTGAAGCCTGTCTGATGCCAAGAATATGCTTTTACCACTGCAATGCACTGCTTTCCTCAAACTTTAATGAATCCTTATAGAGATCTCCAGCTCTAGCAGTTACAGTCTACGGTGTAGATTTAGAAGGCAATGTTACACATATCATTTTAGCAAAATAAAGGGCCAGCCGATGTCTAGTACAGGTATTTACACTGACTTTACCATATTAGATTATACATTTATATTTGGAAAAAGCTATTGATTTGTCTAAGACACAGTCACAGTTTGCTTCATATTTTTTTATTAACAACTAAACATTTAAGGAAAGTTTAGGAAAGGAAATATTGTTCCCAAAGATTTAAAGCTTCTATAAAGAATATGTATCCTAGATGATATGAATTCTTCATGCAAATGGAGGATAAATTTTTAAAAAGAAAAACTTAGGTCTAAATATCAAGGGGAAAAAATCCCTTAAGAAGTCAACTTTCACTGTTAATAACACCAAGAACCAGTTTCGGCCAATGACCAGCAACTCAGGTAAGAGAAACTCAATTTCTCTCCTTATCTTTAACCTCATGCGAAGTACTTTGGCCACCTCATGTGAAGAGTTGACTCATTGGAAAAGACTCTGATGCTGGGAGGGATTGGGGGCAGGAGGAGAAGGGGACGACCGAGGATGAGATGGCTGGATGGCATCACGGACTCGATGGACGTGAGTCTGAGTGAACTCTGGGAGTTGGTGATGGACAGGGAGGCCTGGCATGCTGCGATTCATGGGGTCGCAAAGAGTTGGACACGACTGAGCGACTGAACTGAACTGAACTATCTTTAACCTACATCTACCCACACACAATAACTCTTTTGCATCCCACCCTTCTTTCAATTCTCTCTTTCTCTCTATGCATAGTAACAATATTTTGTTGGTCTGATGCCTTCTCCTCTTATCTATGCTTCATTTAAAGCATGACTTTATTATTCCAAAATCTCCTCCTCACACTCACTCCTTGTTCAGACCTTAGATCTCTGAGATGCCCATCAATCCCTGTGCTTGTCAATATGCAGCCTGTAAATCAAATGAGATTTGGAAACGATACATACTTTGAAACCTGTGCATGTGATCAGATGAACTTGAGAAAGAAACAGATGTGTAGAAATCTGGGAGGAGGTGTAACCCTTGGGAAAATAAAATTTGCCTGTGCCAATCTGTTACTCATAGCAACTTCTCCATACAACCTGTAAATTATTGCCAGAGGACTTTATTTTCTTTGGAGATAACACTTTCCAAATTGTTCAGACGTGATTTAGGCTACTTATATATTTTTTTTAAAATCTGACTTCATTAAATGAAGGACTAATGAGTCAAACCATCATTATCATTTCTTTCCATCATCATCAAAATAAGAAAGGTAGTTTCCTGGATAAGAGGGTGGAGGCTTGGAACAAAATATCAGACAGTATTAGCCTGACAACAGCGGAGGATAAAATAAAGTAGCCTTACCGTAAGTGATACTTAAACACAGCTTCCTTAAATCACTTATTTGCACCATTTTTCTTCAGAAAAAAAGCAACCTTCCCCAAACTGACTAAACAGACATCACAGACAATCCATAACAAAGAAGCAGTAAAACAAGATAAACAGTAGAACTTACACAAGTGACTGGTTTACACATAAGTAGCGAAAAATAAAGGTGTTTGTATTCTGTTTTAATGCGGTAGTTATAAGTAAGTGCATAGATAGGAAAATGCATGTGTGTGTGTGTTAAGTCACTTCAGTTGTGTCTAACTCTTTGTGACCTCATGAACTGTAGCCTGCCAGGCTCTTCTATCCATGGGATCCTCCAGGCAAGAATACTGGAGTGGATTGCCATATATTATCCTAAACCCCAGGTAATATTTATCACAACTCAGATGCATCTTAGGGAAGAGTAGCGTCTGCAGGTGGTTACAAGGTGAAAACAGCTCTTCTACAAGATCTGGCAAGTGTGTTGTTAATTTAAGAGTGCAACCCAGGACCTATAATTGCTTCTGAAAAGAACAGGTAGCAACTGAGGACATTAACTGCCCCCAAGTATCTGCTAAAAGTGGTAATTAGCATCTTAAGGCTCATGGAAATCAAGAGAGACATCAGATCAGCCATGTAACATCACAGTAAATGTTTGCTGGGACATCAGACCATCTTAGTCTTGTCTGAAATTTTTTTCTCATTAAATTCACCTGCTTAATAATTTAATCTGCTTGTTTCAGAAAAGCATGAAGAATCAAAAGTCCACACTCTCAGGTGTTTTAAAAAACTAAGGTCATTGGAATGTTTGCGATCAAATACTAGGTGTCATGTCTCCAAAAATAACCTACTAGCAAAAAGGGAGAAGTAACTAAACAGTCAGAATGGTCATCTCATAATCCATCTTCTAAAGCCCTAATGTAATCTTGTCAAGAAACCACTGAGCATCTATTTGCTATTATTTTAAACACCCTTTCAACAGATTGTTAGACGAGAGCTTCAGGGCCCATATTTGAAAGTGGATTATTACACTCACAACAGAAAGAAGAGTCAGGTGACAGCTGATGTCCAGTCTGGAAGAGAAGAAAGAGAAAAACAATAATGAGAACACAAAGGGTTATTGAAGGCAGTCACCCATGACAGTTACTGAAAGATCCATCTTTTTTCAGAAAGTCACTCAGGTCTATATCAATCAGCTGAAAATTCCGACTTCCCAGATCCCTCTTCAACTTCCACACTGCTGTTGCTGCAGCTCAGTCACACTCAGGCATGTCTGACCCTTGGCAACCCCATGGACTGTGGCCCACCAGGCTCCTCTGTCCATGGGATTCTCCAGGCAAGCATACTGGAGTGGGGTGCCATTTTCTCCTCCAGGGGATCTTCCCAACCCCGGGATCAAACCCAGGGCTCCTGTGTCTCCTGCATGGCATGTGGATTATTTACTACTGAGCCACCTGGGAAGCTATTAACTTCCATGAGGCTATGTCATATATGCCTGTGCATACATGTAACTGGAATTTTACAGTACATAAACGTATGAATGTTACAGATGAGAAATTGCATCTTGTTGACATGGTGTTTGCATAATAATATTTGTTTACATACACTGCTTGAGTTTTCTGTTCAGTTACATTTGGTACTTCATTTAGCATAAAGTGTAGATGAATATTAGTATAAACTCAACATCATTAGTTATTAGGAAAGTACTAATCAAAACTACAGTGAGATATTCTGCAGAATGGCTGTAATTTAAATAAAACAAAGTCAAATAAAACAGAAAATAAATGTACGGGAGATTATGGAGAAATTGGAACATTCACCATCATATATTGCTGGTGAGGATGTAAAATGGTTTGGCCACTGTCCAACTGGACAGTTCCTCAAAAAGTTAAAAATAGAGATACCATGTGACCCAATTCTACTCCTATGTATATAACCAAGAGAACTGAAAACATGCTCAAATGAAAACTTGTCCAAGAATGTTCATGGCAATATTAAGCATAATGTCAGAAAGTAGAAGCAACTCAAATATTCACCAACTACTGAATGAATAAATGAAATGTGATGCATACAACAGAATATTATTCAGTCATAAAAAGTAACAAAGTATTGATACATGCTATAGCTTGGATAAATCTTGAAAATAGTATGCTAAGTTTAAAAGGCTACATATAACATGATTCCATTTATAGGAAATGTCCAGATTAGGCAGATCCATAAAGACAGAAATTAAATTTGTGGTTGCCAGAGGATGTGGGAGCATTGGGTATAGAATTTATTTTAGGGGTGATAGAATAGTTCTAGAATTAGGGCAATAGTTGCACAGTTTTGTGAATATACTAAAAACCACATGAGTGTACATTTTAAAATGGTTAAAATGGTGAATTTTATGTTGCATGAATTTTATGTCTATAAAAAAGAGGAAAACAAAATATGTGCATTTTGTTTCCATGCTATCATTTTCTAAGTCCACTGTGTATAAATGCTCCCACAGATAAATGCATTCGAGAAGTCAATCAATGTTCATCTCTGCACTGACAAGCAGGATTGCTTCTAAATACTTCATAATGTTTCAGTTTCCAAATGAATATACTTTACTGAACTTTATAAAACAGTTAAAGGGATATAATGTAGACATAAAACATTTAAAATAGAATGTGTTACCCACATAATAATCTAACATGATATTCCTATCTTCTTGACAAAGGGCAAACTTCTCAAATATTCCATACTCTTAGAAACAGAGGAAAAAAGATAAAAATCATATTTGATAAGATATATGAAAATCATGTATGATTAGATATTAGACTTGTATAATATAGGTCTAATATCTAATAGGTTTAATATAGGTCTAATACAGTTGGTCAGTATTGATCCTTCTATATGATATACTTTAAAGGATAGCAACTCAGAATAGAATTTTCTAAACAACACACTCCAGTCCCCCTTCTTTAGATAGGCAATTTGTTTCCTTTAAATTTTAAATTGTTTTCAAAAAAAATGTTTTTAAGGATTTTATTATTAGATGTTGTAAATCTTACTAAGACAAAGAATGAAGCATTAAAACGTTACTTGTGAGTTAATGGATATACTTGTTTAGCTAACAGCTTGAATTTTAGTAAAACAAGAATAATGATTACTTAATTTATTAACAAAGGCCAAAACATTACCCTCCTTTGTGCTTTTAAAAATCATCAATGAATAGAATTATTCACATGATCAAATAAATAGAAATCCAGGGTTACAATTGTATTGCATGCTGGTAGTATTTCTTTAGCTTCTTCAGGATCACCAAGCTCAGTCACCCAGCAAGCCATCCCAATTTTTGGAGAGTACCCTGACCCACAAGTAAACGGGGACACACTGTGCTCCCATCACCTCAGTAACATCCCTATTTGCCATATGCTTTCAATTCCATTCACCATTGCAACAAAAAGAATGAAATACTTAGGAATACATCTGCCATACGCTTTCAAATCAAAATTGCTTCTCAACTCAAGTGGCAGCAGGGTGACAAGAGGGTGCTTGGGTCTGACTCTCCGTTTGCTGTTCTGAAAGACAATCCATTCTAGAGCCCCGGGATGTGTCTTTTGTCTTGCTTGGCTTTGTCAGAGTCACTTTGCTTCCTGCAAAGAACTTAACTCATGTCTCAGGACTCACATTCAGAGCATTTTGCAGCAGTGCAACTGGTAGAAATGGCTTTGGACTTGGTTGGAGTTGCAGGGGAGAGCGCAGGTTAAAAAAAAAAAAGAAAAATCCCAGTTTTGGTTGAACCCGATTCCTTATAACACTGAGCAGTCAGGACACTTCTCTGAGGCCTGTGTCTCTCAGCTACCAAATAAGGTGCTGATCTTAGAGACGCCTGGAAGATCCAGCCTGGAAGATCCAGCTCAAAAATTGGACAGTTTTGTGAATGAAAGGGAATTAGGATAGGAGGGTATGGTATGACGTAGACTTGCTTGGCCAATATGACTTCAAAGGACTTGGAGGAACTTTTTTGAAGGAATTGTGGGGCCCTTAGCACTGTTGTCTTCTACCACTGAGAGGATTCAGCTATGAGCTAATCTGCTGAAAGCTGCTGCAAAAGGGCGCCCGGCCAACAGGGCCTGCTGCCCCAGTTGGAGGCCTTACCCACTGACCGAAGTTGCTGCCAGTAAGGGGCTGCTGCCTCAAAACCTTGCTGGGATCTTGGCAACAGTTACCATTTCTAGAAGGGTGTCAGCCCATTGTGACACCCTTTAGCCAGCTCTGGCCACCTTAGTGTGAATCACTCTTAAAATCTGAAGGAGAGAAGCAACTGCTGGCTTTTGGCATACATTTCCTGAGGAGAATAACAGAAATTTCCTACTAGAAACACTTTGTGGCTTTGATTCTGGGAAGACGTGTGCAACGATCTATGGATCTCACCAGGCCCTAGGGTCCCAGTATGCTGTGCCCAGATGTTTTTCTCAGGTGGCTCACAATCTGTGACAATGGGACATGATGCCACTGGAGCACAAGAGAAAAATCAGGGTTGGTAGAAGCTGTCACACCTTCTAAAGAAGAGCCTGGGGAAATGGAAGGAGAAGTCTGCCCAGAAACAATGAGCCAACTTGCTCCAACAGAGAGCATTAGCCCCTAGGAACACTTAACTTCTAGAAAATGTGTGTGTGTGTATGTGTGTGTGTGTGTGTGTTAGTTGCTCACTGTGTCCAACTCTTTGTGACCCCATGGACTGCAGCCCACCAGGCTCCTCTGTCCATGGAATTCTCCAGGCAAGAATACTGGAAAGGGTTGCCAACCCCTTCTCCAGGGGATCATCCTGACCCAGGGACTGAACCCCAATCTCCTGCATTGCACGTGGATTCTTCACCATCTGAGCCACCAGGGAAGCCACTAGAAACTGTGTACAGAATGGAAATAAACAAATGGCTATTTGGTTCTGTGGTCAGCATAACCAACCAACTCAGGTTCTGCTGACCACATGGTCAGAGAAATTCTGAAGAGTGAAAAGATGTTTGGGAAACTAAGTCTTCTCAAGTTAACTGGGACCCCCAGAAAGCAAGAAGCCAAGAAAAGATATAGTACATTTTAGACGTGCCTTCTGTACATTTCTCTCTTCTGCTGTTCTTCAGTCACCAAGTAGAGTCCAACTCTTTTGTGACCCCGCTCCTCTGTCCACAGGGTTTTGCAGGCAAGAATACTGGAGTGAGTTGCCATCTCCTTCTTCAAGGGATCTTCCCACCCAGGAATCAAACCCGCATCTCCTGCTTGGCAGGTGGATTCTTAACCACTGAGCCACCTGGGAAGCCCTCTTTTGTTGTTAACTTACTCCAAAGCCCATCAAGGTATATCGACAAGCAGAAGGCTCATTTACAAGCCAAAGATAAAAGTGTTTGTTCAAAGTAAATTGTGATGTTACCTGTGAAGCCAGAAGAGCCCTACATGAAGCTCATCAATAACTTTTGAGTCAGGTTTAAAAGACAAAACTGCACAAAGAAAGACAAGAAAGAGTTAAACAGCAAGCAACAAAGAAGAAGATGGACAGATCTTTGTCTCTTCCTTCGTCCCAGCTACTGAAAAATGAGTAAGGAAGGATAAAAGAGACATATATTTGTCAGTATAACCTACACATCAACACTAAGGGATTTCTAAATATTGGAAGGAAAGCTAAATGTCACTCACCCTGAATATTATATTTTACCACCAAAATTCAAGTTACAGGAGTTCCTTCAAATTGGAGCAGCACAGAAAAGAAAATACTTTGCTGTAAGCAATAACCGGAGTGCATGCTCATGGAAGTATCATAAACTCCCTGCATTCTAGGCACCTACAGTATGCTCATGTGAAGTTGCTCAGTCGTGTCCGACTCTTTGCAGCCCCATGGACTGCAGCCCACCAGACTCCTCCATCCATGAAATTTTCCAGGCAAGAGTACTGGAGTGGGTTGCCATTTCCTTCTCCAGGGCATCTTCCTGACCCAGGGATCGAACCCAGGTCTCCCACCATGCAGGCAGACGCTTTACCTTCACTAAAGCAACATTTCTAAAACTGTGCTCTATAAAAATTAGTTCATTGAAGTATTACTAGCTGTTCCACAACAGTCTCTCCGCTGATAAAAATAAATTGAAAACATTCACCTCCTGCAGATGTTCAATTAGAATTTTAAAGACTTTTAAGAAGTCCTGCATTCAAATAGTTTATTTATCTTCATATAACCTAGTGTTTCTAAAAAATTATTTGGCCATGGGACCATTTCTTGTATAAAAATTGTTTAAAATGTTCTCGTATAGTTTTCCAAAGAATATAATTTAGAAAATATACATCTACAAAAATTAATGAAGCTGGTGTAAAGGCTAAATTTTTAACAACTGTAGACAAGGAGCTTTCATTTTACATGATACTAAATAAAAGAAAAGCACAGCTTCAATCCAAGCCTTACTGAAGTTGTCTGCAATACGGCATCAGTCGAGAAACAAAGTGCTGATTCTGTTTCGGTTACTCACTGGCTGGTATATTGGACAACTTAACCTCAATGATTTTCAGCCTTCCAAACAGAAAATCAGATGCCCAACATTGCTAATTACTAGAGAAATGTAAATCAAAACTACAATGAGGTATCACCTCACACTGGTCAGAAGGCCCATGATCAAAACGTCTACAAACAGTAAATGCTGGAGAGGGTGTGGAGAAAAGGGAACCTTCCTACACTGTTGGTGGGAATGTAAATTAGCACAATCACTATGAAGAACAGTAAGGAGATCCATTTAAAAACTAAGAATAGCTACCATAGGATCCAGCAATCCCACTCCTAGGCATATATGCAGAGAAAGCATAATTCAGAAAGATACGTTCACTGCAACACTGTCTACAATAGCAAAGGCATGGAAGCAACCTAAATGTCCATCAACAGAGGAAAGGATAAAGAGGATGTGGTGCATATATACAGTGGAATATTACTCAGCCATGAAAACTAATGAAATAATGCCATTTGCAACAATATGGATAGACCTAGCAATTATCATGAGTGACGTAAATCATACAGAGAAATAGATATCACATGATATCACATATATGTGGAATCTAAAAAATCATACAAATGAAATTATTTCTAAAACAGAAAGAGACTCACAGGCATAGAAAATAAGCTTATGGTCACCAAAGGAGAAAGGTGGGAGGGGAGGGAAGGATAAATTGGGAGTTTGGGATTAACATATATATACTGCTGCTGCTGCTAAGTTGCTTCAGTCATGTCTGACTCTGTGCGACCCCATAGACAGCAGCCCACCAGGCTCCCCCATCCCTGAGATTCTCCAGGCAAGAACACTGGAGTGGGTTGCCATTTCCTTCTCCAATGCAGGAAAGTGAAAAGTGAAAGGAAAGTCACTCAGTCGTGTCCGACTCTTCGTGACCCCATGGACTGCAGCCCACCAGGCTCCTCCGTCCATGGGATTTTCCAGGCAAGAGTATTGGAGTGGGGTGCCATCACCTTCTCCAATATATATATACTAATATATATAAAATAGAGTGTCAGCAAGGACCTACTGCATAGCATAGGGAACTCTACTCAGCACTCTGTAATAATGTCTATGAGAAGAAAGCCTGGAAAAGAATGGATATTTGTATAATTGAGTCACACTGCTATACGCTGAAACTAGCATAGCACTGTAAATCAACTACACTCTAGTATAAAATAAAAATTAAATTAAGAGAATAATTTTTTAAAATTTGATTTCTCAGCAAAGAAGACTGAGAAAATGATTAAGTAAGATATATGTGTACACAGAAATGTGAATTGGTACAGCCACTATGGAGAACAGTATGGAGGTTCCATAAAAAACTAAAAATAGAGCTGTCATGTGACCCTTCAATCCCACTCCTGGGCATATATCCAGAGAAAAATATGGCCTGAAAAGATCCATGTACCCCAGTGTTCACTGAAGCACTATTTACAATGGCCAAGACATGGAGACAACCTAAATGTCCATCAACAGAGGAATGGATAAAGACGATGTGGTGTATATATACAATGGAATATTACTCAGCCATTAAAAAAGAATGAAATGAGGTCATTTGCAGAGACATGGATGGACCTACAGAGTGCCATGCTGTGTAAGGTAAGTCAGATGGAGAAGGAGAAACATCGTATGACATCCCTTATATGTGGAATCTAAGAAGAAATGATACCAATGAACTTACTTGTGAGACAGAAAGAGACTCACAGACTTAGAAAACGAACTCATGGTTGCCAGGGGGAACGGACGGTTGGGGATTTTGGAAAGGGCACGTACACACTGCTATGTTTAGAGTGGATTAGAAACAGGAACCTACTGAATAGCACATGGAACTCTGCTCACTGTTACGTGCCAGCCTGAATAAGAGTGGGGTTTGGGGGAGAACGGATATATGTATATGTATGGACGAGTCCCTTTGCTGTTCACTTGAAACCATCACAGCAGTGCTAATCAGCTACACCCCGATACAAAATATTTTGGTGTTAAAAATAAATAATTTTTTTTAAAGATATGCGTGTATATAATTTAGCTCTATGGGCTTCCTTGGTGGCTCAGTGGTAAAGAATCCACCTGCCCATTGCGGAGATCTGGGTTCAGTCTCTGGGTCAGGAAGATCCCCTGGAGGAGTAAATGGCACCCCACCCCAGTATTCTTGCCTGAGAAATCCCATGGACAGAGGAGCCTGGCGGGCTACAGTCCATGGGGTCGCTAAGAGTCGGACAGGACAGAGCAACTAAACAAAAGCAACAATTTAGCACTCTATTCAGCACACACTAAGTACTCAAAAGCAGCGTGTATTAAGGTAAGAAAATCAGTGGGTAGCAAAGAGCTAGACCCATGAAAAAAGGAAAAGTCCCACACAGAACTAGGACAATTTCTCTAAGAAAGCCCAATTCTCCAGTGCCCAATATAGAAGAATTCACACTTAACAACAGACCTAGAGGCAGGCATGCCTAGATACTCTTTACACGTGTTAACTAATTTATGTAACACTCCAGCAAAGTTTTTGAAACAACTGCTGCTGCTGCTCTGCTAAGTCACTTCAGTCATGTCCAACTCTGTGCGACCCCATAGACGGCAGCCCGCCAGGCTCCGCCATCCCTGGGATTCTCCGGGCAAGAACACTGGAGTGGGGTGCCATTTCCTTCTCCAATGCATGAAAGTGAAAGGTGAAAGTGAAGTCGCTCAGTCGTGTCTGACTCTTCGTGACCCCATGGACTGCAGCCCACCAGGCTCCTCCGTCCATGGGATTTTTTAGGAACAACTGTGTGTTCCTAAAACAGGCCAAGTTTTTTCTTGACTTAAAGTCTTCATACTCCAGTAACATCATGGGTGGACCCTGAAAGCATTATGTCAAGTAAGATAAATCAGATAGGGAAAGACAAATATTGTATGATATCCCTTATATGTGGAATCTAAAAAAGCCAAACTCTTAGAAACAGAGAGCAAACTGGTAGTCACCAGGGGAGGAAGGCTGGGGTTTGCGATGAAAGTGAAAGTGAAAGTCACTCAGTTGTCTGACTCCAGGCCAGAATACTAGAGTGGGTAGCCATTCCCTTCTCCAGAGGATCTTTTCAACCCAGGGATCGAACCCAGGTCTCTCGCATTGCAGGCGGATTTTTTGCCAGCTGAGCCACCAGGAAAGCCCAGGGGTTTGGAATGGAAGCTGTTTAAGGATACAAAGTTGCCATAAGTAGTCAGTAAGTCCCCGATATCCATTCCACAGTGTAGTGAATATGGGCAAAGGTATTGCCTTAAAATCACCAAATTGCAAAAGAACTGGAACTTAATTATTCCAACAATTAAAAAGAAATGATAATTATGTAATGCGTTAAAGCCTTAATTATACACTACAATGACGATCTTCTTATATAAATGGATCAATTTTTCAAAGACTTGATCCTCACTCGTATATATGGCCTGTACCCTCAGCTCCTTTCAGAACCCTTATCTGTGAGTCACCTAGCCTCTGAGGTCTTCCATGATAACTTAATATAAAATTAACAGTCCCTACCCTACCCATCCACCCACCCTAAAGAGCAATGTCTGCTACTCTCCACAAATATCTTCTGACATACTCCATATCGACTTGACATTTGCCGACCGTCTGTTTCTCCTACAAAAACATAAGATCTATGAAGGCCTTGTCCATTTTGTTCATCCCTATGTTTTCATCTCCTTGAATGGCTCCTGGCCCATAGTGAGAATTCATAAATATCTGAATAAACAGTATGAAGATAAGTATCTTCTCTTCACCTCCTTTCATTAGTCTTCCAGGGACAAAAGTAAACACTCGAAGCCATTTCTTAAGTCACTATTATTATTCTTACGCTCCATTTTTTTCTAAGAATGTTTAAAGTGTCAAGATGAAATTTAGAGCCTTAAATTTAAAATACAAACCTACAACATTTGGCTCAGACGGTAAGGCGTCTGTCTACAATGCGGGAGATCAGGGTTCGAGCCCTGGGTTGGGAAGATCCCCTGGAGAAGGAAATGGCAATCCACTCCAGTACTATTGCCTGGAAAATCCCATGGACAGAGGAGCCTGGTAGGCTACAGCCTATGAGGTCTCAAAGAGTCAGACACGACTGAGCGACTTCACTTTACGACATTAATGTACAATTTAGGCCTTATAAATCATGAAGTTATTCTTGATGCTTTTACTCCAAGCAGGGCACAAAGCACCCACCATTAATTAACTCAAACACAGTTTCCTGAATTAAATACACTTACTCTCATCAATTCCCTTGCATTCCTTAAAGTTGAAAGAGAACAGTGATATGGGGCTTTGTCTTGAAAATCATTAAGCTTCTCTTTATCCTATATAAATTCATAACCCTGTGAGTCACATCAATATGTATAAACAAACTGCCCCATGAACATGGTTTATTATCCCCTTACCTAGGGAACACTTTGGCCTTCAGTCAGGCTAATATCTCACCTGAACTTCTTCCAGCCCTTCTAGCCAGCCATTCTTGGCATAGATTGGGTTCTATTGAAGAGAGATTACCAAATTTTGCTTAATGTAGCAAATACCCTTCCCCCACCCAAATTAACACATAAACATTAAATATACATTTATATCATAAATAGATTTAAAATATTTAACTAAGGCCATTTCTCTTATACACATTCACACAGAATATCTCTGTCTGGATCAATAAGCAGGCAGTTTTCAGAAAAACTAGTGTGGTACTTCATGCAATGTTCATGAAGTGAAGTGTGAGTTACTTCTCTTATCCCATCAAACTATAGTTCTAGTCTCTGGCTTCAGGAACAACAAAAAAAAATGGAGAAGACATTTTGGAAACATTCCATGTGATAGAGAGAACTGCTAATACGTGAGGATCAAGGCTGCAGTGTGTCTACCTCCTTGGTGTCCTGAAGCCTCAGTAAAGATAGACTCTGGACCCTGTCAAATGAAACGGGCTGGCTTTTCTGTGGAATTGGCCTTATGGGCCAGCATCCACAAGGTTCTCACTCCTTTCTGCTGCAACTCAGAGCTTGAATTTTCACAGGGCCAAGTCCAGTCCATACACTCACTGGCTGCACATTACAGAATATCAGGGAGACCGGGAAAGGGTCTGACTTCTAACATGTATTACTGCCATTTTTCTAACCATTGAATAAGACTATTCAATATCCTACCCTGGGCATAATGGGCTAATTTACAGCACATACTAGCCTGATTCAGTAATACAGAAGAAAAAGGAAAGACAAAATTTCATTCTTGTAGCTGTTTGAGAATATTGCCCTGCCAAATGAAAAAATACCTCTTGAGTTCAGCGCATTTTGTGTAATGCTTGTATTTTTTCATACGCTCAATTTCAATATGCAATTTAGAACTCTGAAAATCAGGACAGGGCTTTTGTTCCTACTCTTTTGTGCCCAGAGTAATTCATGTTGTTGAAGTCATATTTGCCATTACCTGGTGGACTTTTTTGTTGTTGCTAAAGGCAGGTTATTTTTCCCTTCTCCAGGATCTTCTGTTCCACGGTTAGTGTACTAAGGAAATAGAGCGTCAGAATTTTTACTAGAGAATATGCTCAAATCTAAATTCTAAATATGTAAGTGTGAAAGTATTAGATTGAAAGACAAATCCTGGTACATGACTACTAACCACATTCATAATAAATAGTATGTATTATAACCTGGCTTTATGCCAGGCACCTGCCAGGCCACCTCACATAAAATAAACTTACACTTCATACAGGGCCTTTCTCTCCAAACATTCCTGCAAATATTCACTTAGTTCGTATTTCCATGTGATAACTGGAAGGCAAATACTACTTCTCTTTCATTTACATAAAGAAAAATTGTGACAAAGTTCATATATTGCTTCTGATAAATTCAAGTAACAGCTTAATGTTTCAAGGAAGTCCCGTGTCTTTACATGCTTCTACTTTTCCCTCATAAAATATTTTCTATGAAATTATATTTACCAAGTATTAGATATCTCAAGTGTTTTCTCATACAGTATTTCATGGAACCTCACAATCCCTCTCCAGTTTGAACAGCAATATTTTGCCCATCTTCCAAAAGTAAGCATAACTCTATTTTTGTGTGTGTGTTAAACTTTTTAATCCATTTGTTTGAAGTACTCTTTCAAAGGCCCAGTTAAGCTGTAGTTTTCATATTTGTTTAGAATAAACACATTTCTAGGGTATCCGGAATCCCCGTGATCCATCACATAGAAAATACTAGCACAGATGGAAAATGAGCTCTATTTTGATAAATGAATATATTTGCAGGAACATGGAGTTACAAAGAGTCAGACATGACTTAGCGATTGAACAACAACAGGAATGCATGCACATGAGCAGATGTTCTTCAAAATTGCCACACTTGAAAATTTGCTAATTATTGTCGCTTCATTTTCTGTTTTTCTTGTATTTGTCAGTTTTGTGAGATGTGACAGATCATTAATTATGACTCCACTAATCTTAAATTTATGTTATATTGGATGAAGAAAGAGTTGGCCTCTTCTTTCACCTACCTGCTCCTTCCTTCCTTTTTTCTTTCTTTTCTTCATTTTCTTTCATCTTACATTTTCCCTCTTTACTTCCCTCCCTCTCTCTTTCTGCTTTCTTTTTTATAATTTTTAAAAGTTTTTTGCTTTGACTTTTTTATTTACTCTTTATCTTATATTGGAGTATAACTGATTTACAATGTTGTATTAGAGTTAGTTGTATAGCAAAATGAGTCAGTTACATACACATCCATTCTTTTTCAGATTATTTTCCTGTATAAATTTATGACAGAATATTGAGTAGACTTCCCTGTGCTATACAGTAAGTCCTTGTTGATTATCTGTTTCATATATTCTGGTGTGTATATGTTAATCCCAAACTTCCAATTTAGCCCACCCCAACCCTCTTTTGTCAAAGTGACTGATCTGAGTTTCACATAGCCCCAGCTCTGGCCTTCCAATAGGTATCACACTCTTTCCTCTATATATACTACATCAAAAACTTGACTCTTTATTGTTCTATAAAAATTTAATTGTGTATTGCTCCCAAGTCTTAAAATCATCAAGAAATTTTCACTAGACATCAACACCCTCTACTTTGCTCTCTTTATAAGTTAAAACCATAAACACCATGAGACTAGCTTTCTAGCCAACATACTGGAACTTATACTAAATTTATCTTTCAAAGCCATCACCTTAAGAATCCTTTGTCCTGTTACAACCATACCTCACTGATCAAAGCATGTTTCAAATGCTTTGGGAATGACTTTGAAAACCAGATTACAAGCCACAGAAGAATGTCCCTTTCTCGACTTAATAGTTACACCCCGCTTTTTAAAAAAATTAGTGACAATTTAATCTCTCACTTTCTTTACCAGCTGAGACTCTGTTTTTTTTGAATCTCTCCCAAATGTAATATTTGCACTCAAAGTATGAACATTTTTCTCTGTTAAATATGATTTTTAAAGCTTGCCATGGTCTTGTGGGACAATTCCACAAGAGAAATTCCAAGAATGACTTATCCAAAGGCAAGACCCCTGAAATGAATATAGAGGCTGCCAAACTGATGTCTCGGATGGGACTATCTTTCCCTTAGTTTTGAAATTTTATTAAAAAACAAATTTTTGAAGCTTATATAGTCACACATCAAGTATATATGAGTCTGCCTATACACACGGTGCTTACATTTATTCTACACTGATGTCTAGAAAGGAGAGACGGTTCCCATGGCTGCCTAAACAGAGTCCTCTAGAGATAGACAGCAATTTTCTGAACTAGCGATGCTTCAGTTGACAAATGACATCTGTTTCTTCCCATTAAGCAAGTTTCAGTTCAATCTACCCATTTTCCCATTATGCCACTTTTAAGAAAAAGGATCATTTTAACCCCAGTAAAGCATGTCAATAAATTGCCCACTATCAAAATGCAGAGGATGTGTTATAATACCTCTTTCCTTCCTCAGAAATAATACCTTTCTGACATTTTGACAAGTTAATGAAGCCTCTCTTTCCCATCTAAAAAAGTCAGTTGGCATTCTTTCATCAAATAAGTTTCCAAGTGTTTCTTCATTTGACCCGCAAAACACCTTTTAACACATTTTTATGAGTGATGTCAACTGGTATGCAAGCCACTTGGTATATTCCCAGACCCTTTAAAATAATTCCATCATATTGGCTAATCCTAGGGGGTCTCTCCAGAGCTAAGTGCACTTGTAAAACTATTCATAAAAAAGAGTCTCTATTTCTGTCTCTACTTCCTTTAACACCCTGGTTTTATTTTACTTGGACCAAGACATACATCAAATCTCAAAGCTTAGAATATTGGTCTGTTTCTCAACCGCTTCTAGGAGCCTGTTCTCTCTACCCTCATCCTTCTTACTAATAAATTTGATTACAGCAAATTCCCCTTTGTGAAACCAGAAACCAAATTTTTCTGCTATACTCCCAATGCTTGCATTTGGCTTCAGTCTTCATTAATTAACCACTTGAATCTTTAAAAGTCTTCACCTCTTTTTCCCATATGTATATAGTCTTCAAAATTTTCTCAGCAGCTGGTTGATATGTTTAGTCTTGCTTGAAATTAACTTTCCACTTTTATTGTTCCAATTATTTGGCAGGTTTTAGGTCTTTATAATAAGTCCCCAGAACCCTTTGAACTTGCTATGCTTTTCATGTTTGTGCTTAATACGTTTCCTTAGCAACACTCCAATTCTGCTAACCCTGTTCCAAGAGATTTAAAGAGTGAGCATGTCTGAGATACGAATGTGAGGATGACTGGCATAGGTTTTGATGTTTTGATGATCCTCAGAATAGTTCTTGAGCTATGGTTGCAATCAGAACATATACTTTTCATTTCAATCCTATTTTTGTAACCAATGTGCTTCCTATATTTCTTTGATTCATTTCTAACTCCTGAAGATTCGGTTAATCAATAAGGTCATGGAAATATTACAATAGGAAGATTCTATCAATTCTAGAAAAACCAATATTTTCCACAAATCTCACTATTTTAGCTATTTTCAACACATAAATTAATCAAGAAGACTTATTAAAACTTCAACAGTAAGTTAATTGAAGACTTCCCTGGTGGCTCAGACAGTAAAGCGTCTGCCTACACTGTGGGAGACCCGGGTTTGATCCCTGGGTCGGGAAGATCCTCTGGAGAAGAAAATGGCAACCCACTCCAGTATTCTTGCCTGGAAAATCCCATGGATGGAGGAACCTGGTAGGCTACAGTCCATGGGGCTGCAGAGAGTCGAACACGGCTGAGCGACTAAACTTTTCAAGTCCTGGTAATATTACCGTTTGACAGGAGAAATAACGTCTATTCATTCACTTAACAAGCATTGTGCTGTGCTGTGCTCAGTAGCTCCGTCGTGTCCAACTCTGCAGCCCCCTGCACTGTAGCCCGCCAGGCCATCTGTCCACGGGATTCTCCAGGCAAGAGTACTGGAGTGGGTTACCATGCCCTCCTCCAGGGGATCTTCCCGACCCAGGGATCAAACCCAGGTCTCCTGCACTGCAGGCAGATCCTTTACCGTCTGAGCCACCAGGAGAAACCCTGACAGATACTGGGTTCATCAAAATGTTCATTCAAGTTTTTTCAAACCATCTACTTACAACTATTTTAACAGTGTGGAAGACCTCTTACAAACTTTTTGGCCAACCCATTATTAATACAGTAGTATTAAATACAGACTTTTAAAATTATAGTATGCTTTACTGAAAATTTTTCATGGTTTCTTGTAGGTATTTAGACTCTGCTAGTTGGAGAAGGAACTGGCAACCCACTCCAGTGTTCTTGCCTGGAGAAACCCAGGGCGGGGGAGCCTGGTGGGCTGCTGTCTATGGGGTCGCAGAGTCGGACGCAACTGAAGCGACTTAGCAGCAGCAGTCTTTGTGAATCCTAATGAATGGGGTTCCCACTGGAAATAAGTGGGGTGGTGTTTAGTAGTTCTCTGAGGCAGGACTGGTTAACCAACACATGGCACTCCCTTCCTATACAAACTCCTTGATGATTCAGAGAATGGCTATCACTTATATGGAGACCAAAATTACAGTTATTAAAAACATGTATATGTTTCAAGCCAACAGATCTGAGTTCAAATCTTGTCTGTGCTCCTTACTGTGTGACTTGGGCAGGTGTGTAATCTCACTGAGTCCCAATTTTCTTATGTGTAATATGAATTATTATGTTAATTAATATACATGAAGTGTTTGGTATGTAGTAGGCACATACTAAATATTCCTTGAGTAAATATTTTAATTAATACTTCTGAATGCATTAACATTAGAAATTAGATTTTTATCTTCACAAGAACAGTATAAATATTAATAGTTTAAATATTAGATAGTAAATCCTTCTCATCCATGGAATTTAGATTCATGAACATTCCACTAGTAAGAGAATCCATGTTGAGAAACTTAAAAGCTTACAATACAAAGTGTTTGGTTTTATCCATTTTTGCTGTATTTCAAAGCTGAGATGTTAGCTGCATAAACATTTTCGGTAGTTAGATGCTTTGGATAAATCAGTTATCAAAATGTAATCTCTCTTTATTCCTGGTAATATTTCTTGTTCTAAAGTCTACTTTGACATTAAAATACAGTCTTCTGGTTCCTTTTGATGTGTTTTCATGATGTATCTTTTCCTATCCTTCTCCTTTAATGTACCTATGATCTTATATTTAAAATCAATCTCTTGTAAACAGGACATAGCTGGGTCTTACTTTTTAGTCAATCTGATTTTTACATGTGATACCATTACAATATGTTTATATCTAATCATATAAATATAAACATGATTTGGTTAAAAATTACCCATCCTTCGAAAGGTTTCTATGTCCCATCTGTTCTTTGCACCTTGTTCGTCTTAAATAATTTTTATTCCCTTTTATCTTTTCTAATGACTTATTAGCCATGCTTCTTTGTTTTTTCCTTCATAATGGTTGATCAGAGATTACAACATAACTCTGTAACCTATCACATGCTGACCTTATGTCATTTGTCATTATACGTACTGTAAAAAAAGGATATGGCGGTATACTTGCATCTCTCTTTTCTATCTTTTATGCTGTTATTGTCATGCATTTTATTTCTACATATGTCATAAATCCTATAATTCATCGCTGTTGACTTTAAACAGTAAATTATTTTTAAAGATTTTTTTAAACAAAGAAAAATGTCTTTTGCATTTACCAACTGTTACCACTTCTAGAATTCTCAATGCTATTGCCCTTCCTTCAATAAATGTACAATCCCATGAGCAAAAATTAAAGTTATAAAATTTGTATTCAGACTCAGTATAGGTCCACATCTCATCAAATAATCAGATGTCCAAAATATAACATGGTATATGTTGATAGTTGTTTGATATTTTCAGGATATTTCCAAACCTTTAAAATAAAATCACACCAAAACAAGAAGTTTGCTCACTTGAAGTCTAAATTAGTTTAAAACAAGCAAGCATTTATTACCTAGGTCAAATCTAACATTACAGAATCAGTGGTGTTTTTTACCTCTAAAAGAGCAGTGAGAAACAGGGTCCTTTTCATCTCCAAGGAAATCCAATTAGTTTCTCACTTTCTACTGTTTAGAACAGCCATATATGCCATCATTTCTGATTCTAAACTCCCAACTTATTCATGATTTTTTAAATTATCTTCATAGAGAGACAAGGATGAGTCTGACTTCCTGTATCCATCCCCTTTCTAAAACTTAAGAAGTCAAAAGCAAGAGAAGATCTGTTTTCTTCTTTAGTTACCCAAACTATAAAGCAAAAGCAATGCTTTCAATGAAATAATATCCTATCAGCCAAATAAATTGACCAAATTGGCACCTGCTAACATGGTGGTCATGATAGTGCATACTGCACACTTTCATTCAAGTCTGGATATTATTTGAGACATTCAGTCCCAAGATTAATTTTATTTACCACCCAGAGTTTTCTGGGTATTAAAAATAGTTGTATAGATTTTGCTAAATAATCAACAAAATAATAGTGACTTAATTATATCCTGGTGAATTCTGATCATTTTATGGTAGAAAATAAGTTGGAGGTTGGGGTGAGGCAACTCAGGTGATAAGTATGGAAACATGGCACTATATTTCTAGCACCTAATTCCATTGCAAAGATTAAGACATATGGTGAAGCTGTTTTCAGTCAATAATTTTTGACTCAGAGCCCCCAGTGCTCTGGGTGCTGACAAACACCAGTGAACAAGACAGACAAAAATCCCTGCCCTTAAGGAGATTTTAATTCTCATTTTTACAAAACACAAACACAAATCCTTCTCTCTTTAACATTTCACAATGCATAATGGAACGTAACCAGGGTAACCATGTCCCAGTCTGAAATTTCATCCGGTGCCACTTAGGAATGTTGACATAATGAAGAGAAATAAATCTTTTTAGACCTGTGCTTGGATACATGAACAAACTAGATACACTCAACATAGTAACCACCTTTTTAAACCATTCACAAATCATAGACCTGATTGACATATCTTTTCTACTCAACTGTGCATGAAAATAATAGAACTGTTTCCATTACTGAAAGTCCAGGTATATGGACTGGTTTTAGCACCAATGGTAGAGTGGAAGTGTACTGAGATATGTTGGAAGGTTGGTACCCAAACAGGTGGGCACCTAATATTTAGATGTGGTGGAATGGAAATGTCACGGTAATAGAAATCAGAAGACTTTCCACATCTTAGGGAAGTCTTAAATTTGGGGTTTGCATGAACTCATTCCTTTTTTAAAAAGTTCTAAACTATAGTCATGCTGCTGCTGCTGCTGCTGCTAAGTCACTTCAGTCGTGTCCAACTCTGTGCAACCCCAGAGATGGCAGCCCACCAGACTCCGCCATCCCTGGGATTCTCCAGGCAAAAACACTGGAGTGGGTTGCCATTTCCTTCTCCAATGCATGAAAGTGAAAAGTGAAAGTGAAGTCACTCAGTCGTGTCCGACTCTTCGCGGCCCCATGGACTGCAGCCTTCCAGGCTCAACTCTAAAACTGTGACTCGAGATTCCCTGGGCAAAACCTAAAGCTCCAACTTCTGAACTTTACCTACAGGGTTCAGAAGACAGTCCTGTACACTAAGAAAGGAGTAAACAATGAGGGTAAAAGATCAACAGTCTCAGACATACTCTTTCTACCACTCAGTCTCTTCCCAGAGTTTGTGCATTTGGAAGGTCTGATCAAAACACAAGTTGCAGGATTAATCCTGATGAACAGAGGAAGGAAGGGGGTTAATGAACAGGAGGACATGGTAAGGAATCCTTAGAACTTTGATGAGGTAAACGGAAGGCTGCAGGGTACTATGAGGAAGTGGGGTGGGCAGTGAAATTACGGCAATGATAGACAAAGCAATGTTATGAAATTAAAAAATGACTGCTCTTGGGGACTTCCCTGGTAGTTCAGTGGTTAAGAATTTATCTTCCAGTGTAGGAGACAGGTTTGATTCCTGGTTGGGGAACTAAGATCCCACATGCCCTGGGGCCACAGTTCACCCCACATGAACTACAACAAGAGCAGCCCCTGAGTGTCACATCTAGAGAAAACCCGTGTGCCACAAAAAAGACCCTTGTACAGTCAAAAAAATTTTTAATGAATCAAAAAAAAAAAAAAAGACAGCTCTTATCATAGCACCCTCTTAAGGATCCATAGCACCCCCTTGAGGCTCTATGGCACCCCCCAGGTTCCATCAGACTTCCTCCGAGTGACTATTCATCAGTGTCATTCATCGTGATATATATCTTTCTCTAATATATATATGTATATATGTGTGTATATGTGTATATATATACATATATATTAATACATACATATATGTATATAGATATATGTATATATATGTAACATATATATTAATACATACATGCATGTATATTATATATACATGTATATATTAATACACATATTCTACCTGGGAAAAAATTTAATTAGTCAATGTTCACTAGGTATTAGTGATTAATTTGATTATTAATCCCAAGAGGTTGTACATTTTAACAATCATTACCTTCCCTCAAAGAGTGTTAAAGGTGGAAAAGACTTTAATTTACAAGGAACTGAAGCCAAATTCATCTTCCTGCCTCTCCACCTTGCTGTCACACTACTGCCTGCCACACTGGTCCTCACACTCTCTGAAATAGTCCTTCTTGTACTACACTGCCTCCAGTGGCAACAGGAGAGGTTGCTAGCGATAATGTGGAAATAAGAAAGTCTTTCCAGTAGACTTAAACATTGCCTGTTGACCATCATCTTCTTGACTCACACATTAGACTTCTCTGAAAACTCAGACTAAAGCACACTGAAGCAGTGTCTTTAGCCCTGGATATAAAAACTTACCTGTAAAACCAAGTCAGTCTGTCGTCACTTTAAATATCTTGCTAAAATTTTGCATAAATGGTTTTGATTAAATTATCTACCCTTACATTGTTTACCACAGTCTAAGTTTGCAAAATGCTTCCCATTCACCAACTTCTTTGTCTCTGAACACAATCACATGAGATAGTTGGGGAATTACAAACATCGGACTTATCACTCTTCCATATAAAAAGTACAGGTTTCAAGAACAGAACTTAAACACCTGGAGTTCAGTCATACCTCTACCACTATTACTATGTGACCTCAAACACATTATTAATAGTCTCTGTTTCTCAATTCATTTGTAAAGATAGGGGTAAAAATAATACCTACCTATTCATGGGAGGGATTGGGGGCAGGAGGAGAAGGGGATGACAGAGGATGAGATGGATGGATGGCATCACCAACTCGATGGACGTGAGTCTGAGTGAACTCCAGGAGTTGGGGATGGACGGGAGGCCTGGCATGCTGCGATTTATGGGGTCGCAAAGAGTCGGACACGACTGAGCGACTGAACTGAACTGAACTGATTGGTGGTCCTTGGGGATCAAATGAATTAGTGCAAGAATAGTGCTTAGAACAATGCCTGATACACTTGTTGTTAATATTATTATCATTATCACCATCTCACCATCACCACCACCACCACCATCACAATCATCATCACCATCATTATCTTCTGAGGTTGTATTTACTCTGAGAAAATTAACCATATGATCACCAAACTCTCACCTCACTTTCTGCCCCTGTAGATACAGTCATAATGTTGATTTTCATGGCTAGTATTTCCCTTTGTCAGCAATTATTTTCCTCTTTTTTTGCACAACTGATTTCAAGAAATGTTGAGCTGTTTCATGAAACTAAATGAATTCAATCAGTCATCTTAATATTTGAAGTAGAAGCATGTTCAAAAGGTGTGTAAAAACTCTCTCTACCATGAATGAAATGCAATATTAAAATACTTCAGGACTATACGTTACTGTTATAGAACATGCAAAAGTCTCTAAGTAGCCTTGTATTTGGGCTTTTATTCTTAGACAGAATATCCTTGTTATATGCTCCTTCATACTAGAATGAGTAATATATATATATTTTTTAAGGCTTCAAGCAATTAGACCCAAAACAATAGAAAAAGTCACTAAGTTTATGACTCTAGGACAGTAAGCTAACACCAATAACTCAACATTAGCTCCACCATAACAATGGTGCCAAAACAAATTGTCTTTAATTAACAAAATTAGAATTTGGAAAACAAAACTATATCAACTGATGTTTCCCATTAGGGCTGAAAGAATTTATAGGAACTGTTTGTTTGATTTTTTCTAATTTTTTGATGTTTAACACAGTTAAAAAAGATGGTTACCAAAATATATTTTTCTTATGAAGGACAGGTAATATGATATCATATGATAATATGATGTTATTGATAATATGATAATATAATTGATATAATATGATAATATAATTGATAATATGACCTAGGAAAATCCATTCAATCAAACTACACTTTATGGCCCATAATCTAAATACTTCTATTTTCATCAAAGACACATGTCTGGTATTAGCCCCTTTTCCATTCTTAACCAACAACTTTTATAAATTATCGAAGTAGTGATCATATTCTCAAGGTCAGATTATTTTGTCTGCATATAGTAATATTCTTTTGAAAACCACCTCCTTATTTTAGGTTGAAAAATGCACATCTTCTCAGTTGAAGAGAGGGCACATCTTTCTTGACCGCTTTTATTTTCATTTCACAAGCTGAATACAAAACCCGTTTATTAATGTAAATGCCTCTGATGCCTATTTTCTGAGTACTTTTCAGAAAACCTAATCTTGAACATGGTGTCTTACAATGACTATCAAAAGCCAAGAAAAGCAATATTTATTAATGTTTGAGAGATGCCAGGAGTCAGTGCCACCAAAGGCTCTAAAATCTGTCCTCGCTGCTGCTGCTGCTAAGTGGTTTCAGGTGTCCGACTCTGTGCGACCCCGGAGACGGCAGCCCACTAGGCTCCCCCGTCCCTGGGATTCTCCAGGCAAGAACACTGGAGTGGGTTGCCATTTCCTTCTCCAATGCATGAAAGTGAAAAGTGAAAGTGAAGTCGCTCAGTAGTGCCAAACTCTTAGCGACCCCATGGACTGCAGCCCACCAGGCTCCTCCATCCATGGGATTTTCCAGGCAAGAGTGCTGGAGTGGGGTGCCATTGCCTTCTCCAAAATCTGTCCTTGGATTAAGATTAACCAGCAAGTAGTACGTTGCCCACTTAGACTGAACTACTAATTTGCACATATTTCCCTTTCTCCTTCCTAACTTCTTGGCTTCTACTGAGACGTAGTTTAAGAAACAGCCTTATGAGAAGTACTTTTTACCATCAGAATGTTGAACAGGTTATTGTTTAATACATGACAATAAGTCTTCATGAGGAGAAAGGTAGAGAATTTGAGGTAAGCTGCTCAAAAACACTATAATCAGAGTAAATTCAAGACAGCACCACAGCTTTATATAGAGGGATTCATGTCTCCAAAGTCAGACCCTCTAGCTTTCCTGGGTGAGGAAAACGTAAATCCCAGACTTCTTGTCTGGTCTTAAGGTGCCACCACACTGCAATCTCCCTCTGGATTCATTTTCTACTTAGTCTCCAGTCTTCCCTGTGGGCCTTCAGCCATCCTAAAGAATTATCTGGAGAAAGTTTTCTATTTTTGTAAATCTCACTCTCTTCCCAGGCTCAATGTCTCATCAATTAAAGCAGGTTCTATTTTTAAATGAAGTGGATTTCTTACTATAATACTATAAACGTATTTCTGACCCAAATGTCAGTGTCTATGGACCCAAGGCAAATACCACATTCCTAAAAGTTTTACTGCCCTGTATATTATACTTGTAACTTTTCTCAATCCAATGCTTTTTTTTTTTTTTCTGGTTCACTATACCCTAACTTTTTCCTGGATGTCCCATAGTAATCAGAATGTTTTGATGAAAATAAAACTGTGTACATGTGTCTATCAAGAAAGAGCTAACACAGTACTTTTGAGGTTGCTATCTTTGGGAAAGATTGAAGGCAAAAGGAAAAGAAGGGGGCAAAGGATGAGATGTTTGAATAGCATCACCGATTCAATGGACATGAACTTGGGCAAACTCTGGGAGATGGTGTGGGACAGAGAGACCTGGGGTGCTACAGTCTACAGAGTCACAAAGAGTCAGACATGAGCTGGCAACTGAATAACAACAACAAATCTTTGGAAGGATCTGTTTGCAGTGTTGGCCTTTGGTTGGTATCTGAGGACTCGGCTTTTGGAACGTTTCATACATTAATAAGGCCACCTTGCTCAACTTGGGCACTGTACCCTGTTTCACCAGGCTGCCATGACTGTACAAAAAATGTGATTCATGGTAACTATCTACTTTTCTTCTGAAACTTTGGTTCTATAGCTGGTTATGTCAGCAACGAGTACCTGTAAGACTGGCCCCAAATGGAAACTGTGGACTCTCGAGTCTCAAACAAGGTTCCCTGGACCAAAATACTGCACCTATACTGCTGCGTCTCAGTACTGGTGAAAGGAATGTGTTGGGTGTAACCCCTCCTAAAAGGAAGCATGTTGGAACTCTGCATCAGGTTTCTCCAGACTACCTAGTACATCCTTTTCTGTTGATGATCACTTTCCTAAAACATACTCATGAGTATCTCTGACTTTGCATCCTGTGAGTATTCTCAGCAAATCACCAAACATCTTGGGGCCTCTGAGTTATATACAAGAAAATTTTAAAAGAGTTTAACACATACTGCATGAAATACATATGGCAATACAAATATCAGAAAATATAGGAAAAGGCAGGCAATACATATACAGGAAAAGATGTTCAATGCTATCAATCGTTAAGGAAGTACAATTAACACTACAATGAGATACCACTATTCAGCTATCAGACTGGTTAAAATTTTAAAAATTGACCATACCAAGTGTTGTCAACTACCAGCAGTGAGCAAGTGGAATTTGAAATTAAAAACACAACTTCATTTGCACTGGTACCCAAAAAATGAAACCTAAGGATAAATCTAACAAAATAGGTACAAGATCTGTATGTGGAAAACTACAATACTCTGATAAAAGAAATCAAAGCACTAAATAAATAGAGAGATTCCATGTTCATGGATAGGAAGGCTCAATACTGTCAAAATGTCAGTTCTTATCAATCTGATCTATAGATTCAGAACAATCCCTGGCAATGAAGAGAGAAGACAGAGGAAGGCAGGAAGGAGGTGCTGTCAAAAGACATAGGGCACTCTCGAACATGATGAATATGCTCCCTGTCTTCACTGTAGTGATGGGTTTCCCAGATGTACACATATCACAAAATGTTCAAATTTTACGCCATAAATGTGTGCAGTTAGTTATACACCAACAATACAGAGGACCTTCCCCAGAGGCCCAGTGGTTAGGACTTTGCCTTCCAGCACATGTGATCCAGGTTCAATCCCTGGTCAAAAAAACAAAACATAAAAAAAGAAGCAATATTGTAACAAATTGAGTAAAGACTTTTAAAAAAATGGTCCACATCAAAAGAAACAATCTTTACAAAAATACATAAATAAAACTTTTTTTAACTTATATAATTCATCCTTTCAGGCCCCCGTTACAGGCTGTTAGAAACACCACCCATCCCAGGTTTCCCATAGTAATACATGCAATTTTATAACTAGTCATTTAAAACCAAGAGGAAGTAATCTTTTGGGATTTTAGCAATAAGCATGATACAACTCCTGTCAAGAAAATGTATCTGAAAATTGACTCAGAGAAAAAAGAGATTAAGGTTAGAAAGACAATGACTGAACACATTCCAAATTTCTAGTCAAAATCTTGCAAAATAACCCTTGGTTACTATAGGTTATATAAATTCAGAAGCTACCCTAAGTCACTGAAGTCTCAGAGCATAGAGCTTGTCTAGACATAATTCTCTAGGATCTATGATATGTTTTAGTGATCATCGCAATTCTGTGATTGGGGAAAGCCGTCCAAGTCTTATTCAGAACTTTATTGTCTCCAAAGCCCTCTAGGAAACGACTAATTACCAAGTATGTGAACAAATGCATTCTTAAATGAAATTCTCACTAAAATTTT
The DNA here is from genome assembly GCF_023091745.1 of Budorcas taxicolor. Taxonomy (NCBI): domain Eukaryota; kingdom Metazoa; phylum Chordata; class Mammalia; order Artiodactyla; family Bovidae; genus Budorcas; species Budorcas taxicolor. Next base: position 11,900,571 of record NC_068918.1, on the reverse strand, counting down.
TTTATTTAATTACACTAAAAAGTCATAAAAGCAAAAAAAAAAATAGCAATTTTATTCAAAAGCATAGGTCTTATTTCATTGGTCTTATACCTACGAAGAAAGTTAGGATATCGGGACCAACTCCAAACACTGTCCACAAAACAGAATCTATTACCTTAAGTGGTCATTTCTAGAAATTGACAGGCAAAGTTCTGAAGCTTTTGTGATGGATACAGGCTTCCCGAGTGGCGCAGTGGTAAAGAATCCACCCTCCAGTGCAGGAGACACAACAGACTCAGGTTCGATCCCTGGGTCAGGAAGATACTCTGGAGGAGGGAGTGCCAACCCACCACAGTATTCTGGCCTGCAGACTCTCATGGACAGAGGAGCCTGGAGGGCTACAGTCCAGAGGGTCACAAAGAGTCAGACATGACTGAGCACATGCATAGAGAGAAAGAGATGGTTGATCTTGGTGATTTCTTACTCAAAACATTAATCACTTTAAATATTCTCAATCAACTGATAGGTTATATGAACATTTCTGAGCATAGCAACATCTGGTAATTAACTTCTCTCCACTGAATCTATTAAGGGGACTTTTGTAAAATAGTTTACATTCCTAACTATGAAGCTGATTCTAGTGTCAAGCAAGTGCTCCAAAATCATTTTCTGCATATACGCAGGAAATAAAGCACATTCCATGAAGTCATGGCAATCTTTGGAAGTACAATATTTTTAATTAACAAAATTCAGATGTGTAACATAACGTATCTCTCTCTAATGGAGCTTAGTTGCTGGATGACTGAAACTTAGCTAAACTCATTCCAAGTTTTTTTTTTCCTCAGTCACTTTAGAGTTTTCTTACTCAAGTGAGACAAACTTAGTCAATTTACACCACATGGGGTGTCTAGTTATGGGAAGGGGGTGGAGTAGTCCAGAGTGAGGCTGGCATTCAGCCTCTTGCTTGATCGCCCTTCTGCTTCAGCATCCTCTGAGCTGTCTGCAGCCACCTCTCCTGCCCTACTTCCTCCCTGGCATCCCTTCATCCCCACTGAGAGAACTCTTCAGGAATCACTGGTTTCTAAGTAAATCTTGCTTCATTTTGAGGGCCAAATATTCTGGTATCTTGATTATACGACAAGGTCGTCAGGAAGGGCTCACGGTCACTTTCCCAGGCTCCAAGAAAGAGGCAAATAAAGTCCTCCAACCTCTCATGTTCCCAAACATCTTTTTATCTGGTGGGAGTTTAAGGGGCTGTCCCTCTGAGACTCCTAGCCTCTGAGAACTTCGGTGATTTACTCTCTTGCTTTTGAAACTTCCCCTTTCTGCTCCCTTCCCCTGGCACTGAGAGTTCCCGTCTAATCCCTTAAACGTAATTTATTACAAAAGTTGTTTTTCTGATGTCATCTGTAAGAAAGGGACTCAACAAACAATTCTTGCCAAAAAATTGGCCACCGTTTGAATGATTAAAACCGTCATGAAAATGTATTCTGAGCAAGGACTTGATGCATTTTGCCTTTAGTCTTGAAAACCACTACCAAAAATGGCTAACTGCCTTTATATTTTTCTGAAAGTAAAATTTATCACGTCTAGCAGAAATTAACACAGCACTGTAAATAAAATAAAGCTTTTTAAAAAGTCAGCACCTCTCAGTAAATTTCACCAAATTTAACTTTTCTAGATAAAAAATGTAAACACTATTTTTTTCTTTTTTTCATAGTGCCGCATACATGGTAATTCCTCCATAAAAGATTGTTAGCTGAATAGCTTTTCCATAAAGACATTCTTTTCAAATAATTTATCATAGTGCTCTATTTGGAACCTGAACAAATGATATACTAATTTCTGATAGTGTTACCATCACATCTAACAATTCTAGTTGGAGGTTATATTAGATCTGAAAAGCTTAATGCTCTAAGGAAACAAAGTCTCTGGTGATTAGGTATACACTCCTTTTGTTTAGACCTGAAATAAAAATGAAAGACTGGGAATTTTCAAAAATTCCAGGTGTTTCCTAAAGAAGAAAAGTTCTGCTGTCATCCTAAAAATATAAGTCCTTCAGGGAACACTTTTTTTTATTTTACTGTAATGCAAGCTATTTTGCCTTGTTGCATAGCCAGAAATTATAGGCACCATGAATTGGAATCAACTGGATGCCAAATGAGGTAGTTATGCCCACATTCCTATTCACAGTGGCCTTAGGAAATACAGTCCTTTCATTAGCTGTTTAATTGTCCTGGGAACATCCCGAGTCAATATTTTTATTTCCTGTTTTCACCTGCCAGTGGTGAACATTTTTCTCCATTTTCTGAACATATGACTAAATTTAACATGGTAGTTATAACAAGACCTACAGGAAGCTGCCCAGGCCAAATGAACTGGAAAACCTGAACAATTTAAAATATGCTTTTCTATTTTGAAGGAAGTCTTGAAGTTGTGAAGATCCTTCCTCCTCATGCCCTAATTTCATTGCGATGGCACCATTTCTTTGAAAATCTTTCCAAACACGTGGAAAGTTAAAAGCTGTCATTTCACTTCTTTAAGTTCATTAAGTAAATAAGGCAAAACATTTTATGGATTTATTTGGATGAACTAATTAGAAGACATCTGTGTTTCTAGATGTTTTCTAGAAAGACAATCCCTTTTTATTTTAGCTTACTGAAAGCAACTAAATCTTTTTTTCTCTCTTTTTTAAAAATTTTTACTAAAATACAGTCGACTTAACAATGCTGTATTAGCTTCAAGTATACAGCAAAGTGAATCAGTTATACATAGGTATATGCTAGACCTATGTATAAATATATTCTATATATTCTTTTTTATATTCTCCTCTATTATAGATCGGAGAAGGCAATGGCACCCCACTCCAGTACTCTTGCCTGGAAAATCCCATGGATGGAGGAGCCTACAAAATAGCAAGTATGCTTCCCTGTGCTCTACAGTGGTTGGTTATCTACTTTATACATAGCGGTGTATATATTTTTATCCCAAACTCCTAATATACCCCCCTTCCCCTTTGGTATGCATAGCATATGGCAGATAAACTTTAAATGAAGCCAAATTACACAATATTGAAATTTATTTTCAATAATCTTTGAAATTTTTACAGCTTATTTTAGCATCTTTTTATGACCTAGAGCCGACTTATATTCTGGAAGAGACATTAAGCCATCATACATGTATTATCTCTCAATAAATTATTTTATCCATCCAGCAACATGTGGTTCTTTTTATCTGAAAATAAAACTTTGCTAACTTAAGAAAAAGATGCTTACTCCTTGGAAGAAAAGTTATGACCAACCTAGATAGCATATTCAAAAGCAGAGACATTACTTTGCCAACTAAGGTCCGTCTAGTCAAGGCTATGGTTTCTCCAGTAGTCATGTATGGATGTGAGAGTTGGGCTGTGAAGAAGGCTGAGCACTGAAGAATTGATGCTTTTGAACTGTGGCATTGGAAAAGACTCTTGAGAGTCCCTTGGACTGCAAGGAGATCCAACCAGTCCATTCTGAAGGAGATCAGCCCTGGGATTTTTTTGGAAGGAATGATGCTAAAGCTTAAACTCCAGTACTTTGGCCACCTCATGAGAAGAGTTGACTCATTGGAAAAAACTCTGATGCTGGGAGGAATTGGGGGCAGGAGGAGAAGGGGATGACCGAGGATGAGATGGCTGAATGGCATCATGGACTCGATGGACGTGAGTCTGAGTGAACTCCGGGAGTTGGTGATGGACAGGGAGGCCTGGCGTGCTGCGATTCATGGGGTCGCAAAGAGTCGGACACGACTGAGCAACTGAACTGAACTGAACTTAAGAAATGGAGAAGGCAATGGCACCCCACTCCAGTACTCTTGCCTGGAAAATCCCATGGATGGAGCAGCCTGGTGGGCTGCAGTCCATGGGGTCGCTAAGAGTCGGACACGACTGAGTGACTTCACTTTCATTTTTCACTTTCCTGCATTGGAGAAGGAAATGGCAACCCACTCCAGTGTTCTTGCCTGGAGAATCCCAGGGACGAGGGAGCCTGGTGGGCTGCAGTCTGTGGGGTTGCACAGAGTCGGACACGACTGAAGCGACTTAGCAGCAACATAAGAAAGACATAAAATACATTGATTTTCATAATCCATTTTGCATTTCTTTGTTCTTTTCAAACAAATAGATTTCAAGAAATGCATGAAGAAAAGTGACCAATGCTCTTTTAGTATAACATCTCAAAATACCAACCAGAAAGTGTACCTGCAGTGGATTGAAGGCCCAAACTTGTCAGAACAGTGTAATAATAAACAGATCTTCTTTTTAAGGGTTTTAAAAACATGCATGCTGTAAATGAGCTTGAGGTCTCAGTCAGAGTAGTATAGAAGAAAAGAATTAGAAATTAATGGCTAGTTCAAGAGGAGATGGACGAATTCAGAGTGCCATGGGAACATACACATTACCATATGTAAAATAGATAGCCAATGGGAATTGCTGAAAAGAAGCAGGGAGCTCAAACGGGGGCCCTGTGACAGCCTAGAAGGGTGGGATGGGGTTGGAAGTGGGAGGGAGGGTCAAGAAGGAGGCAACATATGTATACCTATGACTGACTCATGTTGATGTATGACATAAATCAACACAATATTGTAAAGCAATTATCCTCCAATTAAAAATAAATACATTTTTACAAATAAATAAATTTAAAAATTAGACTACATTAAAAAAAGAGAGAGAGGGATTTGGGAGGGATGATCCATGGGGGTTTTCTGGGGGTGGCCAAGGCCATGACAGTGAAGGAGAAATCACAGGTGTAACTTGACACAGCTCCAGGGCCAGGAGGGCAGAGGAGAAAGAACCAGAACTCACCTCCTCTGGCAGGCATGCCAAAATTACAGCTACTCACAGAGCAACTATCTATAAAAACAATCTATAAAACAAAGACTATAAAAATAAAGTCTATCTATAAAAGTTTATCTTAAAAAAGCTTATCAAAGTTTATCTACAAAGATAAAGACTAGCAGAAAAGCTTTTCCATAGCTAAAGACATTAAGAAGGAACCACACTGAAATAAGTAGGAGGGGCAGAGATGCCCTACAGGATTGATGACCCCTGGATTGATGACCCATGAATGAGAGGAATATCCTGATCCTAATGTCCTCCCCAAGGAGCAAGGGCTAAAAACTCCACACTGGGTTCTCCAGCCCAGGGATCCTATATCGAAAACCAGCAGGGCTCATGTTTAGGACAGCCGGACTTTCTTTGGGAAACAGACTCCACTCTTTTAGGGTATATGCATTAGCTCACAAGATCCAAGTCCCAGTACAGAGGCAGCAGTTTGAAAGGGGCCTGGGTCAGACCCACTTGCAGATCATGGAGTGCCTCACGGAGAGGCAGGAGGAAACCAGGACCGCCCCCCCCCCCCAGCCCCCACCCCGCTGAGGATGGAGACCCTGGCAGCAGCCATCTGGGGGAGCTCACATTTGTTCAGTCACTCAGTTATGTCCAACTTTGTAATCCCATGGACTGTATCCTGCCAGGCTCCTCTGTCCACGGAATTTTCCCAGCAAGAGTATTGGAGTAGGTTGCCATTTCCTCCTCCAGGGCATCTTCCTGACCCAGGGATCGAATCTGCGTCACCTGCATCTCCTGCTTCACAGGTGATTTCTTCCACCACTGAGCCCCTGGGGAAGCCCTCAAGGGAGTGCATTCTACTATAGTAACAACTGCTAGCAAGTGCTATTTTGGAATCCCCTCTCCAGTGCCAGGGTTTTACCCATCCACCAGCGGGTCAGCTCCACACTTGCTAGGTCATTCAAACTGCTCTGTGGGGACCTGGCAGCAGCCATCAAAGGGCCAGCACCAGCTCCACAACCCCCAGGCTGCTCAGACAGCAGCTCCTCCAAACACTGGGCCACCATCAAACCTCAGAGCCCCCAGGCTTTGCAGTTAGCAACTGGGACCTGGCTCTGCCCTCCAGTGGGCCCAGAGACACCTCACACAGCAGGGGCTCACAGCCAACTGCTAGAGAGACCAGCCCTGCCTGTGGGTTGGTTGCCAGAGGGGAGTGGTGTAGGGGTAACGGCAAGTGGTAAAGGGGATTAAGAGATTCAGATCTCAGATTATACAATAAGTAGCTATGAGGATATAATACACAGTATAAGGAATATGGTCAATAATATTGCAATAATTGGGAATAGACTGTTACTATTGTGGTGATTATTTCACAGTGTAGGCAAATGTCAAATTACTATGTAATCAGTTCAGTTCAGTTCAGTTGCTCAGTCCTGTCTGACTCTTTGCGACTCAATGAACTGTAGCACACCAGGCCTCCCTGTCCATCACCAAGTCCCGGAGTTTACCCAAACTCATGTCCATTGAGTCGGTGATGCCATCCAACTGTCTCATCCTCTGTTGTCCCCCTCAATCCCTCCCAGCATCAGGGTCTTTTCAAATGAGTCAGCTCTTCGCATCAGGTGGCCAAAGTATAGGAGTTTCAGCTTCAACATCAGTCCTTCCAGTGAACACCCAGAACTGATTTCCTTTAGGATGGACTGGTTGGATCTCCTTGCAGTCCAAGGGACTCTCAAGAGTCTTCTCCAACACCCCAGTTCAAAAGCATCAATTCTTCTGCACTCACCTTTCTTTATAGTCCAACTGTCACATCCATACATGAATACTGGAAAAGTATATGACTATGTAATAAATAGTACACATGAAATTAACATGATATTGTACATCAACTGCGTTTCAAGTTGATTAATTCATTAATTCCAGTGTAACTTGCCAATTGTGCCCGCATGCTCAGACTCTTCAGTCATGCTGACTCTCTGTGACCTGTAGCCTGTGGACTGTAGCCCATCAGGCTCCTCTGTCCATGGGATTCTCCAGGCAAGACTGCCATCTCCTCCTCCAGGGGATCTTCCCAACACAGGGATGTGCAATCTTTACAGACTGAGCCGCCTGCTAATTGCAGAGCAGATCATTTAGAGTCATTGTAGAAAGGGAACTTCAGTTCACAGGTGTATCTATAACCAGGAGTTTCTGACCTTCTTGAGCTGTGACAGTTTCTCTTCAATATCTTGATTTAATTAGACCCAATTCCTATCTACATCCATTATAAAACACGTGGGCAAGTTTGTATACACTTTTCTTGAACTTTACTCAGTTCAAAAACTAGATGAAACACATTGGTCTACTTTAATAAGTGACTGTTTATATATCTGAAATAATTTCTCAACATATGGAAAACAGAAATTACCCAGATCATGCAATAATTTAGGGCTTTTAAGAGTTTTTATATACTATTGATGCTTTATAAATCTGCACATGTATGGAATGAACACATAAAAATATTTCTGTTTATGAAAGTATTTTCACCCTCAAAATTATCATTTAGCCAAGTAATTAAGTAATTAAAGTCACTAAGTATTTAAGATACCCAACATTACTCTATGTGTTCTGCACATATAGTCTCTCCCTTTTTAAAATTTAATTTTCTGGAGTATAGTTGATTGACAATGTTGTGCTAGTTTCAGGCAAAGCTACTTTCACAACTAAGTGATTCAGTCTCTTAATCCTGACAACTCTCTAAGTGGATCCTATTATTATCTCTGGTGGGCTACAGTCCACGGGGTCACAAAGAGTTGGACATGACTGAAGCAACAGGCAATGGCACCCCACTCCAGTACTCTTGCCTGGAAAATCCCATGGACGGAGGAGCCTGGTGGGCTGCAGTCCATGGGGTCACAAAGAGTCGGACACGACTGTGCAACTTCCCTTTCACTTTTCACTTTTATGCATTGGAGAAGGAAACGGCAACCCACTGCAGTGTTCTTGCCAGGAGAATCCCAGGGACGGGGGAGCCTGATGGGCTGCCGTCTATGGGGTCACACAGAGTCGGACACGACTGAAGTGACTTAGCAGCAGCAGCAGCAGAAGCAACTTAGCGTGCACTTAGCAGAGCACAGAAAGGGAAAGCACTGTGTTCAAGACCAGCTAGACCAGCCAGCAAGAAAGTGGAAGAGCTGGAGCAGGAAATGGCAACCCACTCCAGTGTTCCTGCCTGGGAAATCCCATGGACGGAGGAGTCTGGCGGTCTGCAGTCCATGGGGTCACTAACAGTCGGATACGACTGAGCGACTTCACTTTCACTTTTCACTTTCATGCGTTGGAGCAGGAAATGGCAACCCACTCCAGTATTCCTGCCTGGGAAATCCCATGGACGGAGGAGTCTGGCGGTCTGCAGTCCATGGGGTCACTAACAGTCGGATACGACTGAGCGACTTCATTTTCACTTTTCACTTTCATGCGTTGGAGCAGGAAATGGCAACCCACTCCAGTATTCCTGCCTGGGAAATCCCATGGACGGAGGAGTCTGGCGGGCTGCAGTCCATGGGGTCACTAACAGTCGGATAAGACAGAGCAACTAAACCGCCACCACCACCAGCAGAAGAGCTGGGGTTGAGTCCCAAGCACTCTGGCTCTAGAGAACCTACTCTTACCACAACACAATACAGTATCTAATCTCATCTGGTTAGGGAGGCACTATTCTCTCCATGTTGAGATGAGAAAATTGAGACTCAATGGAGTTAGTGACTTTCAAGTTTATTCAGCTAACGTGTGATAGATACTTTCTGATTCCAAAGCCACTGACCAGCTCATAAAACCACTACAGCCTCCAAAACACAGGACCACTGTATAAAATGTGAAAGTTACCATGATCATGAACAACAGAAGCAAAAACAGACAAATGATAGTAGTGGCCTGATTCACATCATCTCATGAGGATGTTCATCCTTGATGGGATCAGTGTACCCACTAATCACAGGACCACAGTCCCAGGCTAAACCTACCCCCTGGCCCAGAGCTATAACTAGCAACACCAGAGATGGCTTTGGTGTTCCTGATCTTTACAAATCCAGAGAGTAGTTTCTCTGCCTCCAGGAGCAGCCACAAGGCTAGCCAGAAGGAAATTCAACCCAGAGGCCCAAAACTGGATTCAAAATGGGAACTTCCCACAAGGCTGAGTCAGGAATTGGGAGCCCAGAGACACAAAGAAAGAGAAAAGCAGATGACAGATGAAAAAGCCTTTGCCACTGAAGGTGTTTTCTCCTAGATGAGCATTTTGGATTTCCAAGTGGCTGCTTCCTGCTGAGCTTAGAAGGGCCTGGCCTCTGCTATGCACTCACAAGTAGGAGAATTTTGAACTCAAACATGAAAGCACAGCAGCAGGTCTCAGAGTCCACAGCTCAGGCCCGCTGGGAGGCCCGGCCAGTTCACACAGCATATGTGCCCTGCTTATCATCCTGTTTAATGGATGAGGCCAAACCAAACAGCAAAAATGAATGGCAGAGCGGAGTCTTCAGCCCTGGTCTCAAAGTGCATGCTGACCTCACCTTGCAGTTTTTTTAGAAATCATTTGAGTTATATATATTTGACAGAAAGTATTAAAAGCCCAAGTTATGCAAAACTTTAAAAGGGAAGAAAGTTTCAAAGTTATAGCTAATTAGAAGACTCATCACCTTACTTCCATCTTCCCATTTTCGTCCATCAAGCAAATCCTGAAATTCAGTGAAACCATGGAAACATGAAGCTTAACCACATGTGAACCCGAACAAAAATAATCAGAATTTACATGACCACCACAAAAGCCTGGGCATCATTAACATATGTCTTCTGCTGAAGATCGGGCTCATTTATTTACACAAAACTCAAATCAGAACATTTAAGTATAATAAGAATCTGCGGCTTCCAGTTCAAGATGGCAGAGTAGAGGACATGCGTTCATCTCCTGCAAGAGCACCAAAATTGCAAGTAGCTGTTGAACAGCCATTGACAGGAGGATGCTGGAACCCACCAAAAAAAGACCCCTTGTCCAAAAATAAAGAAGAAGGTCCAGTGAGACTGTAGGAGGGGCACAATCATGATAAAATCAAATCCTATACCCGCCAGATGGGTGACCCACAGACTAGAGAAAAATAATACCAAAGACGTTCTCACACTGTTGTGAAGGTTCCTTATCCCATGTCAGTCTTCCCAGCCTAGGGATCTGACAAAGGGACTGGGAATCCCCAGGGAATCTGGCCTTAAGGGCCAGTGGGATTTAATTATCGAACTTCCAGAGATCTGGGAGAAACAGAGACTTCAGTCTTGGAGGGCACAAAAAAATTTTGTGCACACCAAGATCCAGAGGAGAGGAGCAGTGACCCCATAGGAGAAAGAACCAAAATGACCTATTAAGTTTGGAGGGCCTCCTGTGGAGGTGTGGGTCAGCAGGGGCTCACCGCAAGGACAGGGGAACTGGAAGGTCCCCCTTGACATAAGTTCACCATTAACCTTACCACAGAGCCCACAGACCCCAGGGTTGGGTCCCCTCAGGCCAAACAACTACCAGGAAGTGCAACCCTACCCATCAGCAAATAATTAGATTAAAACTTTACTGAGCAAGGCCCTGCCCACCAGAGCAAGACTCAGTTTCTCCCATCGCCAGTCCCTCCCATCAAGAAGGTTACACAAGCCTCTTAGCCTCATCCATCAGAGGGCAGACAGGAGAAGCAAGAAGAAGCACAACCTTATAGTAGCTAACACAAAAACAATATTACAGAAAGTTAATCACAATGAAAAAGCAGAAAGTTAAGTCCTAGATGAAGGGACAAGATAAAACCCCAGAAAAACAACTAAATTAAGTGGAGATAGGAAACTTTCCAGAAAAAAAAATTCAGAATAAGGATAGTGAAGATGATCCAGGATCTCGGGAAAAGAATGGAGGCAAAGGTTGAGAAGATGCAAGAAATGATTACCAAAGACCTAGAAGAAATGAAGACCAAAGAAACACAGACGAATAATCCACTAGAAGGAATCAACAGCAGAATAACTGAGGCAGAACAGATAAACGACCTGGAGGACAGAATGGTGGAAACCACCGCTGCAGAACAGAATAGAGAAAAAAGAATGAAAAGAAATAAAGACAGCCTGATGGCCACCCACTCCAGTATTCTTGCCTGGAGAATCCCATGGACAGAGGAGCCTGGTGGGCTACAGTCCATGCAGTCACAAAGAGCCGGACATGACTGAGCGAACACTCACTCACTCACAAGAGACCTCGGGGACAACATTAAATGCACCAACATTCCCATTATAGGGGTAGCAGAAGGAGAGAAGAGAGAGAAAGGACCTGAGAAAATATTAGAAGACATAATAGTTGAAAACTTCTCAAACATGAGGAAAGGAAATAGCCAACCAAGTCCAGGCAGCACAGAGAGTCCCGGGAAGGATGAACCCAAGGAGGAACACACCAAGACACACAGTAATCAAGCTGACAAAAATTAAAGACAGAGATAAAATGTTAAAAGCAACAAGGGAAAAATGAGAAATAACATACAAAGGAACACCCATCTGGCTATTATCAGCTGATTTCTCAACAGAAACTATATTCAAAGTGATGAAAGGGAAGAACCTACAACCAAGAAAATTCTTCCCAGGGAGACTCTTCTTCAGATTTGATGGAGAAATCAAAAGCTTTCCAGACAAGCAAAAGTTAAAAGAATTCAGCACCAGCTTTACAGCAAATGCTAAAGGAACTTCTCTAGGCAGGAAACACAAGAGAAGGGAAAGATCTACAGAAGAGAAATGCCACAATATTAAGAAATGGTAAGAGGATCATATTTATCAATAATTACCTTAAACGTAAATGGACTGAATATACCAACCAAAAGACATAGACTGGTCGGATGAAAACATGTGCATGTATGCACTGCCACTTACTCTGCTTGATCCCCACCAAGTTGTATGTAATGACTTTATATTGTTAAGTTAATCATGTTCCCGGTATGGCTTACAATTGTAATTATCTTTTATTTTTTTGTCTGTCTATTGATTGTGAAAATGTATAAACATTTTTTACTATTGTGACTATGTAACTATTACTCACTTAATACCATTGTATCATGATTGGTCAGCAGAAAAATAATAGAACTCTATATTACCAAAACTAGGATCTAATAGAAAAACCTGTTGTCACTTTTTGAAATCCAGATGTATATCAGAATTATCTTGAAATTTTTTGGAAAAATACTAATGCTCTGGTATTGCTTTTTTTCTGCAGAGCCCCAGGTATGTTTCTAATGAACAGTCATGTTTGAAAACAACTGGACTATATGATGATCTTTTACTTTCATCTAATTTGCTTCACGTTTTCTATTTCATATGCAATGCTCCTATTTCATTTAGTTTATGATCTCCAATTTCTCCACCTCTTCTCTCTGTTTTTTTGATGTTCTTTCTCAAGTCTTTACCAAGTGTAGCAGAAAAGTTTTTGTATACATATATAAATATATATATATAAGAAAACTTATGAATTTTTGCCTAAAAAAATATGACATTTTGATTTCACTTTTTTGAGTTAGTATGAATAGAATGATAGATTTCTAGTTAAAAAATAGATACGCAACAAGCAACAAAGGTTTACTATATAGCATAGGGAACTATAGTCAGTATCTTGTAATAACCTATGATGGAAAATAATTTCACAAATAATATATGTGTATTGTATAACTGAACCACCTTGTGCTTCTTGAACCACCTTGCTGTGTACTTGAAACATTGTAAGTTAACTATACTTCAATAAAATATATATTAAAAAAAAATTTGCAATCTCTAAAAGTTCATTATTCTACATCTAATTATGCTTTATGTAATGCGCACTTTGGTTAACTTTAGTTTACTTTCTGAAACTAATAAATTTCTATGGCTGATAATTTCATTTAAAAATATATATTATATACATCATATTGTACATATGTTATGTATAATGTATGGATATTATATCATATTTATTGTATATATTTTATATTGTATTTTTAAGTATTATATATAAAAAGCATATATATAAAGTATTGTGTATATATATATATAAAGTCAATTTCAATAGACCAAACGTTAGTCTTGGTCTATATCCAGTTTCTCAGCCTCGGCACCATTGACATTATGGACCAGATTAAGTCTTTGGTGTGGGGAACTAGCTTGTGCATTGCAGAACATTTAGCAGTACCTCTGGTCTCTACCAACTAGACGCCAGTAACACTGCCCACATTTGTGAAAGCCTAAAATTTTTCCAGACATTGTCAGATACACCTTAAAGGCAAGTGAAAATTATTCCTGCTTGAGAGCCATTGATCTCTATGAAACTGATGATAAGTTTTGACTATTGATCAACCCCTTTTCATTCATAGGCAATCATCCAGGAATTGCTATTACTCTAAACTAATGGTTGACAGTAAGGAGTAGATCTATTGTTGAATGTTTTAATCCAAGCTAATTATTTGCCTTTTAAGTTCACAATACATGATTTTATCATGGTTTTGCCTCTTCTGAATATCATGAAAATCCAATTATACACAAAAGTCTTTGTATCACATAGCAGGATAAATATTCAGTTGACTCCAGAGCAACATGAGTTGGGCACCAACCCTCTGTACAGTTGAAAATCCATCTATAACTTATAATCAGCTCTCCATCTATGCAGTTCCTTTGTATCTGTAGTACCATATGCAGATTCAACCAACCAAGCATCATGTAGTGCTTGGTTGTAAATCTGTAGTAAATTCTACAGGATTTACTATTTTAAAATGTCCACATGTACATGGACCTGCGCTATTCAAACCTACGTTGTTCAAGGGTCAGCTTTACAATATACATACAAATGATATGCAACTAAATATTAAAGTTCTGAAAAATCTGAATTCTTCAAACTATTCTTGTCTAGTGATAAGACATCAGAGTTCATTCAAAAAGTATATGGGGTTTTCTTCAAGTCTGATAAAGTCTACAAAAACTCAAAATGTGTAAATGAATGTGACTTTTAATATATATATAATGGCAAAGAATAAGGTCAATAAATTTGGTCTCTAAAAACCTGTGTTTTTGTCTTTCCCACTATGTTGGGCTTCAAGAGCAGCATGAAGATGAATCATACCAACATGAGGCTTTGCTTGAAAAGGCATGTCAATAGTACAGTGGTTAAAAAAAGAGAAAAAATAAACTACCACTAACATTTGGTATTTAGGAATGGTTTCTACATAATGGGTAGACAAGAAGGAGATATTTTTGAGAAAAGCATCAAGCTGGTCGAGTATAGGCTGTGTTCAGACAAAGAAGAATATTTAACTAGTCTGGATTATGGAATTGTAGGCTCTAAGCAAAGCAAGTTGGGGGAAGAAGATATGGTAAGAAAAAGTGAAAAATGAAATAATTGAAACCAGATTATAGAAGGCCTGCATTTCAGATTAATGAGACTGGTTTGTTCTATAACTAACAGGAAAAAATTGAAGAAAATGGATCAGAAAGACCAGAGGTAGGTGTTTAGATGATGTGCTTTTTCTGTATATCAGACATTGCATCCATCTTCTACCTACATCTAAACCAGTTGACCACCATCACCTATGTAAAACATGGCCCCTTAAGGAACTCTGGTCTTATTCTGAGACCTAGGAACAAGTCATTTTGTGACTAACCTGCCTCTCAGTTCATGCCCATTGGCTAATAATTGTTTGTCTTATTTTAAGACTACCTTCACCTCATTCTCAATTCTAGTAATTAGGCCTTGGCTTTTCCCTTTATTTATAGCCCTACTGACACCTCAGGACATGTGGGATAGAAGCTAACTTCTGAAACAACCCTCATCTACCACCAGAAGTAAAATCCAACTGCTCTGGCCATGGCCTGTCTGGGGTGCATCTTCCAATCTTGCTAGATCTGGTTGCCACGTGGTCATGCTCTTCCAGCTTCCGCTGATACCCAGTGGCTGCCATCAGCTGATTCCCTGTTGCCTTGCTCTGTAGACACTGGATTCACTGGATTTTGTGAGGCTCTTCCTACTCCCTGTGCCACCCAAGTGGGCACATTCCTTCCAGGTCCAGGGCCGTGTGTGCCTTGCCTCACTGAGGTTCACTCTCCCTGCACAACTGGGGTAAGTGGTGACAGATAACTGGTAGACAGAAAGAGTGGATGGGAGGAAACAAAAAAACACCCAGAAAGGGTAGCGAGGAGTCTATGAGCAGTACTGAGGGTGGCCCAAACCATACTAATCACGCTCCTCAAGAAAGTTAGAAAAATATGTTTGAATGCAAAAGCAAACTATTTTTATAATGTGTTTTGCATGAAAAAAAAAAGTTTTTATAATTAAATATGGCACATAAAATTCCCCCTTTTACTGCTCTACACTTACTATTTTAACCAAGGGCCATTTTCAGTCCAATCTCTTATAACATCCCTTTACTTTCCTCGTTACAGCCTCTTTTTTTTCCAGATGTTACACTTCTTTTAAGTAACTGCAAAGATGTCAAATCAGATTAGCCTTTCCATTTCAAAAGTGAAAAGCTCCAGCAAGTAAAGACAAACTTTTATGGCAAATTGGTTAATAAAGTGCTGTCTCATGAGAATTGGACCTTCAGCTAGAAAAGTGATTCTTAATGCTTAACATCTCCTTCTGCAGTCTGAATTCTTCCTGCAGCCGCTGAAAATCCTTTCTGGTCTAACCACAACTCATCACAAGTGTACACACTTGGATTGGATTGCTTTTTTACTCCCCTATTTAATTAAAAACTAAAACAAACAAACAAAGAAAAAATACAGACTCTGCTAACATAATCCAGCTTAGTTCTATCATTCTGTGTCATTATTCTACTTCAACCTCAGTGATTATATTTTCTAGCCTTTTAGCCAGACTGTAGTAGTTCTCAACATTGGCTTTCAAAAAAAAAAAATGCTTATAAATTAATGCAAATGAAGTGCTTAAAACAGTGCCTGAAATACTGCCTTATATAGTAAGAGCTATGTAAGTGATTACTATTATTATTAACAGTCCCTGGACTCCACTTCAAACCAACTAAATCCAAATCCATGAAGATTAGGTGTGGTCAATGTCCCTGGGCTCACACACTGGAAATTTTTCCAAAGCTCTCTATGTGTTCCAGTGAGCAACTAGTGTTGAGAAACTCTGAGGTTTAACCAAGCACCAATGAAACAAATCCTATGGCTTAAATCTTTAAAAAGCTGACCAGTCCCATTCCATTCCCCATTGATAGAAAAAAATCTACATCTGCCGGGCACTGTGCATGTCAAAGAAGACATAAAAAAATTAATAAGACAATCTCTACCCTTAAGCAACTAGCAAACAGTTAGGTCAAGTAGACCATAGCCAAATAAATCCAGAGTGATTCTTTAAGGTAAGAATAGTGATATTAACTAAAAATGTGAGTTGGGCAAAGAAAGGATCAGACACTTATACTTGGATAAAGCAAGGAAGGCTCCCAGAGAAAGAGAAACTTGAACTGACCCTTCAGGGCTGAATGGGATTGTGTTGGACAGAAAGAAGGGATAGACACAGGTCTAAAATATACAGCAAAGCTGAAGAGCACCAAGTGTCCAGGGACCTATGAAGAAGTAAAAGAGTTAAAGTAGAAGGCGTACCCAAGGGAAAGCTAGACAGAGTGGAAGAGCCTGTAAAACCTGGACAAACAATTGTGACGTTTGTCTTGTAGATCAAAGGGATCCAAGGAGGCATCGTAAGAATTACTCAGCCACAAAAAGGAATGAAATTGGGTCATTTGTAATGATGTGGATGGACCTAGAATCTGTCGTACAGACTGAAGTAAATCAGAAAGACAAATATCGAATATTAACACCTATAAGTGGGATCTAGAAAAATGGTACTGATAAACCTTTTTGCAGGGCAGGAATAGAGACACAGATGGAGAGACTGGACGTGTAGACAAGGTGGGGGTGGTGAGGGGGAAAAACAGGGAGATTAGGACTCCGGTATATACATCACTATGTCTAAAATAGCTAGCTAGTGGGAAGCTGCAGAATAGCACATGGAGGTCAGCTTGGTGCTCTGTGACGGGATGGGTAGGTGGGAGGGAGGTCTAAGAGGGAGGAGATATTATGTATACATACGGCTAACTCACTTCTTTGTACAGCAGAAATTAACACAATGTTGTAAACAATTTTGCTAAAATAGAAAAACAAGACAATTATCTCTACAATGTATGTCTTTCTCATCTCCATATATCAAAGGCAGCAATAAAGCTACATATGACATGTAAGCTCTCAGTGATCATGTTGATATGTTCAGATGAAACCACCTTATCCATTGCGCCTTCACCCAGTTCTCTTGAGGAATAAAGGCAAGATGTTTTAGCAGTTAAAATTTTAATCATAAGTCAAACTAAGCTAAGAAAATTATTCTATAAATCTCCTTTTACTCATTTCTTTCCATGGATACAAATAAAGGAAGTGTTTTTGGTTTTGTTTTTCAATGTAAGTTTCTACATTAGACCCATCCAACATTTTATACAAAATTGTGCTGCAAAAAGCTGAGAAAAGAAAGTGTGAATCTCACAGATGAAAGAAATTGATTTCAAAAGTAACTACACTTGAGGAGGGATATCTTGAAGTTATATATTTCTTAACAGAATTTCTGAACAGAAGTTCTCTTTCAAAATAAGACTACACATAAGAATTGACACATTTGAGTTAGCAGGTGAATGTATCACTTTAATAACAATGATAGCAAATATTTCTTGGGGGCTTTTTAGTATAAGATTGTGTGTGTCTATGTACAGTCGCTACGTCCTGCCTAACTTTTTGCGACTCTATGGACTGTAGCCTGCCAGGTTCCTCTGTCCATGGGATTTTCCAGGCAAGAATACTGGAGTGATCTGCCATTTCCTCCTCCAGGGGATCTTCCCAACCCAGGGATCGAACCCACATCTCAACACTTCCTGCGTTAGCTTACTTTCTTGACTACAAATATGTCAGTACTGTTCAACTCTGTTTTACAGATGAGGAAACTGAGGTTTCAGTTCAGTCACTCAGTCGTGTCCAACTCTTTGCAACCCCATGAGTTGCAGCACGCCAGGCCTCCCTGTCCATCACCAACTCCCGGAGTTCACTCAGATTCACGTCCATCGAGTCCGTGATGCCATCCAGCCATCTCATCCTCGGTCGTCCCCTTCTCCTCCTGCCCCCAATCCCTCCCAGCATCAGAGTCTTTTCCAGTGAGTCAACTCTTTGTATGAGGTGGCCAAAGTACTGGAGTTTCAGCTTTAGCATCATTCCTTCCAAAGAAATCCCAGGGTTGATCTCCTTCAGAATGGACTGGTTGGATCTCCTTGCAGTCCAAAGGACTCTCAAGGGTGTCCAAAACTGTCCAGGGTCTGATATGTTACCATACATGAAAGCTAACAAGTTAGACTAGTTTCATCGAAGCTTGCAGAAGGCAGGAGACTTCTGGGTCAGAGACATTATTATGCACAGCCGTAGCAATAGACAGAGTACCAGCATTTTCTTTGGCCAATTTTCTGAATCCCAGTCCCACAGAGCAACACAGAGTTGGGTGAAACCTGCACAGTGTAGATTGAATTACAAGAACTGAATAATGCGTTACAGGAATTTTTGTAAAATATGCCAGCCCTTTGTTCCAGAAGGAGACGTTGTCTCTTTCTTCAAAGGTTATTTACTAAGAAACATGCTTGAAACAGTCTAAAACAAAAACAGTCGCTCCTTCTGCCTGAAAGATGTGAAGACACAGAGAACCATGGGGAACTGTCTCCCAACAATAAGTTGCCCAGGTTCGCACAATTAGGAATGGGAGAGCCAAGATTTGAACTGACACCCATGTCATGTAAGCAGCAGAGCTCTATGCCAAACATATCAGGAAACAAGCACGCAGGATACCCTGAGTTTTATGGAACCTGAGAACCTAGATCTTCTAATCATTTCAGAGGAAGATGAACCCAAAAGACTTCCAAGGAGACTCAACTGTCAACATCGGTTAAGAATTTCTCCCTTTAAAGGTAGGGAAATGAAAGAAAAAAATAATCAAAACATATCCTCTGGAGGATCTTAGATCTTTTTATGCAATGAGAAAATTTTTAAAGACATAGAGAGCACAATGGTGCCGGCGGGGGCGGTGAGGGGGAACCTAGGATGTTGTCTGCAGATGCTGTCTTTTCATTCTAGCCTAACATAAAGAGTAGATGAACCATGTTTCAATACTAGGTCAATAGTGGAGCTAAATATGCTTTTTTTTTTCCCACCATAAACTATTTTAGACCTTTAGGTTCTCTGTTCAGGAGATCTCAAAGAATGATTATGATTTCTGTCTTCCTTCAGTCTAAGGACTCAGAGAATTTCTTATTTTGCTTTTCAGAGGAGAAAAAAACCATTGGCCTAAATACAACAAAAGCCTGTGTCTACTCCTTCTGGCTGCACCAGGCTTGTGGATGTGTATGGAAAGCCACACCTTACCCTGAGTCAAACCCAACTGGCATGCCTGTCCATCTCATGCTGGTCCTCGCTGGCCACTCAGGAGCTCACTGTGGAGGAGACTGCACTGCTGTAATCTGGGATCAAACTCAATGAAAACACTACTCCCTCATCAAGGTCTACTTGTATGGATACTCAGCCTCCTAGAGGCTGATAAATGAGTCTCCATCTGTTCAACACCAGTACGCAATTTTTTGAGGGTTGCAATGTCCACTGCTAATGGTAAACACTGTTGACTGACCTCTTAGCACAGCAGTGCTGACTTGGAAAAGGGAAATAGTTTCATCTGGTCTTAACATGTAAACACTCAGAGTAAGTCTCAGTGGGAATGCCGGCTTTGAGAGATTTCAACAAGACCGTACACCCAAGCCAAAGATTTGTTTCTGCACATTGCAAAGGCCAGTTTCCTGTTTTGTGCTCTGTACACAGCCATGTTCAACAAGTAAGACCTGCTGGAGATCCCCTCTTGTGTCAGAGAAACAAAGTATTAAGTTGGCCATGGGTCAGTGAAATCACTGTTTGCTCTAGAGCATGCCCAAGAAGAGAGAGAGATTGAGTCTCTCTTCCAGGATTTGAAAGCTGTCCTGAATCCACGGCCCATGCAGATGCTGGTATGCTGCTTGGTATTTGGGGATTTCTTGCTGATGAATATAATATGGCCAAAGCCTTGCTTGGCTGCAAAGAGAAACCAGAGAAAAATAAAGATGTGCTTTTGTTGGTAACATACTGTGGGGTCAGGATGTTGTTCTAGTGACTCACTTGCAAAAAAGATGTGGTAGGAAAACTGAACTCAACCCCATGACAAAGTGCTATGGCTTTTGTTTAATAAGAATTCCAGCCAACTCACTGGCCAGGATTTTTTTTTTTTTTTCATATAGGCTGGGTCTACATGATTCCAAAATATCCAGTGCATTTAATTCTAAAATTTGTTTCAGTGACCTGGCTAATTTTGCTTATGAAATGTTAAATCTGAATTTAACTGCTTTGGACAAATAATACAAACAGCATATACACTGAGTGTCCATTTGATTAACAGTGTCCTGAGATTTTTGGATGCTTTGGTGTTTTATTGACAGATTGATAGAGCTCAGAGTTCCTGGAATCCATGCCCCGATGACCACTCCTGCCTTTTGGCTTCTAGACTAGACAATGTATTTCTCAAGTAGAACAGTGCCATCGTCATTGGGGTAGAGGAGATGGGTGAGAAGGTGTAACTAACCATCTCAAATCCATGCTGTCCATCTTTGAGGCTTTCTGCCAAACACTTAGCTTTTCATTGTCTTTTTTTAACCCCTTTTTTAAAGTCTTTGTTATAGTCTGAGTTTTTATCTTTAAATTAATGATTCTTCCACAACCATAAATCATGACATATACATTCCTGTCTAAGCCATGTTATCCTTCTTTCTTATCTTCATGTCTTTCCATCGTCAACTTTCAAATATGGTCTCTACTTTAAGGTCCAGTTCAAAACCATCTCTTCTATGAAACAAACATGCATCCCCTCCATACCATGGAATGAGGCCACAAAACTATGTCTGTAGTTCTATTATATGCTGTGCCCTGGGTTATAACTCTAAGCATCTATGTCTGCATCTGCGCTAACTTGTTAGCTCCTTGAGTTCTGCACTTCCATTTACTCTCAGGAGCCCACTTTTCTTCCACTTCATTCACTTCCTACCCAGCTCAGTTATTCACCTATAGCAGGTAATGTTTTAATTGAACGATGCCCACATCCTCCAAGTAAATAGGCCAGATGACAAAGTGATGCAAGGGATAGGTGATGGGGTGGTGGGTGGTGGGAGAAAGGAGGAACATTGTCAAATTGGAAATCCAACCTGATTTAGCATCTAACACATAATTAGTCATGTTGGCAAATACTATAAGGAAAAGACTCAAACACAATTGCTCTGCACTTTAAAATGCCTTATTTTTCCTTTAGTGTATTTATTCATAAACAAACAATATTTACTTTTCTCCTGATTGAAACATGAATGTTTCTACGTGGCTTCCTTCGGATGAATTGCTTCAGAACAATCTAATTCTGGTAATAAAGTAAATCTTCTCACTGCTCCTGATCAATAACCCCATCCTTTGTTTTAAAACAATAATTTGATGCCTAAATACCACCTTTCCCTCAAGGCAATGAAAAGAGAAGACAAAAGCCAGCAAAAGCTAATATAAAACAGCACCACCAGCTAAAATTCAATTCACATCAGGATGCCAGTTTCTCTGAGTGGCTGGTTACTGCTACAAAAGAGAAGGACATATTCAAAATGGAACTACTAGAACATAGGAGTCAAATTTTTTCATATATTGAAAGATGCAGCCCTCATCCCAAATGTACTTTTAATAAGAATCAGTATTTGGGTGGATTCAGGAACCAGATTTCTTTAGAGTCAATCATTGACCCACTGGGAATTTTATTTTCAGCTTTGAGAATGTTCACGATTCATGCTTCGTCATCTCTATGGACAGTTGACATCCTTTCAAATGTATCACCCTGGATGTTTGATGGTCCTGTTTTGTGTGCTTTTTTTAAATAGTGATTTAAATGGCCCCATCATCTTGATTCAGTTTGATTATTAAAAACAGAGTCTAGGGATTTTACACTATGCGTCACAAATTGCGAACCTCTGCGCTCTGCCAATAATGTACTTGGGATTTCTAACACTTAGCAATTTTCTAACATTGTGGTTGAGGTCATCTTAGAAAGACCTGCATTTATATTTTCCCTTTGTGATGCAAAATCAATACTTTGCTGTCTGAGAAAAAGTGAAGCACACCATTCATGTTAGCCTGCTGGGTGACAATATAAACATGTAAACAGCCATCTCTGCATGTTATATGAACATGGAAGCTAAAATAAGTCCTGCCGATTGTTGACTCTCTTGTTGGAAATATTAAATTTGTTCAGGTTTCAGTTTTTTTAAATCTCATGTTTCTGCACTCTATTTTTTTTGAAGAGTTTCATGAAGAACATGCAGAATGACCAAAATACACTATAATGTTCTTATAACACTCCACATAAAAATTTCCGTTTATCGTTCCACATGTTTTCTGCAAAGGCAAATCTCTTTCTTTCTTTCTTTCTTTCTTTTTTTCCTTTCTCTCTTTCTTTGCTCTCTTTCCTTCTTTTCTTCTTCCTTCCTTCTGCCTTCCTTCCTTCCCTCTTTCCTCTCTTTCTTTCTTTTTTACCAGCGCTAAGACAATCAAATAACATTCAGCATAGATCAATGAAAATACTCATGATGCGTTAGAAAATCCATTCACTGAGAAAATGTGGTAAGGGAGACTAAAAATAAAGTGAAATCTCTAGACTTTAGGATCCTCCTGAAAAGTTGCTCAGGAGGTCAAAACATTTAACTGTGGTTGATGTGTAGAGGAAATTAGCTGCAACTTTTCTAAGAGAGTTGGAAGATTCACTCCTGTGTTAGAGTGTGTATGTTTTTCATAAAGAACAGCTGTCCTCTGACGCCAGGGGACACGTCCTTTTGCTCTCTGCCATGGGACACTTCATTCTTTGAGGGCTTCCTTTGCCAACAGTGGTTCTCAGACTCCAGCAAGCATGTGAGTTCCTTGGAGGGCTTGTAAAAATGCAGACAGTGAGGTTCCACCCACAGTCATCTGACTCATTGGGTCTAGGGTCTGGCCTGAGAGTTTGCATTTCTAACAAGTCCCCAGGGGCTGCTGACCCTGCCGGTTTGATGAGCACACTTTGGACACCAGCCTTCCGAGGGAGTGTTTCAGAGCAGCTAAGTGGCCAGAGTTGTGGGGAGTGAATAGAGGGACAAGGAGAGAGTGGTAGAAAGAAGGTGCATCTGTGAGACTGAGAATCAAGGGGCAACACTGACAGCCCAACTATGAAAGAGAATTATGGTCTTAGAAATGCTCCCTGTGACCACACTGAACCAAGGCATCTGAGAATGAGGAAGACATCAGCAAAGGGAAAGAACTGCCAGAAAAATTTACAAAAGAACAGAGAGGTCACAGGCCAAGTCCTTCAGCAAATGGCAGCAACTGAGACATATTACAAGGGAAAATAGGATTATTTCCAGTTTTCCATTCATCCACTCTCATGGAACATGATGGAAGCTTCCTTCTGCAAGAAAGTCAAACAAGTGGCAATCTCTGTCCACTGACTGACATGGCCCTGAAACACCATTTTCCCGATTAGTCAGGACTCAGTGCGTGTGTGCATACTAAGTCGCTTCAGTCGTGTCCAACTCTTTGCAACTCCATGGGCTGTGGCCCACCAGGCACCTCTGTCCATGGAGCTCCTCCAGGCGAGAATCCTGGAGTGGGTTGCCATGCCTTTCTCCAGGGGATCTTCCCTACCCAGGGATCAAACCCGCATCTCTAACATCTCCTGCACGGGCAGGCAAGTTCTTTACTGAGCGCCACTTGAGAAGCCCCCAAGTACACAGTGGAACTGCCAAATCCAAGTGCTATGCCAGCTGGCAAAACACACCCTCCGTGATATTCACGTATCCCCCTGACCTCAGGGTCATGGTACAGAAAAGTCAAGGAGTGCAGGCCAGGTCCAGGAATGGCCCATGGTTTAGCGCTCTATGATCTTCAGATATCAATCTTTGGCCCTCCTGATAGTCCTGCCACGGCCCCATCTGCTGTACTGTGCAGGGCTACATGGGGAGGATCTTCTGACTTCCCTACGGACCAGTCTGACTAACGGCCCCACAGAGCCATCTTGCTCCACGTCCCTATGACTCCCTCCCAGGAAGCAGAGCTGCTCAAGCCTGTTCACTCTCTCTCCCTCGGGCTGGAGGGGAACCTCTTTCCAGCCTATGTTTGGGAAACGCATTCCTGACTTCCCCATCCTTCTCTGGGATCCAAAAACCCTTCTCTCACTTGTCCTTCCTTCACAGCTTTTAAATGCTCAGGATTTAAGTCCAAACATCTGAAAGTCCAAAACCCCCAGGAGCCACAAGCGCCAAATAAGAGAA
Organism: Budorcas taxicolor; assembly: GCF_023091745.1. Lineage (NCBI taxonomy): Eukaryota > Metazoa > Chordata > Mammalia > Artiodactyla > Bovidae > Budorcas > Budorcas taxicolor. Next base: position 11,876,334 of record NC_068918.1, on the reverse strand, counting down.
GAAGGTCAGGCATATATGACGAAGCAAGATGCAGAGAGCCATGCTGGAAAGGGAGTGAAACTTGAAAAACAGGAATATTAATCTTTTCAACCATCGAGGCCAAACAATACATATTGAGGCCAACAGAGCAGCAGGCTTCTTGTTTGTGAATATGGCTCCATTTCATTGTTGTTTAGTCGCCAAGTTGTGTCTGACTTTTCGTGACCCCATGGATTGTAGCAAGCCAGGCTTCCCTGTCCCTTACCATCTCCCAGGTTCTCCCAAGTTCAACATCCATTGCATCGGTGATGCCATTCAACCATCTCATCCTCTGTCATATATGGCTCCATTTTACGGAAAACAAAAATGTAATGCTTATTTTTTCTTCTTGGTTATTCCTGAGGCACTGAATATAGTGCAGACACTATTTTCTTGAAAGCAGGGATTCTTGTCTGTCTCCATCAGCGCTGCGTCCCCAGCAGGTGGCACACCATTGAAGCACCCAGGAAATATCTGAATGACTGATTGAATGAAGAAATACATGCATGCATAACTGAAAGAAGTAAAGTGTTATCTTAAAAGGTTATCCAGCTCTATTGTCTTTAGCCTGCACAAGTTACACTGCTGAATAAATACCACATTGCACTGAAAATCTCATGGCAGAAGATCAAGGATAAGGGACATTTACAAGTTCGTATATCTCCATAAAGTGGGCTTCCCAGGTGACATTAGTGGTAAAGAACCCACCTGTCAGTGCAGGAGATGTAAGAGATGTGAGTTCAATCCCTGGGTCAGGAAGATCCCCTGGAAGAGGGCATGGCAACCTACTCCAGTATTCTTGCCTGGAGAATCCAATGGATGGAGGAGCCTGGTGGAGTCAAAGCACTAAGACCTTTTCTTTGCACTGTCCACCACACAACTGCCTGGACATGGGAAGAAATTAGAAACACCTGACGAAATGTTGAATATATTGAACTGAAGCTGCTGCTGCTGTTTAGTCGCTAAATTGTGTCCAACTCTGTGACTCTGTAGCCTGCCAGGTTCCTGTCCTTGGGATTCTTCAGACAAGAATACTGGGGTGAGTTGCCATTTGCTTCTGCAGGGGATCTTCCTGACTGAAGGATCAAGCCCAGATCTCCTATTTGGCAGGTAGACTCTTCACTGCTGAGCCACTAGAGAAGCCTGAATTCCAGGCACGGATACTGGAGTGGTTTGCCATTTCCTTCTCCAAGGGATCTTCCTGACCCAGGGATCAAACCTGGGTCTCCTGCATTGCAGGCAGATTCTTTACTGACTGAGCTACCAGAGAAGCTTAAATTGAAGCTAAAAGAGGTGTTTTTTGGTTTTTTTTCTAAAGTTTTATATCTGACTGTGGCCTGTGTAGTGGCTAAAATAAAAAGAAATCTGAATAATATGAAGTGTTATTGTAGATGCCAGTGATTTCAAAGAAAGTCAAGAAATAATGTGAGAAACCCAAGTTTATAAGCTGAAAACTTGACCTGAACTACTCTGTGTGGTGCTTCTCACATGCTTTGAAAAGCTTTCAAACTTGACTATCCCTTGGGGAAAAAAAAAATAATGGTTGTATTGCTACCACTATTCACCTTTCTGCTTCAGCCAACCTCTGGAGTTCACGGTTTTCTGCCTGCTGCTTCGTTCTTTATCTAAGGCCATTCTACAAGACATTGACACACTGGAAAGAAAGCTGATCGTCTCTGATCTGCGTGGTTGTGTCCACCCATGGATTGCTTCCCTTGGTGAAGCATTTAGCACACAAGCTCTGACAGAACACTCCAGAGGAAGAAAAGGTTTGCTATGACAGCTGTTCATTATTTATGAACCCCTGCAAAGTTTGCTCAGTTTGAAGAATAGTTTAGAAGAGAAAATATTTTGGAGTCCACGTGTTTATAAGCATGAATATCTGAGGACCTTGGTTCATTCCTACTTTGCAGCAAGGACCCTCTTTACTGGTTTGAGCCCCATGGTCTCTGTTTCAATTAGGTGCATGTGATAGACTCTCTTTGCGTGGACCCACCAATCCAAGACTTTTCATCACTTGACCACTACTGCTGAGAGGCAATGCATAAGAAGAGCTGCCATTTACAACATGGGTAGAAAGGTCATGAGAAGTGGGGTAAGGAGAACTGGGTTGGAGTGACAGGTCCACCCCTTGTCTATATGCATTTAATTACTAACCGCTAAAACATATGCCTTAGCAAAGATTTAAGAGAAAAAATTGCAGGATGGTCATGAGGTGCCAATAAAGGAAAAGTTTGAGGAAGCACTCTCTAAGGAGTAAATAACAATAAAAATGTTAGTCATTGCTGTAGATGGTATGAAAGCTATTATTAGGAATGGAGTGGGAAGCAAGAAGGAAGATGCAATGGGGATTAGCTGTGATGGTAGCAGGAAAGAGGAAAGAGGAAAGCAGGCGTGTCAGGACCCTGTGATCAGAGGCAGTGGGGGAAGGGGAGGATGTGAGATGAGGGAACCAGGGCTGACTAATCACGGTATGAATAATCTGCTAGTCACTGCCCCATAAGGAAGAGAATAAACAACCTGGCCTTCAAAAGTGAGGAGGTGGAAAAATGAGTTCCACCTTAACTGTTCGTGTCATCTTTCTAATATAGCCAGCTCCATGAGATCATCAGAAATGGAGGAGAAAACAAGTTTGAAGATCATGTAAGGCAGATAAATAAACCTGAGAAGAAACAATGAATTCCAGCTCTTGCTTATGGTGGCTAACAGAGAACATTTTTTAATCCCTTCTGCAGTTATCTCAGACTCAGATCGAGGCTGTGAAAAGGACTGCCAGGAGCCTACACAAGCTTCTGTCCCTCCTCCCTGGCCCCCACCTGTCCTTCTCAGGACCCTGATGTTCCTGATGAGTATATGGCAGCTGAAAACAAAACTATATTTCCAGCAACCTTGACACCTGGGTGTGAGGATGAGACTGACTTCTGTCAGTGACATTTCTTAAATGGTGCTGACCCAGCAGAGATGTTTCCCTTCATGCCCTTGTGTCTCTCTTCCTGTCTCTGGCCAGCTCTGTGGGCATGATGCTGGACACCCAATCCTCCACCATGTGTGTGTCTCTCTTCCTGTCTCTGGCCAGCTCTGTGGGCGTGATGCTGGACACCCAATCCTCCACCATGTGTGTGCTCTTTCTTCTGTCATAGTTTAGTTCCTATTAATCCAGCTACCTTTGCTCAAACAGCACCCCCACCCACCCAGAAGACAAGAGGGCAATTATGATCATCTTCAGCGTGCTCAAGCCAGACAAAAGATGGGCAGTGGGGGTTCTAATGGAAATATGTCTTCTGTAAAATACAGCTCCTGCAAAGAAACAGGCTGTAAAAATACAAGAAGATGGACTCTACAAAACACAGATTATTCTAGAGGAGAGGAAGTTGATAGCACAAAGAGAATAGATATGGAGAACAGAGACTGTGGAGCCAACATTCAAATACATATTGTTATTCAGAAGGAAAGCAAATAAACTGAACCAAAACAATAATCAAAGATATTACAGGAGAACATTTTTCTGAACTGAAAAAAAGACCATTAAAAAAGAGCCAATGATGACACAGTATTGGAAGTTCTAGCCACAGCAATCAGGCAAGAAAAAGAAACTCGAAGGGAAGAAGTAAAACTGTCACTATTTGCAGACAACATGATACCATACACAGAAAACTAAAGTCTCCATCAAAAAACTATTAGAACTAATAAATGAATTCAATAAATCTGTGGGATACAAGATTCATATATATAATTCAGTTGCTTTTCTATACAGTAATAATAAACTATCATAAAGAGAAAAAAGAAAGATGTCTTTCACTATCTCTGGGAGAAGGTAAAGGATAGGTAAGCTTGGTGTGCTGCAGTCCATGGGGTGGCAAGGAGTCAGACATGACTGAGTGAACAACAAAAAAGAAAGCAAGAAAATAATCTCATTTAAAATTTCACCAAAAAAATAAAATATCTAAAAATATACTTTAAAATGAGGTAAAATACCTATACTCTGAAAATTACAAAACACTGATGAAGGAAATTAAAGATGATACAAAGAAATAGAAAGATATCCTATTTTCTTGGGCTAGAAAAATCATTAATGTCAAATTGTCCATACTACCCCAAACAATTTAATACAATCCCTATCAAAATATCCATGACATTTTTCACAGAACTAGAACAAGTAATCCTGAAATTTACATGGAACCACAAAAGATCCCAAGTTGCCAAAGCGATCTTGACAAAAAAGAACAAAGTTGGAGGTATCGCACTCCCTGACTTCAGACTATCCTGAAAATCTACCGTAATCAAAAGAGCATGGTACTGGCACAAAAACAGACACATAGGTCAATTCAACAGAATAGAGAGCTCAGAAATAAATCCATGCACTTATGATCAATTAACCTACCACAAAGGAAGCAAGAATACATAATGAAGAAAATATACTTTCTCTCTTCAATGAGTGATACTGGGAAAACTGGAAAGACACATACAAAAGAATAAAATTAGAACATTTCCTCACACCATATACAAAAAAAACACACAAAATGGATTAAAGACCTAAATGTAAGACTGGAAAACATAAAACTCCCAGATGAGAACATAGGCAGAAATTTCTTTGACAAAAGCATTTAATATTTTTTAGATCTGTCTCTTAAGGTAAAAGAAACAAATGAGACCTAATTAAATTTAAAAGCTTTTGCACAGCAATGGAAATCATTGACAAAACAAAAAGACAATCTACTGAATTGGAAAAAAAAATTGCTAATGATATGACCAGTAAGGGGTTAATACCCAAAATACATGAACAGCTCATACAACTCAATTTCCAAAAAATAATCTGATTTTAGAAATGAGCAGAACGCTTGAGTAGTTTTTCCAAAGTAGATATACAGATGGCCAACAGGCACATGAAAAGATGCTCAACGTGGCAAATCATCAGAGAAATGCAAATCAAAACCACAACGAGATTTCACCTCAGATCTGTCAAAATGGTTTTCATCAAAAAGACTACAAATAACAAGTGTTGGCAAGAATGTGGAGGAAAGGGAACCAAGTACGTTGTTGGTGGGATTGTAAATTGGTCCAACCACGATGGGAAACAGTACGGAGTTTCCTCAAAAAGTTAAAAATAAGAACTACCATATGATCCAATAACCCTCCTACTCGATATATGGGAGGAAGAAAATGAAAAGACACACGCATCCCAGTGTTCACAGCAGCATTATTCACTGTAGCCAAGATATGGACGCTGCCTAAGCATCCATCAGTAGATAAATGGATAACAAAGATGTGGTACACACACACACAATGGAGTATTACTCAGCTATAAAAAGAATGAAATGATGCCACTTGCAACAATGTGGATGGACCTAGAGGGTATTACGCTTAGTGAGATGCAGATAAAGACAAATACTCTATGTTATCACTTACAAATGGACTATGAAAAGCAAAACCAAATACATATAACAATACAGAAACAGACTCACAGATACAGAGAATAAACTAGTGGTTCGGAGAAGGCAATGGCACCCCACTCCAGTACTCTTGCCTGGAAAATCCCATGGATGGAGGAGCCTGGTAGGCTGCAGTCCATGGGGTTGCTAAGAGTCGGGCACGACTGAGCGACTTCACTTTCACTTTTCACTTTCATGCATTGGAGAAGGAAATGGCAACCCACTCCAGTGTTCTTGCCTGGAGAATCCCAGGGACGGGGGAGCCTGGTGGGCTGCTGTCTATGGGGTCGCACACAGTTGGACATGACTGAAGCGACTTAGCATCAGTACCAGTAGGGAGACGTAAGGGGGAGGGGCATGATAGGGGTATGACAATAAGAGATACGAACTACGGTGTATAAAATAGATTCGCTCATGTCAATGTATGGCAAAACCAATACAGTATTGTAGAGTAAAATAAAGTAAAAATAAAAATTTTTTTAAAAAAAAAGAACAGCTTGACAAAAAGAAAAATAGATTTGCAACAAGTATATGTCATAGAGCACAGTGAAATAACTATTATAAAACATTATTTTGTAATAATTTTAAATGGAGTGCAATCTATAAAAATATTGAATCACTATGTTGTACACCTGAAATATATATAATATATATAAAATAATATAATATTGCAAATCAACTATACTTTAATTTTAATAGACCAGTAATGATACATCATACCCCTTTCCTTTTCTTCCTTTTACAAAAACAAGGGGATGTAAAAAATAAAAATCTATTTCTTTTACACATGATACTGTATACACGTCAGTGCTACTTTCTGAATTTGTCCTACCCTCTTCTTCCCCCACTGTGTCAATGAGACTGTTCTCTATGTCTGTGTCTCCATTTCTTCTCTGTAAATAGGTTCATCAGAATGATTTTTCTAGTTTCCCTATATATGTGTTAATAAATGATATTTGTTTTTTTCTTTCTGACTTACTTCACTCTGTATAACAGATAGAGGGACCCCAGCCTGACATCTGTGATGATCTAGAGGGGTGAGGGGGTAGGGTTCAGAAGGGGGGTATACAAATAATTATGAGTGACTCCCACTGATGTATGGCAGAGACCACCACAACATTGTAAAGCAACCATCCTTTAATACAAATAAATTTTAAAAGATAAAAGACTAATAAAACAAATCTAGGTAGAAAATTTTCACGTCATATACAAAAGCACAAAAAGAGACTGGTTTCATAGTTTCCTCTAAAATATCAGAAGCTAAAAGATGATAGTGAAAATCTATACATTTGAGAAGGATAAAAAATATCCATAAAATATTTACCCAGCTAAAATGTGAGAAAGATATTCTAATATATACAAATTCAAACCAGTAAATAAAGAAGAAAATTAATGTGTTAGGAAACAGGTAGACTAAACAATATCAAAATCTAAACTTTTGTCTTTTGGAAAGGTCAGAAAAAAAATAACAAAATTCTAACAAATGTAGTGATTTAAAAGATGCAATACAAATATGCATATGAGAAACGCCTATAAACACAGAAAGACTATAAAAATTTGAGATGCCAAATATGGAAAACCTGAATGAAATATGCCATTTTCCAGGAAGTTACCAAAATTAATCTTAGAATCAAAACTATACTGATAACCATGGAAAACGATTAAACAGTTATCAAAACATACTCCTGAAGTGGCTACTGGGACCAGACAGATAACTGAGTGAATTGAAGAAAATCTGTAAGAATAAATAATTTCTATGCTGTTTAAACTTTTTCAAAATACATAAAAATATTTCAACTTCCATGTCTTTATATAAACCCAGCATAATTCTGATAGCAAAACTGACATCAGTATCTCAAAAAGAAACTGTGGTCTAATGTGCTAGACAGATAATCATATAATCTTAAATAAATGATATAAAATCTATTTCAACATACTACTCAGTTTTTAAAATAAATAACCAAGTAGATATATTTCCATGGTAGAAGAAATTTAAATAAATAAACATACATTGGCCTACATCACTTTTTTTTAAAGGGAGGAGAAAAAGAAAGAAAAAATGGCAAAATAGTTCAGACTTCCAGTTAAAATAGACAATGAAGGAATCTGCCTGCTCCAACATTTAATGAAAGGAACAAAAATACATGACATCGATTTTGAAAAGACACGGCCAAGCAAATAAATAAAAGATGCTTATTTGGTTCAGGAAGTACTTTCATCTTATCTGCAGCTCTCAGATGAGATGGTAGGCAAAATAGATGATTCGGCCAAGTCCTCAAAAATGTTACTAATATTCCTAAAAATATAAGCTGGGAAAACAGGCTGCTCATGGGAATGTCTAGCGAACATCTTTGCAAACATCTCCACCGAAGGAACTCATAAAGAAAAACCCTGCCAGGAACGGCCATCTGCCTTCTTCCAGCCAAAGAAGAAAAAGAGGGCATGAAAGAGCTCCAGCAATAGCTGCAGAATTGGATACAAAGGAGCAGATAAATAAGAAAAAATAAAAACTGCCTGCAAGAGACAAATGTTTAAGAGATTAAGCAGAAGGTGAAACCCCTCTGGTGCCCCAGTTACCATAAGATGAGCCTAAATCCCACAGGAAATATTATTTTTTCCTATTCTGACTGGAGAGGAGGAGTGAATACACAGAAGATAATTGGGAGAAACATGTATAAGAAACAAGGAAAACCTAAAGGAATTCTCTCTACTGGGAGCATCACACATTGATGGGCTCAGGAAGAGAACATATCCCATTAAATGGAATGGATTGTGAAACAGGAAACTGACCCAAATCCAAGAAGAAAAAGCAGAGTCTGAACTTTCTACCTTCCCCACTCTCATGGCTTGAGGCTAGAGAAAAACTGAGTGATAACATCCAGACCTCAGACAATAGCTGAAAGAGAGAAAGACAAAGTGGCCAGATCTTGAGGAAACAGTATCCTCGAAAATTCACATAGACAAGCTTCCAGAGCAAATCAAAGTTCTGGGCACTGCCCTTGTTAGGCATGAACAACATTTTTTTAAATGGCTTTACCATTATGCATGGGCTTCCCTGAGACTCAGCTGTAAAGAATCCGCCTGCCAATGCAGGAGATGGGAGTTCCATCCCTCGGTCAGGAAGATCCCCTGGAGCAGGAAATGGCAACCTGCTCCAGTATTCTTGCCTGAGAAATCCCATGGAGAGAGGATCCTGGCGGGCTACAGTCCATGGAATCGCAAAACAGTTGGACACAACCGAGTGACTTAACAGCAACAATCATGCATAAACACAGCAAATACACAGGAAGAAAAAGTGACATGGCCTACATGACTGATAGAAAAATCTCATTTAGAAGGCATACTGGACTGCCCTAGTAGTAAATGAAAGTTGCTCAGTCGTGTCCGATTCTTTGCGACCTCACGGACTGTACCTGCCAGGTTCCTCTGTCCATGTGGACTCACCAGGTAAGAGTACTGGAGAGGGTTGCCATTTCCTTCTCCAGGGGATCGTTCCAACCCAGGGATCAAACCCAGGTCTCCTGCATTGCAGGCAGATTCATCACTGTCAGAGCCACCAGGGAAGCCCTCCCGGGTGGTAAAGTGAACAAGAATCCACCTGCCAGTGCAGGGGACACGAGTTTGACCCCTGGTCCAGAAGTTGCTACTTGCCATGGGGCAACCAAGCCCGTGCACCAGAACTACTGAGCACCAGAACTACTGAGCACCAGAACTACTGAGCACCAGAACTACTGAGCCCGTGTGCTGCAACGACTGAAGCCCAGGCACCTAGAGCCTACAGTCCACAACAAGAGAAGCCACCACAGTGAGAAACCCATGCACCGCAACAGAGTAGCCCCCGCTCACCAAAACTAGAGAAAGCCCATGCACAGCAACCAAGACCTAGTGCAGCTAAAAATAAATAAAAATAAATGAATGAAAAAAAAAAAAGAGCATAAGAGCTTCTTTGAACATGATTCATAATGTGCAAGAACTGAATGAGATATGATGAAACAAAGGACACAAAACAACAGAAGTCGATAAAAAGAAAGCCTGCAGAGATCAACTAACAAGAGCACCATTAGAACCACTACATGTCTCCCAATAAATTAGAAAGAGCAAGAAAATAAGAGTTAAAAGTCGTATTAATTGAATGGAGGAAAGCCTTAAGATAAGAGGGGATAAGTTCAGTTCAGTCGCTCCCAAAGGATAGCAGCATGCCAGGCTTCCCGGTCCATCACCAACTCCTGGGGCTTGCTCAAATTCATATCCATAGAGTCAGTGATGCCATCCAACCAGCTCATCCTCTGTCAACCCCTTCTCCTCCCGCCTTCAATCTTTCCCAGCAAGAGGGTCTTTTCCAATGAGTCGGTTCTTCGCATCAGGTGGCCAAAGTATTGGAGCTTCAGCTTCAGCAATGGTCCTTCCAATGAATATTCAAGATGGATTTCCTTTAGGATTGATTGGTTTGATCTCCTTGCAATCCAAGGGACTCTCAAGAGTCTTCTCCAATACCACAGTTCAAAAGCATCAATTCTTTGGTGCTCAGCTTTCTTTATAGTCCAACTCTCACATCCATACATGACTACTGGAAAAACTATAGCCTTGAGCAGACAGACCTTTGTTGGCAAAGTAATGCCTCTGCTTTTTAATATGCTATCTAGGTCGGTCATAGCTTTTCTTCCAAGGAGCAAGTGTCTTTTAATTTGATGGCTGTAGTCACCATCTGCAGTGATTTTGGAGCCCAAGAAAATGAAGTCTGTCATTGTTTCCACTGTTTCCCCCATCTATTTGCCATAAAGTGATGGAGCTGGATGCCAAGAAATTCATTTTTTAACGTTGAGTTTTAAGCCAACATTTTCACTCTCCTCTTTCACTTTCATCAAGAGGCTCTTTAGTTCTTACTGTCTGCCATAAGGGTGGTGTTATCTGCATATATGAGGTTATTGATATTTCTCCTGGCAATCTTGATTCCAGCTTGTGCTTTATCCAGCCTGGCATTTTGCATGATGTACTCTGCATATAATTTAAATAAGCAGGGTGACAATATATAGCCTTGACATACTCCTTTCCCAATTTGGAACCAGTCAGTTGTTCCATGTCCAGTTCTAACTGTTGCTTCTTGACTATGCACAAAGCTAGAGGAGGTGATAGAATTCCAGCTGAGCTATTTCAAATCCTAAAAGATGATGCTGTGAAAGTGCTGCATTCAATATGCCAGCAAATTTGGAAAACTCAGCAGTGACCACAGGACTGGAAAAGGTCAGTTTTCATTCCAGTCCCAAAGAAAGGCAATGCCAAAGAATGTTCGAACTACCACACAATTGCACTTATCTCACACACTAGCAAAATAATGCTCAAAATACTCCAAGCAAGACTTCAACAGTATATGAACCCACAACTTTCAGGTGTTCAAGCTGGATTTAGAATAGGCAGAGGAACCAGAGATCAAACTGCCAACATCTGCTGGATCATTGAAAAAGCAAGATAGTTTCAGAAAAACATCTACTTATACTTTATTGACTGAGGGGATATATGTATACATATAGTTGATTCATTTCATTGTACAGCAGAAACTAGCACAATTTTGTAAAGCAAAGCAATTACACTCCAATTTAAAAGCTAGCAGCTTATAGAGAAAATTTTTAAAAGAATAAAAACATAAATAAACCTGCCTCATCCACTCCCCCCCCCCAAAGAAAAGTTAGAAAACAGTTGACAGAGACCAAAGCCAGTGTAATAGAAGGCTATTTTATACCCTTGTAATTGTGATCCAAAGAATGAAAAGAAGAAATATTCAGAGATATTTAAGTCCCTGAAAGTAAAAATAAGCACAGATGAAAGGACAGGCCTTCTCTACCAGGAAAAAGATAAAGATCAACATTATAACATATCCTGGTGTTATTAAGATTCAAGAACATAGAAATATTTTTTTCAGCCATCCAGATAGAAAAAGCAACTCACCTTAAAAGGAAGTGAATCAGGTTGGTTTCAGACTTAACATACTAAGCCTATGATATCCTGAAGGCAAAACAATTATAATATATCAAAATATATTACAGCCAGACACATTGGTTTCAGAATATGGGCAACAGGGAGATGTTCTCAAACATGAAAGAATTTTGGAAATATAACACATGAGACCTTCTGGAAGACAATAAAAGCAAATAAATCAAGCCCTCCAAGAAATGAAAGAGGAAGGTGTAGTAAAATTAACTAGTTCAATACTTGGTGCCAGGAAATAAGAGAGTAATGTCAAAAAAAATTCTAAGACTGAATTTGCAAACTAATGCCATCAAGAATGCGGCAGGACGTGTAAGTGATCGGACCTGATGACTGGGGAGCACACAAAGCTGTCAAAACAAGACAGCTCCAGCCAACTTTGCCTTAAGAGAACAAGAACATTGCAAAGCAATTATCCTCCAATTAAAATAAAAGAATAAAGGCTAACAAAAGGCAAACAGGAAATAGACACACACAAAAATAAAGCAATTTGACATGAATGGGCATTTCTCAAATTTCCCTGTAAGATACACTACAAAAAATTCTTCTCAAGAAACGAATTCTATGGTAAAAAAAAAAATGTTTGGAAAACACTGCTCATCCTGTTTCTTGGCTATCTATGATACATTTTGAAAGCCTAAGAAATTCTGCAGTAGTCCATTAAGCTTTTAAATCCAGATTTTGCTAAATATACTTGATCAATAGACATAATTCCAAACCCCCCAAGAAAAGAAAAACAGAGAATAAGAAACAGTTAAAAGGATGTTATATTATCAGTTCTTTGGTATGTTCAAGAAAACCCAGAAATCCAAACTTTTGTCTTAATTCTCCCAACATTAAAATTTCATCAACAAAATCGATTTTGTTAAACTTCACTGAGGGAAACAGAATATGTCTGTCAGTGTAGGTTTGTAAACTGGTGCCCATACACGGAAGGCGAAGAGAGACTGAAGGAGACAGATGGCTCCAGATGAGCAGGTGGCAGGCGTAGCAAGCAAGGAAACTTACCTGCAAGGCTCACCTTTGGCAGCTGCAGAATGAGTAGATATCCACATCTGTCCCCAGAATCTTGAAAGTTTACATGGAGGTCTTATCTGGGATCAGTCACATATTCAGTCCAGATGATCAGGCCATGTGGCAAGTGAGACCTCAGTTCTTTGACTAGGGAACAAGCCCATGCCCTTTGCAGTGGAAGTGAGGGGTCTGAACCTTTGAACTGCCAAGGAAGTCCTGGAGAATCACAACCACACCTTACTCACAAGGCTGCTTCCTCCAAAGGACTGCTAGCATGGGGATGGTAGGTGGAGCACACATTCTGGGCCTGGGAGGGAGTTAGGAGTCTCAATTGCCTGGGTCCAACTTGACCCAATGGTCACATCCTCTCAATGACCTCCTTCAACAGGTGGCCAGAATGGCCAGCAAGTAACCATCCTATCACCTAGGGACAAGAAATAAAATAGACTCTAACAAGGTGTGCCCAGTCATTTGGATCTTGAGAAAGGCCCAACAATCTTCCCTGTGAAAGATTCACAAAATAGTAGTACTTGTCAACCCTCCTTGAAAATTCTACCTGAGCAATAGATACAATAGTGAAACTAGGGGAAGACTAGTTTCGTACTGTATCTTACCTTATTCACGTCACTGACTCAATGGACATGAGTTTAAGTAAGCTCCGGGAGTTGGTGATGGACAGGGAAGCCTAGCGTGCTGCGGACCATGGGGCTGCAAAGAGTCAGACACAACTGAGCAACTAAACTGTCCGAGGCTAAGACTGGTAATGGGCATTGAACAAATTTAAATACAAAACTGATCATTGACTATAGGAATTATACTTGTCGAGTAACAACGCAAACAATATAAATCTTGACAACATAAAAGTGATACATATATATACAAAACAGGTGAAGGAAAGGAAGGCGGGAAGAAGTAGAAGAAATATCATGTATGACTTTTAGAAAGAAAGCCCAGCTATCTTCCAGTGTATCGACAATCATTTTTCTTATCTTTTGAGCGGATGTTTAGGAATTAAAGTGTTTGTGTGTGCTCAGCCATCTAATCGTGTCCAACTCTTTGTGACCCCGTGGACTGTAGCCCTTAGACTCCCCTGTCCATGAAATTTTCCAGGCAAGAATACTGAAGCAGGTTGGCCGTTTCCTATGCTAGGGGATCTTCCTGAACCAGAGATCAAACCCACGTCTCTTGCAGCTTCTGCAGTGACAAGAGGATTGTCTACCACTGCGCCACATGGGGAGCCCCAGGTATTAAAGCATCTTTCAGTAAAGAATCTGTTATGGGCTGAATTGTGTTCCTTTGTCCAAATATTCACATGCTGAAGCGAAGTCCTAACCCTCAGTGCCTCAGAATGACAGCAGTTGGGGACAGGGACTTTGAAGAGGTAATTAAGTTTAAACGCTATTGTTAGGATGGGCAGTAGTCCACTGTAACTGATGTCCTTAAGAGATTAGTCCACAGAAAGGCAGACAGAGGGCAAGCATGTGCGGACAGAGCAAGGCGGCCATCTGCAACCCAAGGAGAGAGGCCTTGGAAGAAACCACAGCTACTGACCCCTTGACCTTGGACTTCTTGCCTTCAGAATTATTCTGCAAAAATATATTTCTGTTCTGTAAGCCACCCAGTCTGTGGTATTTTGTTATGATAGCCATAGCAAACTAATACTGACCATATTCTGATGTTGAGCAATCTATTTAGTTTCAATTTATTCTCTTTTCACAAATGCAACCAATAAAAAATATTTAAAATAGAATACCAAATATGAATCCATACAGGACTACTGGAAAAACCATAGACTTGAGTAGACCTTGGACTGCAAGGAGATCCAACTAGTCCATTCTAAAGGAGATCAGTCCTGGGTGTTCTTTGGAAGGAATGATGCTAAAGCTGAAAATCCAGTACTTTGGCCACCTCATGCGAAGAGTTGACTCATTGGAAAAGAGTCTGATGCTGTGAGGGATTGGGGGCAGGAGGAGAAGGGGATGACAGAGGATGAGACGGCTGGATGGCCTCACCGACTCGATGGACGTGAGTCTGAGTGAACTACGGGAGTTAGTTGGTGATGGACAGGGAGGCCTGGCATGCTGCAATTCATGAGGTCGCAAAGAGTCAGACACGACTGAGCAACTGAACTGAACTGAACTGAACTGAACCAAATATGAATACAGTTTTGAAAGTATTTTTGTCCATATATTCATCTATGTATATGTATTTATATGTATGTAAGAGATATCTGGAATGATGTTCATTTACTGCTAGCAATGATTGTTTCTGTGTTGGGATATTAATTGTACTTTTTGTTCAATTGGATAAATCCATAGTGTATTTTTTTCTAATAATGATAAAACAAAGAGTATAATCTCCATTCCCTGGAAAAATCTCATTGCTAAAATCCAGTATAGATCATTCTCAGTATATACACACACAGAAGGATACATACACACACAGAAGGATACATACACACAGACACATTTTTTCACACATATACTCCCACACAAACACACTCACAGACCCAAACACTTACACACACATAAGTTTATAATGGTCTCATTCCATACTTACAGCTTTTTCACCAAATAATATAGACAAGCTAGGAAATACAGTTTTATGATATCTTTATGAAGTCTACTCAGTCTCAGTTGGAAATATATGCTTTAATTTATTTAACTAACATCCTAGTTTTGAACATTTCCTTTGTTTATAGTTCTTTGCTTTCTTTTATATGCTGTAATAAGCATTCTGTAGCTACACCTCTGTCTACATTATTTTTTGGGAATAAGTTCAGTAGAATATTAAAAGAATAAAACACCAGGACCAAAAAGGATTTATTCAGAAATGTAATTATGACTTAAAATAAAGAAACACGTTAATTAAATTTATCATGTAAGTAGATTTAAAGAATATGATTAAATATGATTATTTTTATGCAAGCCAAAAAACATTGTGTCAATTTTCATATCTGAATCTCTAATAAACCAAATTAAATACTTCCTTAAAGACTATGTATCCTAACTGAAGAACTATTATAGTTAGCAAGTCAAAATAACTAAAAAATAAGTATACAAAAATCAATAGTTTTTCTATATACCAGCAATGAAAGTTTAAACAAATTAAGAGAAAAAAGGTATTCTTCACAATAGCAACAAAGTATGAAATATCCAGAAAAATTTTAATAAGAATGCATGAACCATATGAGAAAATGGTAAAATTTTGCTTAGACATACAAAGATTACGTGAATAATGAAAAAACATATACTATGATCCCAAATGGCAAAATTCGATATAGTAAAAATAAAAATTATTCCAAATGAATTTGCACAATGGGATTATTTTGGAACTTGAATTATGAAATTTCTTTTAACTTTTATTTTGTACCGGGCTATAGCAGATTAGCAAACACTGTTGAGATACTTACAGGTGAACAGCAAAGGGACTCGGCCATACATATACATGCATCCGTTTCCCCCAAACTCCCCTGCCATCCAGACTGTCACACAATATTGCCACATACAGAATTCCATGTGCTATACAGTAGGCCCTTGTTGGTTATCCATTTTATTTTATTTTTTTATTTTTATTTTTACTTTATTTTACTTTACAATACTGTATTGGTTTTGCCATACATTGACATGAATCCACCACGGGTGTACATGCGTTCCCAAACATGAACCCCCCTCCCACCTCCCTCCCCATAACATCTCTCTGGGTCATCACCGTGCACCAGCCCCAAGCATGCTGTATCCTGCATCGGACATAGACTGGCGATTCGATTCTTACGTGATAGTATACATGTTACAATCTCTCTTCTGCAATTTTTTAATCTCCACATGAATGAAAAAGTGTTATACCTTTAAAGGTAAGAGCCTTGAGAATAGGCTATTCTGTATATTTCAGGCTATAGGCAACATTCCTTTACAAAAGGTTCAAATCCAGCATAGCTAAGCACAGGCAATGGAGCACAAGGGTTAAAATAGAAGGAACAGGTCTAATGTGAAGTTAGATTTGTTCTTCCCGATGACACACATACAAGCAACATACTATGAAGGTCTATAAGACCAATCAGTAGGAGAAAAGGGTAAAATCCAATAGTAGAAAAGTGATCCCCTTCACGGATCCTTGCGTAACTCGGTGAAGCTATGAGCCATGCCATGCACGGCCACTCAACACGGACTAGTCACAGCAGAGAGTTCTGACAAAACATGATCCACTGGAGGAGGGAAAGGTAAACCACCCCAGTATACTTGCCGTGAGAACCTCATGAACTGTATAAAAGAAAAGTGAACTTATCATGAAGCTAATGAAACTTAAGCCTCAGGGTTCTTTACTTATACAAGACACTTCCAAGGCTCTGGGAGCAGGCTTAGGAGTGTGTTCAGAGTCATACAATTTTTATAAATTGGAATGGCCAAGGGTATTTGTGCTTCAGTTAAGAAGAAATTAAGTTGGGGACACATTTGTTGGGCTTAGTGATATACATTTCTGTGATCTGCAGTCACCTCTGTATACTGTTGTGCCTAACCCTTCATAGCATAGGAACCGCTTCCAGAAAGACCCCTCCCATCATTGTACTGACACTCTCTAACCCGACATTAAGGACAGGCCTATAGAACATAAGCATGCCCACAATTCACAACCTAAGAAACCTGTGGATCCTATATGGAGAAACAAGTCTTGATATGTAAAGATCCAGAAGCGAATCTGCAGAAAAATCTTCTGATCATCAGACTTCTAACATTGTACACAGAGGAAATGGTAGTTTAGTATGCCTCAGATGAAGTTCTTTCCTGACAGAAATATACTTGATGACACAGAGCAAACAGTTATAAGCACACTGAACTATTTTTTTCCTTTTTTTGGATGGCAATCATGAGACAGAATTTATCAGACCCTCTGTAGGACACAAACCTATAACACAGCTACTAGCAAGAAGTACATCTGCATATGAAATTACCTGTTTCATGCATCCCAACTCTCACTGATTAGAAAAAAAGTTTTCATTCCATCATATAAGAGGAAAGACATAATCACCCTCTCCAAAGAAAATGACATTAGAAAATTGTTGTCATGTAAAGAAGCAATCAGATCTTAAAAAGCCAAATATACTCTTATCATACAACCCAGCAATCATTGCTTGTTAATATTTTCCCCCCAAAGTTGACAATGCATATCCATAAAAATCCTGCCTATAATTACTGAGAGCAGTTTTATTCATAATTGCCAAATATTGGAAGCAACCAAGATGTCCTTCAGGAAATGAATGGAAAAATGAACTGTGGTACATCCAGACAGGGAATACTATTAGGCATTAGAAAGAAATGAGCTGTTGAGATATGGAGGAACCTAAAACTCATACTACTAAGTGAAAGAAGCCAATCTGAGAAAGCTGGATTCTGTATGGTTTCAATTATATATGACTTTCTGGAAAAGGCAAAACTGTGGAGACAGTGAAATGATCAGTGGTTGCCAGAGGATGAGGGGAAGAGAACAGAGGACTTTTAGGATAGTGAAAAGAATCTATATATTCTGATATTAGAATTATGGATATATGTTCTTATATTTTTGTCCAAACCAACAAAATATACAACACCAAGATTGAACCCTAAACTAAATTATGGACTTTGGGTGATTACAATGTGTCAATGAGCTTCACTCTTGGTTAAAAAAAAAAATGTGCCACTGATGAGTAATGTTGATAATGGAGTCTGTCAATGTGCTGGGGCAGGAGATCTAAGGGAAACCTCTGTACCCTCCTCTTAATTTTGTTATAAACCTAAAACTGCTCTAAAAACTTGTCTTCAGGAAAAAAAAAAAAAAAGGAAATCAGAGATTATGGAGCCAAAAATAATAAAAAGGGGAAAAAAGCATAGGAGAAATATGTCTGGCAGTTTATCAATACAAACATTGTGCTATTTTTCTGAATTTATTATGCTTTAAGTGATTGTCAGCTTTTTAAATTTTCTGATGTACTGTGCTTTCTTTCTACCTTCTAAGAATTAGTCACTATTATAGTTTATTTTGTATTTGTAATTTTGTGCTATTTTCTTAAAAAGGGCTCCAAAAATTATAAGCAGTGAGTGCAGAAAACCTGCATCTGTCTTTGTTCAAGAGAGGTCATTTTAGGCACACACAAAAAAAGATTTTATTAAAACAATGAAAAACACTATAGAGGACCATCATCAAATCATAGAGTGCTAAACAGCCTCAAATGTGCTTAACTTCAGTAACTTAGGGTTACTCAAGACCCAAGTGTCAGCAGAAGTTAGCATCTGCATCGCCTAGAGAGGGACTGAATCCCAGGTTTGGTCTTTTCCCCAAAATAGTTCGTTAACTTCTCCTCTAGCCACCTACCCAACAGAGACAATCACCATCCTATGAGTGGCCTTCCTGTACAGTGTTTGTGCAGGTCTTTCTCAAGCTCCGAACAGCATCTGACATATCTTGTTTGCCGAATCCCTTGCAGAATATATGGGGATATGTTCTTAAACATCCTGTCCTCGTATCCTTGTCCTCTTTCCTCCGAAAATATAGCACAGCAGCATGGCACGTGTCTTCCACAAGCTACACCTGTGGCTGACTCTTTACCTTTGCTTCCCTCCCGCCACCGACCACATACCTCACCCAGTTTTACAAACCTTTAAGAAAAGCCTAGAAAGTCTAAGTAGGGAGACATTTTCTGTCATTGGAGATGTACTTAGATGAAGTTAGAGACAGAGCAAACAGGCTAAGCCATGCACATCTGCCAGGACCCCGCAGTCGGAAGCAAGTATAAAAGGACCCTTGCTTTTCAAGCTCTTTTCAGATCTTTAGAGTCAATCACAATATGACTTAGGCAGATCTAGCTCTACTTCCTGGTTTAGACCCAAAGCCTTCTTCAGCGATCAATGCAAAGAAATAGAGGAAAAGAACAGAATGGGAAAGACTAGAGATCTCTTCAAGAAAATTAGAAATACCAAGGGAACATTTCATACAAAGATGGGCTTGATAAAGGACAGAAATGGTATGGACCTAACAGAAGCAGAAGATATTAAGAAGAGGTGGCAAGAATACACAGAAGAATTGTACAAAAAAGATTTTCATGACCTGGATAATCACGATGGTGTGATCACTCATCTAAAGCCAGACATCCTGGAATGTGAAGTCAAGTGGGCCTTAGAAAGCATCACTACAAACAAAGCTAGTGAAGGTGATGGAATTCCAGTTGAGTTATTTCAGCTCCTGAAAGATGATGCTGTGAAAGTGCTGCACTCAATATGCCAGCATATTTGGAAAACTCAGCAGTGGCCACAGGACTGGAAAAGGTCAGTTTTCATTCCAATCCCAAAGAAAGGCAATGCCAAAGAATGCTCAAACTACCGCACAATTGCACTCATCTCACGTGCTAGTAAAGTAATGCTCAAAATTCTCCAAGCCAGGCTTCAGCAATACGTTCAAAATTCTCCAAGCCAGGCTTCAGCAATATGTGAACCGTGAACTTCCTGATGTTCAAACTGGTTTTAGAAAAGGCAGAGGAACCAGAGATCAAATTGCCAACATCCACTGGATCATCAAAAAAGCAAGAGAATTCCAGAAAAACATCTATTTCTGTTTTATTGACTATGCCAAAGCCTTTGACTGTGTGGATCACAATAAACTATGGAAAATTCTTCAGGAGTTGGGAATACCAGACCACCTGACCTGCCTCTTGAGAAATTTGTATGCAAGTCAGGAAGCAACAGTTAGAACTGGACATGGAACAACAGACTGGTTCCAAATAGGAAAAGGAGTACGTCAAGGCTGTATATTGTCATCCTACTTATTTAGACTGGAAGAAACACAAGCTGGAATCAAGATTGCCGGGAGAAATATCAATCACCTCAGATATGCAGATGACACCACCCTTATGGCAGAAAGTGAAGAGGAACTAAAAAGCCTCTTGATGAAAGTGAAAGAGGAGAGTGAAAAAGTTGGCTTAAAGCTCAACATTCAGAAAACGAAGATCATGGCATCTGGTCCCATCACTTCGTGGGAAATAGATGGGGAAACAGTGTCAGACTTTATTTTTGGGGGCTCCAAAATCACGGCAGATGGTGACTGCAGCCATGAAATTAAAAGACGCTTACTCCTTGGAAGGAAAGTTATGACCAACCTAGATAGCATATTCAAAAGCAGAGACATTACTTTGCCAACTAAGGTCCGTCTAGTCAAGGCTATGGTTTTTCCTGTGGTCATGTATGGATGTGAGA